>NC_036855.1:19514207-19712487 GCF_002910315.2 Salvelinus sp. IW2-2015 | reverse complement strand
TTGAACTTCTTTTATGGATTGGGAAATATTTGCACTCCATATTAGGTTAGATCAGGGCCAATGTCACTTTTTTTATTAACGCAATAGATATGTTAATATATTAGTTTTTATTAGTTTACCTTTTTATCATGAGGATGTCTGATGAATATGATATGCTGTTCCATGGATACACAATAAAGCAGAGAGTAATATGAACTCCATTCAAAACACCATCATCTTATGATTTTATTCTTAACAGACGGGAGACGGCTCATACTTTGGAGGAGATTCAAAATTAACTTGGGGTTGTGAAATATCATGGCAAAAGGATGACAATGATTTTAGATTTTCCGGAAACGATATTAGAATCCTTATTAAACTATGTGCATCTGCTTTTAATTTGCTCCAAATAATTGGAAAATGCAATGGAGCTCTCCAATTAAAGCGCCACTTTACACTGTTTAATAATACCCTCATAATATTATATCTTATGAAATGACAGGTGAGTTGGTGTATGAATAAAACATAAAGCCCCGTAATAAGAGACAGTTGTTGGGGGGCTTTTAAATGCTCGACATAATTTGCATATATTAATCTCCTCTTTTCAGCCTTATCAAGCATTCCACTGTATTTGAAGTTAAAATAGTCGTGACAGGCAGGGGTACGCTTCATTTTTCCAAGGATTTATTACTTGTATAATTCTGGATCTTTAATAAGCCAATATGACTGATCCTCTGAGTTTTGTGGAATTCGGTTAATTGTTCCAGATGGTGCTCACTGATTATGCAAAATTACTTTCTTTCTCCTCTTTTTCCCAACTACATCATTTTTTGATTGACTAACACAGAGACAAAAGATTATTTTTAGCCCAGCACTTTCATTAAGAGGCTTCTCATCAGGTTTCAAACAAAAGTTCCGTCTTATCTCTCTCTGTGGTGCTCGGCTTGCTGGACTAGCCTCTGCAGAGGGAGGAGTTTAGCCCCTGCTTATCTCCCACTCTAATCCCAACCCACTATGATGTATTTTAACAGCCTTTGCACTAGTGTGGRTATATTTTATAATAACAACATTCTTTAGGCTGAGGGATTAAAATACACAAACTCTGGCTACTGACACTAAAGTCATCAGCAAGTTCTTCTTATTCAGTGGCTTAGTGGTTCCTCTGGTGGTTGATTAAAACCCTAACCAGTTTGGTGTTTTCTTCTCCTGTAAGGGTCCATACAAAGTTCACCTGGATTCTGTTTAGCATCAGCTAAATTTAGCTAAATTAATCTTGCGTGGATATTTCATGGGGGGAGGTATTGGCAGATTTACTGCAGTGTTTTAATTTAAATGATACAAGATTTAAAGTATGCAATTCCTGTACGGTAAAACTGTTCTAAATGTCTGAAACGAAGCCAAAGGGTTCGGGCTTGCGTCAAGTCATGAAAAACTGCAAAGCTTCTTTCTCTAAAACCCATGAATGATTTATTCTTATGGTCAGTGTGGAGAGAGAAGCAAGACAGGGCTAAAAGCATTCTTACTCACACAGTGAAAATCCCCAAAATGTAGCTGGTGGTCATTTTACCATTTTGGTTATTAATATCTTGAATATTACAACTCTTTTATTTTGTCAATTTTACCTTGATAGCTAATTAAAATGATTTCTGTTTTGATAATCTGCTAACTGCAAAAGGCCAATGATTCAAGCATATTAATATATTTCCCAATAAATTATTTCAATGCAATGTTTCAGAATCCCATTATAGACTCAAATAAGTGACTTTGAATAGCTTTGCATTTGCAGGCCTGACTGGAATCTGAAGTCACATCCCTCATTGCTCTCTCTTCTTCCCTGGGATAAAAGCAGTGCTCTATTATTCTCAGTAGCCAGACATGGAGACCATCAATGGATGGCCTGTCACAGCTTCCTCATTCCCTCCATGTACAGCAGGGTTTGTTATCACACATCTAATTAGAACTTGATAAAAAATATTTCCACGAAATCCAGTCATTAAATATAGTTTAAGGAGATGTATGGTCAAATATGTCTTAAAGATCTTTTAATGGCTCTGCTGACTTGTTAAGTTTGTAATTAATGATCTCCTAAATCATCCTGTAGTGTGATTTAAAGAGCACAATGAAATTTTGGAAATGAAGTCGTTTTGGAAATGGTATCTGGGGATATTGAATAGTTCTGCTCAGACTGTTTCTCTACGAGGAACTGTGAAGTATGCTTTAGAAATGTTCTAACGCATCGCCCTCTTTACAAAGATGGAGTCATTTGTGTGTTTGTGAACATGGCAAAGGACCTGATTTAAGAAACAGTTCCCATATGATTGGATAAAAGTCAGTATTAGTCTCTTTTTAGGAGAACCATGAACATACTTTAAATGGTTATACAGTACACTGTTTGTTGTCCGTAGCTTATGCCTGCCCATACCATAACCCCACCACTACCATGGGGCACTCTGTTCAAAACGTTGGCATCAGCAAACCGCTCGCCCACATGACCCCGTATGCCATCAGCCTGGTACAGTTGAAACCGGGAGTGCCAGTGGCCATCGAAGGTGAGCATGTGCCCACTGAAGTAGGTTACGACGCCAAACTGCAGTCAGGTCAAGACCCTGGTGAGGATGACGATCAAGCAGGTGAGCTTCCTTGAGATGGTTTCTGACAGTTTGWGCAGAAATTCATCGGTTGTGTAAACCCACAGTTTCATCAGCTGTCTTGATGGCTGGTCTCAGACGATCCCGCAGGTGAAGAAGCCGGATGTGGAGGTCCTGACCTGGCATGATTACACYTGGTCTYCCGCTGTGAGGTCGGTTGGACGTACTACCAAATTCTCWAAAATTATGTTGGAGGCGGCTTATGTTAGAGAAATGAACACTCAATTCTCTGGCAACAGCTCTGGTACACATTCCTGCAGCCAGCATACCAATTGCACACTCACTTTTGCATGCTCAAATTTGAGACATCTGTGGCATTGTATTGTGTGACAAAATTGCACATTTTAGAGTGGCCTTTTATTGTCCCCAGAACAAGGTGCACCTATATAATGATCATGCTGTTGAATCAGCTTCTTGAAATGCCAAATCTGTCAGATGGATGGATTGTTATCTTGACAAAGGAGAAATGCTCACTAACAGGGATGTAAACAAATTTGTGCACAAAATTACAGAAAAATAATATTTCTGTGAATATAGAAAATTTCTGAGATCTTTTATTTCAGCTCATGAAACATGGGACCAACACTTTACATGTTGCGTTCATATTTTTGTTCAGTATACAATCGACTTTTCATTGTAGCATTTCAACTGAATAAACTGTTTTGTCTCCCCAACACAAAACACTATAGGCCTCACCTCACCCACATACGGTATACTGACCTACACGGTGACGTGTACAAACATACTCCGATGTGTCAAACTATCCAAAAGGCCTTAACTAATAACCATCACCTGTTTCACCAGGAGAGTAATGGTGTGCTTATTAGCATAATGAATGACAAATGCCGTGTCGGCATTGGTGGATTGGTTTTAGGGGGATGATGAATTGGTTGAGGCCCGGGTTAGTGGCTGCCAAGGAGGCCTCTCTGGCTGTCATCCCTCCTGCTTCCGCGCTGGCACCGCTCATTACTCACCATGTGAGGTGCCACTTTACATTGCCTGGTACTGTGAGCATGGAAAACTTAATAACGCCACCAACAACCTCGCAGGGTCTGCTGCTCTGCCCACAGTCCAGAGGGCAAGGCGCTCTGACAGGGCTAGGAYCCGGTGGGAGCAGTACAGAATGGGGACCACTCCTTACTGTATTGTACAGCTGCTCTGATCACAACAGATCACACGTCACTCTCTGATCCCCTTCAGAGGGCACATGGCCATGTGACCCTCTCTCCAGTGTTCTGGAGAGTAGGTTTTTTGGGCTCAACACATCCCTTGCATCATTACAGGTTAGTTTGCCCACAGATCCGCTAATTAAGAGGATTTGTGTAATTGTGCCTTCTGCTGTGTCCCATCCAGCGCATGCAATTTATTGTCAGCCCTCTGCCAGGTTTTACACGTGTCCAGAGAGGCGTCCCCCATTTATACAGAAATCCTGCTGCACATTTACCAGCAACCACAGCTGGGGCTCAATGATGGTGCCACTGTTAAGTATTTAAAGACAATGTGCTGCTCATCAAGTTTGTATGTTTATTCAATTCCCAGACTTGTGCTATGTGGTCCTCGTGGTTAGCCTACATTGGAAATGTCAAACTTTAACAGTGATGTTTGACTTTGTTGTGCAATTACCAAGCACAATACATACAAGCATAATGTGATTGATCAAAATATTTGAATTGTAAAAATAGCATTTGTGACAAGATCGGTCCTCTATGCATGATTGATCATTATGCCATAGCCTCCATTTTATTGAATTCTAGGTGTCTGTTGTGTCATCATACGCATTTAGTGTCCATTGCAGAAATGGAAAAATATGGGCCCTCACGTAGGAGGAATTCTCTGAAATGAGACTGCCGCTCTAAATATCCACTGTTGTGCTGGAGTGTTTGTGGCCAACTCACTGTAGGTGTTGCTCGCTCTGCCCACTTTCTGGAAGACTGATGGACCAGCACCCTACTGGGACTGCCTCCTGGCTTCCAACCCAGAACCAGATTTCAAGGGCTGCTTGTCACACAGATGGAAAAATAACTCCACTCCCTCCTTGCTAAATACTCCTCCATTTTCCCTACTCTCTTTCTCTGTGTAAACCTGGGAGTGTGTTTAGCAACCCCACTGCTGCCCCTGAGGAGTCTACACAGACACTCATATAATCCACCTACTGTATAATAATGATCAGCTGCACTGAGACAGAGAACCATGCCCTCCAAACTATCTGGGACTAGCAGACCCCTCTGTTCAGTATAGGAATTGGCATTTCACAATTGTCTCCATTTCATGAATATTTCTTTGGTATCTATTTTTGGTGACTGCATCTATTTAACTGTTAGGAGGGTTGCAATTCTGAATTAGTAAGTGCATTGAGCCAAATGTCATTTTGCATTTACAGTAATCATTCAAAATAACACTTTTTTGCTTCTCCATGGGAGATTTTCAGAATTGCTTTAAGGAATTTCCCCCCCGATCTCCCCTATGCTGTCTGGAGGAATGGAAAAAAAAGAGAAAGGAGAAAGAATGGAATTCATAGAGCCATAGTCATTAAAATGATCTGAAAATAGCAACGCGCCATCATCTGTTCTCATAGCACGGGTCAGGAGCTTTGACATCTCCAAAATTCCTCCTGTCAGGGTAGGGGGCCATTTGTATTCTCTCTCATTAGGCAATTTGACTAATGACCTGCCGTGGCTGCAGAACTACTAAGGGACCCTGCGCCTCACGCCCTCTCTCCTGCAGCAGCCTGAGCACACAGCCTCTATTGGAACGGCACAGATGGCATGCCCGGGCGACAAAATAAACTACAATATGTCTCAGAGATGCTGTCGGGACTGGCCACTATTTCTCATGGCAGAGTCTGGGTAAGGGCTGTGAGTGGGCAGAAGAAGTCCTCCTCCACTTTCTTTATGTGGATCCACTCTCCATTTACCTTAAATGAGGCAGAGAGCATGGAACATAACCTAGAATAGAGTATTTGGACACTGGTGTGGTTGTGCACAAAGTTTATATTGTAGAGTTAGGATCAGAAAAATATATATAGTAGATGCATAAATCCTAAAGAAGGGATACATGGTTAAGATCATGTCTAAAGGGAAGTCCAAGTGCTTGAATGGAAAGTGGAAACTCTTTCACAATAGAGTTAATAGAGGTCATAACTTTTACAAACTGAGTCTGTGATAGATTTTGGCCAACGGGGAAGATTCAGTCGGTTTTTCACCATCATATTTCACAAACTCGCTCCCGCTGTCCACTCACTGTATCTCAGCAGAATTACCACAGTAGTGGTAGTGTAACCCAAACATTACTATACATTGATTCATAGTCACTTTCAAAATAGCCACATGCATATAAGATTGTATTGAGTAAATATTCAGTACTTACACATGATACAGGAGTCAGCCTGATTCAGCTGAATAATTACACTGGTCACAGATCAGTGCAGTTATGTTGAATAATTTTTTATTTAACCTTTATTTAAGCAAGAAAGACCCTTGAGGTTAGAAACCTCTTTTACGAGGGGGACCTGGCACGAGGTCAGCAGGAAATAGTCAGCATGTACACATTACACAAGAGCACATTACATAAAAATTGCAATGGTCAACAACATTTTCTTCTATCAGAGCTTCAAACTCAGACAGCAACACCCTCTCCTCCAGATGTAAAGTATTTTGTAGCTCATTCCAATACCAAGAAGCATTGTAGGATGATTTTTTGCTTATTCAGTCCTTGTCCTTGGACCTGTGAATTAGAGCCCTGYCTGAGAGTGGAGGCTGTAGGATTGTGATGTTGTTGCTAGCAAAGATATGTGAGGAGTAGCCCAAGCACCGCCTTGTGCCAAAATATGTGCCAATGTGCTCAAGCTTTCTGGTAGGAAGGGAGGGCCACTTCACCATGTTGTATYGTTCAGTCTGGCATTGGTTATGAACCTAAGCGCTCCGTGATACACTGCATCCAGCACCGTAAAAAGGCAAAGGCCATAAAATGAACCCTTAAGAGATTCCTTTTGTGATCTGTCGAAACTCTGATTTCATGCCCTCCAGTGCAACACTCTGGGTTTTGTCAGAGGTAGTTTTGGAACCAATCAAAAGCTCCAGCAACAAAACCATGTGTTTCTAACCTATGCAGCAGCAGATTCACTTCAAGTGTGAAAGAAAAGTTCATCAACATTTTTTTGTTGTTGTTAAGAATTGTGGTTCAAGTTATATGAGGTACACTACATGACCAAAAGTATGTGGACACCTGCTCGTCGAACATCTCATTCCAAAATCATGGCCATTAATATGGAGTTGGTCCCCCCTTTGCTTCCATAACAGCCTTCACTCTTCTGGGAAGGCTTTCCACTAGATGATGGAACATTTATGTGGGGACTTGCTTACATTCAGCCACAAGAGCATTAGTGAGCTCGGGCACTGATGTTGAGCGATTAGGCCTGGCTCGCAGTCGGCGTTCCAATTCAACCCAAAGGTGTTTGCTGGGGTTGAGGTCAGGGCTCTGTCCAGGACAGTCAAGTTTTTCTGCACCGATCTCGACCAACCATTTCTGTATGGACCTTGCTTTGTTCATGGGGGCTTTGTCATACTGAAACAGGAAAGGGCCTTCCCCAAACTGTTGCCACAAAGTTGGAAGCACAGAATCATCTAAAATGTCAATGTATGCTGTAGCGTTAAGATTTCCCTTCACTGGAACAAAGGGTCTTAGCCCGAATCATGAAAAACAGCCCCAGACCATTATTCCTCCTCCACCAAACTTTACAGTTGGCACTATGCATTTGTGCAGGTAGCGTTCTCCTGCCAGAGAACGTGTTTCCACTGTTCCAGAGTCCAAAGGCGGCGAGTTTTACACCACTCCAGCCGATACTTGGCATTACGCATGTTGATCTTAGGCTTGTTTGCGGCTGCTCGGCTATGGAAACCCTTTTCATTAAGCTCCCAACAAACAGTTATTGTGCTGACGTTGCTCTCAGAGGCAGTTTGGAACTGGGTAGTGAGTGGTGCAACCGAGGACAGATGATTTTTACACGTTACGCGCTTCAGCACACGCCGGTCCAGTTCTGTGAGCTTGTGTGGTCTACCACTTCACGGCTGAGCCGTTGTTGCTCCTAGACGTTTCCACTTCACAGTAACAGCACTTACAGTTTACCAGGGCAGCTTTAGCAAGGCAGAAATTTGACGAACTGACTTGTTGGAATGGTGGCATCCTATGACGGTGTCACATTGAAAATCACTAAGCTCTTCAGTAAGTCCATTTTACTGCCAATGTTTGCCTATGGAGATCGCATAGCTATGTGCTCAATTTTATACACTTGTCAGCAACGGGTGTTGCTGAAGGGTGTTGCTGAAATAGCTGAATTCACTAATTTGAAGGAGTGTCCACATACGTTTGTATATATAGTGTATGCTCGATCACCCACGCAGAGTCCTCCATTAGCCAATGTCTGAGCATTTCCCAGTAATCTGTGTGTGAGTTGGTTGTGGCAGTTGTGTGTGTGTGTGTGTGTGTTGTGTGTGTGTGTGTGTGTGTGTGTGTGTGTGTGTGTGTGTGTGTGTGTGTGTGTGTGTGTGTGTGTGTGTGTGTGTGTGTGTGTGTGTGTGTGTGTGTGTGTGTGTGTGTGTGTGTGTGTGTGTGTGTGTGTGTGTGTGTGTGTCAGTCAGTCATTGTCTGAATATTACCCTGTCGGCATTAATCTCTGTGTGTGAGTAGGTTGTGAGTGTGTGTGTGCATGCATCTGTGTGTGGGTGTGCGTTAGAGCCCTGGAGATGCTGTGTATGGGTCATAACGGGACTGAAGCTGAGGTCCTCGGTGACAATGTATCCAACAATAGAAATATGAGGGATTAGTGCTCAGCGCAGTGTACGAGGAAGCCCTTCCGTCCTGAAACAGTCATTTGTCTGCACCAAGGGGCTGGAGATGACAATGCAGCCATTCCTCATCGCACCTGACGAGCCATTAATAAGGCAATGATCCACACGGGGCGCGTGCTGACTCCGTTCTTTACACTACCATCAGTCAGGTCACAGGGCCCTTACTCGCTAACACCACTGCACTCATCTTCGTCCTCATTGTTATCATCTTCATCATTGTTATCGTCATGATCAGCATCTTTACATCATAATTTTCATTAGGAGAGTCATAATTTGAGCACCTGCACATTTTTGCATGGGCTCTGATGTTATAGAAATGGCATCCCACCAAATACATAATCACTCTATAATGCACACATTTCTACTGCACCATTTACACAAATATAGATTGGACCACACGACCAATGGTAAAATATTTAGAGAATCGCTAGCACAGACTGGAATATGTTCCGGGATTCATCCGATAACATTGAGGAGTTTACCACATCAGTCACCGGCTTCATTAATAAGTGCATCGATGACGACAATTCAGGACAAGGGCTGGAACTGGTTCAGGGAACAGAACCGAAAACCGGAAAATAAAAACATTGTTTGACGGAACAGAACCCACACTGAAAACTAAAGTAATCTATACTGTTCCGGAACAGAACCATTCATTTGAAAGCATGGGCACGGGTTAATAATGTTATTTTATGTTCAGGGCATTTTTTTTTGAGTCCCACAAAAATCGCAACAAAGCGTCTATGCGAAGCCCTTATTCTGTCACTCAAACTTATTGCAGCGCATGCCTGCCAGCTGGAAATCTTTGCCAGTGGGTGTGCATGTGTGTGTAGGCTACCTGCCACTAACCCTCTGAAGCGTAGGTTACTGTAGCCTACTGATGACATTACAAGCGTAGTTCAGAAATTAGGGAGAGATGTTTAATTTTCAATGCCAGTTAAGGATACTATAGTTATCATGTTTAAAATTTGATTTATTAAGTACTACTTTTTAATTCTAGTGCTGCTCTGTACACACAAGCTTTTTAGCTAGCTAGCTAGCAAACGTTTGCTCTATTCCAACGTTAAACCAACTCAGAATTTCAAAGACATTAAAAGTTCCTCCATATAAGGACTAAGATCGAATCCTAATACGCCCGCTCTGACGCCGTCGGATGTGGCAGGGCTTGCAAACTGTAATGGATTACAAATGGAAACCCTGCCACAAGCTGCCCAGTGACACAAGCCTACCAGACAATCTAAATGCTGTCTAAGCTTGATTCGAGGCAAGCAACACTGAACCATGCATGAGCACCCCCAGCTGTTCCCGTATGACTGTGTGATCTCACTTTCCATAGCCGATGTAAGACCTTCAAACAGGTTAATAACATTCAGACGGATTACCAGGATGCATACTCAGAGCATGCGCTGACCAGCTGGCAAGTGTCTTCACTGACATTTTCAACCTCTCCCTGACACATTCTGTAATACCTACATGTTTCAAGCAGCCCACCATAGTCCCTGTGCCCAAGAACGCCAAGGTAACCTGTCTAAAAGACTATCATCCTGTAGCACTCATATCTGTAGACATGAAATGCATTGAAAGGCTGGACATGGCTCACATCAACACCATCATCCCAGACACCTGGGCCCACTCCAATTCGCATACTGCCCTAACAGATCCACAGATGACGCAATATCTATTGCACTACACACTGTCTTCTCCCAACTGGACAAGAGGTACCCCTATGTGAGAATGCTGTTCAGTCACTAAGCTCATGACCTTAAGACTGAACACCTCTGCAACTGGATCCTTGACATCCTGACATACTGCCCCCCAGGTGTTGAGGGTAGGCAACAAAACATCCGCCACGCTGACCCTCAACACAGGGGCCCTTCAGGGGTCTGTGCTTAGTCCCCTCCTGTACTCCCTGTTCACCCACGTCTGCATGGCCACGCACGACTCCAACACCATCACCGACAACAATGAGACAGCCTATAGGGAGGAGGTCCGTGACCTGGCAGTGTGGTGCCAGGACAACAACCTCTCCCTCAGCAAGCCAAAGGAGCTGATCATGGCCTACAGGAAACGGAGGGCCGAGCACGCCCCCATCCACATTGATGGGGCTGTAGCGGGTCGTGAGCTTCAAGTTCCTCGTGTCCACATCACTGAGGAATTAACGTGGTCAACACACACCAACACAGTTGTGAAGAATACACAACAACGCCTCTTTCCCCTCAGTAGACTGAAAAGATTTGGCATGGGCCCTAAGATCCTTAAAAATTTCTACAGCTGCACCATTGAAAGCATCTTGACTGGCTGCATCACCGCTTGATATGGCAACTCCTAGGCATCCGACCACAAGGAACTACAGAGGGTAGTGTGCACGGCCAATTACATCAGTGGGGCCACACTTCCTTCCATCAAGGACCTCTATACCAGCCGGTGTCAGAAGAAGACCCTAAAAATTTACTCCAGCCACCATAGTCATAGACTGTTCTCTTTGCTACTGCATGACAAGTGGTACTGATGCACCAAGTCTGGAACCAACAGGACCCTGAACAGTTTCTACCCCCAAGCAATAAGACTGCTAAACAGTTCACCAAATAGTTAGCCGGACAATCTTAATTGACCCCCTTTTGCACATAAAAATATTGACTCATCACATATGCTGCTGCAACTGCTTATTATCTATCCTGTTACCTACTGTAGTCCCTTTACCCCTACCTAAATGTACTGTACATCTCTACCTCAATTACCTCGTAGCCCTGCACATCGACTCGGTACTTGTACCCTGTGTATATAGCCAAGTTCCTGTTACTCATTGTGTATTTATTCCTTGTGTTATTKTTTTTCTATTGTTTTCTTTTTCTCTCTGCATTGTTGGGAAGGGCCCGTAAGTAAGCATTTCACTGTTAGTCTACACCTGTTGTTTACGAAGCAAGTGACAAACGTAATTTTATTTGATTGATTTGAAATTTGTTTTCTTCACACAAATTTCTGAAACCTGATTCATTGCCCAGACAGACTAGCCCTGYCCATTTTTWTTTTTTTATGTTTTATTTCACCTCCATTTAACTAGGCAAGTAGGTATTATTTATTTAACATTTGAGTAGGTAGTGTATGCTTTAGACTGGGATTGTTTCAACCAGGAGATTGGACTAACATTACTTCAGCACTTTCCACAACTATACTATGTGTCGCTGGTAAATTATCAATTTCTCGCCCAGTGCAATCAGCTCCAAGTTCCTCCATTCATCTGGGTGTGAGATGGACCCTCCAGTATGGATGGTGGGGGGATACTAAGTGAAATGCACCCCAACTAACAATAAAGAAGCACCCCAGCCTTCAGTTCTGGATTAATCTGTCTGCTACACCCAGACCCATCAAAAGGGCACAATCTGCACTTCCAATTGCTGGGTATAGATTCTAATGTATTCCCCCACCTACCTCCCTCTTTGCTCCCAGTGACACAGTAGCACATGTTTATTCACTTGTTTTTATGGGCTTAAACAAGCCATCATATCCACCCAATCAACCAGCCCTGCTGCTGCAGATAGCCCTTCAGCTAGCACTGCTGCTAAATAGTCCCGCTCTGAGCGGGGTGAATCACACATGCCAAGGCTAGCTTTCTGAATGGCTATAGGGTGATGGTAAATGAGAGCCAAAGGCTAGCCTCTCATCAGTCCTWTCTCAGGGTTTAATATTACAGTAGTGGATTGTAAATGTGATGGTGGATTTCAGGGAGAGGTGATATTCAATGTATTTTTCTCAGTGCTTTGTAGTCATTACATTATGTGAGGTCATGGGTAGATGACAAAAATCTCATTGTAGCAAAATAAAAATCTAATTTCTGGGTGGAAGGTCCAGTGTCATGGATCCCTACTGTTGAGGTACACAAAAAGGCAGTCATACGTGTCAGAATGAAGGATCATTCAAATGCCATTGTTTGAAATACTGTTATTAAGTTGTATTCTCCACAGACTAATATCAGATCCAAAAATGACTCATGAGAAGCTTTTGGTTACATTTATGAGTTCCTTTTCCTGTGCCAGCAGGATGATGGACTATGGGTAAAAAAAAACACCAGTTGGAAGGTTGGCCTCTTGATATTTGTGGCCCCTCAGAGAGAGAAAGAGAGGAGCTGGAATTGGTGTGTCTCGTGATTTTGGAGATTTTAAGTGTAGCCGAGCTGTGGCAGTTAGTTCCCCCCTCTCGTCTGGAAAGGAACGAGAGCCTTTGTGTCCCCTGTCACCCTGTGTTAATTTGGGCCCTAATGTATTTTATAAACAAAGGACTGCTCTCTAGCCTGACAGTCGTGACACTGAATCCTGTGCAGGCTGCCTGCAGTATGGGGTTACACTATTAATAATCAACTGGCAGCCATCACACCATTTTAACCATGATCATTATGATAAAGGGCATACACTTAATTACAGGCCTGCTTAATTATAGCTCTGTTGAAGCTCATTTGTTTGGTGAAACGCTAATTACACCACCACGCTTTTGGCAAGTCTTCATTTCAATCCACTTTTTGCCTGCCGAACACTGTGGCTTATTTTCATGCAAATCAGTATCCGGTGAATGCTTTGTCTCCCTTCTTTCCCTTTTTCTGTGCAAGTGTGAGTGTGTCTTTGTTTAAGAGTGGAACATCTCTCCGACAAGACAGAATCAGGAATAATCAAGAGTAATTAAAGTGGAGGAGGGCGAGGCGAGGATTTTGGTAGAAGGAAGGAAGTGGGAGGGTGGAGGTACTCAAATACAGTGGAGAATAAAAAGTATTTCATCTTCAAGCTATTGCGGGAGGGTTGAGGTGGGAGGGGGGTTGTGGGGGGTTATTCATCTGTTATACTTTATACTCCTACAAGGTTGAGATGATTGGTTTTGTATGAAATGTATGAATTGTGTTGTCATGTTTATATTCTCTTATGTTTCCACTCAAAGTTGTATTGTCTCTTTTCAGCAATGGATGGCGTGCCCTTCACAATCTCTGAGAAATTTGCAGAAGTAAGTGTTTACAAAAAGATTTAGAATTATGCTAACTAAAAAGTATTTTTCTTTTAATCACCTCTAATTTGTTAAACTTAACTTCCTCTGCAGTCCTCTCCTCTCCAATCCTCTCCTCTCCAGTCCTCTCCTCTCCAATCCTCTCCTCTCAAGTCATCTCCCTCACCTCCTCTCCTCTCCAGTCATCTCCCTCACCTCCTCTCCTATCCTCTCCTCTCCTCCAGTGTAGACTGACTGATTAATACGTGCAGCCAGGCAGAGCTGGTTCAATGCAGTCCATTTGGCTGGCGGCAGCTGTCACTATAGCACCGTTTGTATTGACACAGAGAGAGGATGAAAGATTTGAAGCATGCTTACTTAGCCATGTGCCTAACCACCATGTTTCTTGTTTTTATCTCTCTCTCTGCTTTTGATTGCAGATGCATTGAGTCAATTGAATGGGCATTACGATCAAATCCTTGGCAGAGATCGAGGAGGAAGTGAGTAGGGGCTACAATGCTCGGCTGCCGCAGACGCCGTTGGCCCAGAATGTAAAGCAAACGTTCTTGGGGGTTGTAATTAAGTGTCTGAGATGGGCAAGGACCTTTTGGCTCCACTAAGCCCAGATTGAATTAGAGTACGCCCAAGCTGGGGCTGGGCAGCCACTCTCTCTGAGAACTGACTAGTTTCACTGTGGAGAAACCAAGGAGGCCATTGTGTCCTGTAATGCCTATCCATCTAATGCCTGTAGGGTTGGGTAGGTTACTTTTCTAAATGTAATCCATTACAGTTACTAGTTACATGTCCAAAATTATTACAAGTAATGTACATTTTGGATTACCCAAACTCAGCAACATAATCTGATTACTTTCATTTACTTTTAGATTGCTTGCCCATAAAAGAAGACGAAAATGATCTGTCAAATGCCTTTAGTGTGTCATCATAGTGGTCTCTGATTTGTGGTCAGACGCTCAGGTGGAACAAACTTAAACTTACACCTTTTTTCAATGCTGAATTGATTGTCATTGAGAAAACAGAAAGGTGTCATCATGTATTTTATTTCTCGCAAACATCCTTTCTGAATTTTTGAGAAATCAAAGAAGTAATGATCTAATTTCTGAAAAGTTTCTGTAATCTGATAACAATATTTTGCTGGTAACATACAGTAAGTGATTACAGTTAAAGTTTTTTGTAATCAGATTACAGGTACCTGATTGCATGCCTGCCAGAAATTCAGCCCTCTCACTATAGAAACTGATTGCCAGTATGAATCAAATCAAATCAAATCAAATTGTATTGGTCGCATACATATTGTTAGCAAATGTTATTGCGAGTGTTTGCGAAATGCTTGTGCTTCTAGTTCCGACAGTGCAGTAATATCTAACAATTCCACAACAAATACCTAATACACACAAATCTAAGTAAAGGAATGGAATAAGAATATATAAATATAAATATATGGATGASCAATGACAGAGCGGTATAGGCTAAGATGCAATAGATGGTATAGAATACAGTATATACATATGAGATGAGTAATGCAAGATATGTAAACATTATTAAAGTGGCATTATTAAAGTGACTAGTGTTCCATTTATTAAAGTGGTCAATGATTTCAAGTCTTTATGTAGGCAGCAGCCTCTCTGTGTTAGTGATGGCTGTTTAACAGTCTGATGGCCTTGAAATAGAAGTTGTTTTTCAGTCTCTCAGTCCCAGTTTTGAAGCACCTGTACTGACCTCACCTTCTGGATGGTAGCGGGGTGAACAGGCAGTGGCTCGGGTGGCTGTTGTCCTTGATGATCTTTTTGGCCTTCCTTTGACATCGGGTGCTGTAGGCGTCCTGCAGGGCAGGTAGCTTGCCCCCGTTGATGCGTTGTGCAGACGGCACCACCCTCTGGAGAGCCCTGCGGTTGAGCGTGGTGCAGTTGCCGTACCAGGTGGTGATACAGCCCGACAGGATGCTCTCAATTGTGCATCTGTAAAAGTTTGTAAGGGTTTTAGGTGACAAGCCAAATTTCTTCAGCCTCCTGAGGTTGAAGAGGTGCTGTTGCGCCTTCTTCACCACACTGTCTGTGTGGGTGGACCATTTCAGTTTGTCTGTGATGTGTATGCCGAGGAACTTAAAACGTTCCACCTTCTCCACTGTTGTCCTGTCGATGAGGATAGGGGGTTGCTCCCTCTGATGTTTCCTGAAGTTCACAATCATCTCCTTTGTTTTGTTYACATAGAGTGAGAGGTTATTTTCCTGACACCACACTCCGAGAGCCCTCACCTCCTCTCCGTAGGCTGTCTCGTCGTTGTTGGTAATCAAGCCCACTACTGTTGTGTCGTCTGCAAACTTCATGATTTAGTTGGAGACGTGCATGGCCACGCAGTCATGGGTGAACAGGAGGGGGCTTAGCACGCAACCTTGTGGGGCTCCGGTGTTGAGGATCAGCGAAGTGGAGATGTTGTTTCCTACCTTCACCACCTGGGGACGGCCCGTCAGGAAGTCCAGGACCCAATTGCACAGGGTAGGGTTGAGACCCAGGGCCTCAAGCTTAATGATGAGCTTGGAGGGTACTATGGTGTTGGATGCTGAGCTATAGTCAATGAACAGAATTCTTACATAGGTATTCCTCTTGTCCAGATGGGATAGGGAAGTGTGCAGTGCAATGGCGATTGCATCGTCTATGGACCTATTGGGGCGGTAAGCAAATTGAAATGGGTCTAGGGTGACAGGTAAGGTGGAGGTGATATGATCCTTGACTAGTCTCTCAAAGCACTTCATGATGACAGAAGTGAGTGCTATGGGGTGATAGTCATATAGTTCAGTTACCTTTGCATTCTTGGGTACAGGAACAATGGTGGCCATCTTGACAGCAGACTGGGATAGGGAGAGATTGAATATGTCCGTAAACACACACCAGCCAGCTTGTCTGTGCATGCTCTGAGGACATAGCTAGGGATACCGTCTGGGCCAGCAGCCTTGCGAGCGTCAACATGTTTAAATGTCTTACTCACGTCGGCCATGGAGAAGGAGAGCCCACAGTCCTTGGTAGCGGGCCACGTCGGTGGCACTGTATTATCCTCAAAGCGGGCAAAGAAGGTGGTCAGTTTGTCTGGAAGCAAAATGTCGGTGGCTGGTTTTCCTTTGAATTGCGACTCCACTTTGTCTCTATGCTGACATTTTGCTTGTTTGATTGCCTTGTGGAGGGAATAACTACACTTTCTGTATTCGGCCATATTCCTGGTCACTTTTCCATGGTTAAATACGGTGCTTTGCGCTTTCAGTTTTGCGCGAATTCCGCCATCTATCCACGATTTCTGGTTAAGGTAGGTTTTAATAGTCACAGTGGGTACAACATCTCCTATACACTTCCTTATAAACTCACTCACCGAATCAGAGTATACGTCAATACTATTCTCTGAGGCTACCCGGAACATATCCCAGTCCGCGTGATGCACCTACTGCATGTGCTTGGTTTCAATTAACCTTACTTGATCTTTCTTACCCAACAACATAGCCAGCATACAGACAGTAGAGATTGAAGTTCATATAGAGCAAATGAAACAATACAAACAGTGTACTAGAGGTCTTTGCGGGTACAGCAGCATAAATGATGAAATATCTCTCTCTCTGACTTATCCGGGCCCTTCCGGATAAGTCAGTTAAAATTACACATACCCGAGACCTGTGACAATCATATCTGATCCGACCCGTGTCAATATTTAGAAATCCGGACCCTCTGGGTCCTTGATCTGGTCTCGGGTAATGGTGGATCTGTGAAGACCTCTACAGTGTACTGTTACAAAGTGACTGCCCAGTGCTGGCCCCAGGCATAAGCAACATAAATGGTCGCTAGGGCCCCCCAACCAAATCTTGCTTAGGGCCCCCAAAAGGCTAGGGCCGGCCCTGTGACTACCCTACAGGCATTCTTAGTAAGGAACAAATTAGAAAGTGTGTGTGTGTGTTTTGGATTTTTGGACATTTCGCTGGTCCACAAAAGGAAAGCTACTATTTTAGGCTTAGGGGTTAGGGTTACAATTAGGGTTATGATTAGAATTAAGGTTAGGAGTTAGGGTTAGGGTTAGGGTTAAGGTTAGGATTAGGTTAAGGGTTAGGTTTAGGGTTAGCTTTAGGGAAAACAGAATTTTGAATGGGAATTAATTGTTTGGTCCCCACAAGGACAGTAAAACAAACATGTGCGTGTTTGTGTGTGCAATGCTGTGTGTGTGTGTTTGGGTGTGTTGGGGTGTGTGTGTGTGTGTGTGTGTGTGTGTGTGTGTGTGTGTGTGTGTGTGTGTGTGTGTGTGTGTGTGTGTGTGTGTGTGTGTGTGTGCATGTGAGTGTGTGTTCATTCTCGTGTGTGTGTGTTCTCACACTCTTATTGTGTGTGCACTAAAGAGAGTGACATCCCCCCACCCTCTCTCTCATTAGCACGATATCTGGGTATCAGAACTGCCAGGAAGTGACAGACCACTGTAAACGAACAGGTGCTGTTGGGTTTGAGATGTGTTACAGAGCAAACACTCCCTCATCAAACTGGGTGTCTGTTCTGCTCCCTGGTTCTGTATTCTGTCACATAGTATAGAAATCACACAGAGTCGCCATCTTGTCATCTGGTCTCTGAGAATGGAGCTCATTGTCATTGTCAACTCAGGTACTAATATTGTGTGTGTGTGTGTGTGTGTTTGGCCACTGTGGACTGCTGATGGAAACAGCCTGGCAGCTCGTCCCGTAGGCTCGCTCTCCTCTCAGAGAGTGTGATTAGCAGCAGGACACATGGCGAGCTGAGCCGGGGAAGTGAAGGGAAGGGCGCGAGGAATCATTCATTACCACGGTGGTAGCTGGAACTGATGAAGTAAATGTGAGATAGTGTAACACGCAGGATTTAGTGAAGTGGAGGACAGCACAAGATTAATGGTGGGGCCAGGTTGATGGYGATGAAGTCACAGCTTAGCTTGATAATTAGTTTCCAAGAGGAAACATCCCTCACCATTGTGTTATTTTTACTTCTTGCTACAATATCTCTAGAGATGGGAAAATATATAATCTTTCAGTTTGATATTACACATGCCAAATATATTTTCAGGACTTTTGGAGTGTATATTTTTTGTTAAATATGAAAAATATATGTCATATTTGAAAGTAGGGCTCCAAAATGTAGATACGGGTTTTCTGTTCTATCGTAATGTTGAAGCTAAAATACCCAATCAATAACTGAGTACCCTGTACTTACTAGTAACACCTGCTCAAATCAGTTGTTTACATATATTTACAGTTATCAAAAGATTAGTAGTATTTGGGGCGGCAGGTAGCCTAGTAGTTTGAGCGTTGGACTTGTAACCAAAAGGTTGCAAGATCAAATCCCTGAGCTGACAAGGTAAAAATCTGTTGTTCTTCCCCTGAACAAGGCAGTTAACCCAGTGTTCCGAGACCGTCATTGAAAATAAGAATTTGTTCTTAACTGACTTGCCTGCAATTTTTTTGGGGGGGGAATATTCAAGGAACTAGATATCTTTTTTTTCAGTGGATCAAATCCAATACCTCTATCAATGTATCTATTTAGTGCGTGCAGCTTTTATAATATGAAGACACATGAACAGACCGTTCTTGTTCACTTGTGAGTGGTTTTCAGTTGTCCAGCAGAGGTCACTGTCAGTGTACACTTACTGGAGGAGTTAGCGTTCTCTCTTCAGGGAGAAGAAAGCCTTTACGCTATTAAGCACATTCTAATTGACTGATTTCGAATTTCATTAAAAATAGATACATAAAAGAGAGGTTCTTGGTGGTATTTATCATTTGCACATGTAATTGAGGAAAACTGTTGTAATCACATACAGTGTTGTAGATAAGAACGTTTCCTAGGCATCAACTAAGCCATATTTCTTAGATGATGTTGGTTCCAGCAATTAGGCATTCTTTTCATTTCCCAAATGACTCGCAAAACTTGTGGAGATTATAATTGCTTTTAGCCACGCATATCTAATTTGTGTCTTTTTAAGTGTTAATTAGTAAGAGATTTGAGCTGACGTCTTTATGTAGTTTGCACTGCTGAAAATTTTTGTTATTGGCATTTGGCTAATGATTTTCAGAGTTAGTGTGTGAGAGTGTGTCTGTTAGTGTGGATGTCTCTCCATATGTGTGTATGCATCTGACGGCTCTTTTCATTTGCACGTGTGTGTGTTTCCGAAGTAAACTGTGTGTGTGTGTGTGTGTGTGCGTGCGTACGTGTCTTGGTGCATATAGTGTGTAAGAGAGACAGACAGACAGAGAGAGAAAGACAGAAAGACAGGAGAGAAGAGAGAGTAGGAGAGAGACAATGAGAAAGAGAGAGAGACAGACTGAAAAGGAGAGAAGAGAGAGAGAGAGCTCCAAATAGAGGTGGAATTGATGAAGACAACATGTCACATATTTTTGGCAGTGGAGCAGGGACAGGAAATGAAGCTCTGCTCATCTGGGTGACTGCCGCCCATGTTCTTACATGTCACTGTCCTGTCAGCCCACGTGTAAAAGTGGCAGACAGTGATACATGCTCTTCCTGATAACACCCCATTCCCCCATCCATCATCCACACAGACACACGCATGCTCACACTTACTTCTATTTGTTTATTTATTTATTTTGCGAGGTGTCGTGGCTCAATTTAATTATAACTAACCGTCTTGTGACATGTGATGCGTAACTTACATTTTCCTGAAAGACATAGGGGTGTTGGTTGGACGTAGAGATCCCCAATACATCCATTGTGCTTAGTTGGGATCTTGGAATGTAGCTAGATATTAAAACATATGTTATGATGTTGCAGCATCACCTAGAGCTGTTCCTCAGTATTGCAGATTAGACTATTAAAGTGATGGGTTGGTATTTTGTGGAGCCCAATTATGGGAGCAAAAACGTCTGTCTGGATTTATTCTTGGCAGAAACAGAGATAAATCTACAAGAGGCACTTCATTGTTATTGTTTGTCTGCTTGCCTGTTTTAGTAAAATTCCAGTAGGAGCAGTTCATAGGTGGTACTTCTCTTTAAACAACCTAACTATTAATTCCTGGAGTTTAAAAAACAAAAACGTTTATAATTGCATCCAAATATGTTATAAACTGATTTGAATTGCTTTCCTTGACTGCAATTTGTTTTTATTCTTGCGTGTGATGTGGCCTCAAACTAAACATAGAAATAGGAGATATTTTTTATCCTTTGAGAAAGCCTAGAAGAACAGTGTGATGTATAAAATGAACACATCTGGGAGATGGATTGTTTAAAGCAAATTCAGAAGTCTTGTTATTTTCCCCTCAYCCCATTTATGCACAGTGTCGCCTTTCCTTTTTGCATTATTTTCCATTCTCATCTTATTCCACAAGGTGACAGTATWTGCTCATATTTCTTCTTTCGGGTTATACCCAAACCCACTACCCCATCCTGTAATAGTAAAGGCAAAGTGCTCTGGTTCTGAGAGGACTGCTTATACGATGCTTAATCAAACCTTAAATTGAGTTTTCCTTGAAAAGATCTGTCAATGTGAACTAATATTACCTCACAACATATCTGAATGGGTTTGCAGAGGTGTTTTCCTACATAAACTATTTGTACTGGATATACTACTACTGTATGTTGTATCCTTCTATTCTTCTATTGTGTTTCAGTATGAGTACAACTTCAGCATGGAGCACAGCATCAGCCTGTATCTGCCACCCAGGCACACCCAGAGCCAGTACTGAGAGAGCCTTGCATGGAGTGAGGAATGCTCTGGAGGGACAGGGTATAAGACTACAGAACCTTCATGAATGGTCTCCCAGTCCACAACAGCAAAGCACTTACTGGAATGATTTCTTTAATGTCCAGATTAGAGCACACATTCACAATAGTRCACAATATCAGAAGTGGACTGGATTCAAATTTATCTTAAAGGAACAGGTAGCAGAAACCTCATGAACAGGATGTGAAGTTTAAAATAATTCTAAATATTATAATATTGGAGAAAAATATTCTAAATGTGCATTTTCAATCTCTTCATAGCTCTATATATTTCAGAGTTATGGTCTAATTTGGGAATTTGTGATCAAATTTGTGATCGCTTTACGCTTATTAAATTGTTTGTGCTCACTTATTGTTTGCTTTTGCTTGATAAGAGCCACAGTAAAAAATGTATCTCATAAACTCAGCAAAAAAGAAACACCCTCTCACTGTCAACAGCGTTTATTTTCAGCAAACTTAACATGTGTAAATATTTGTTTGAACATAACAAGATTCAACAACTGATAAATAAACTGAACAAGTTCCACAGACATGTGACTAACAGAAATGGAYWAATGTGTCCCTGAACAAATGGGGAGGTCAAAATCAAAAGTTAAGTACTGCAGTGCATCTCCTCCTCATGGACTGCACCAGATTTGCCAGTTCTTGCTGTGAGATGTTACCCCACTCTTCCACCAAGGCACCTGGAAGTTCCCGGACATTTCTGGGGGGAATGGCCCTAGCCCTCACCCTCCGATCCAACAGGTCCCAGACGTTCTCAATGGGATTAAGATCCAGGCTCTTCTCTGGCCATGGCAGAACACTGACATTCCTGTCTTGCAGGAAATCACGCACAGAACGAGCAGTATGGCTGGTGGCATTGCCATGCTGGAGGGTCATGTCAGGATGAGCCTGCAGGAAGGGTACCATATGAGGGAGGTGGATGTTCCCTGTAACGCACAGCGTTGAGATTGCCTGCAATGACAACAAGCTCAGTCCGATGATGCTGTGACACACTGCCCCAGACCATGACAGACCCTCCACCTCCAAATCGATCCCGCTCCAGAGTACAGGCCTCGGTGTAATGCTCATTCCTTAGACGATAAACGCGAATCCGACCATCACCCCTGGTGAGACAAAACCGCGACTCATCAGTGAAGAGCACTTTTTGCCAGTCCTGTCTGGTCCAGCGACGGTGGGTTTGTGCCCATAGGCGACATTGTTGCCAGTGATGTCTGGTGAGGATCTGCCTTACAACAAGCCTACCTCAGTCCAGCCTCTCTCAGCATATTGAGGACAGTCTGAGCACTGATGGAGGGATTGTGCGTTCCTGGTGTAACTCGGGCAGTTGTTGTTGCCATCCTGTACCTGTCCCGCAGGTGTGATGTTCGGATGTACCGATCCTGTGCAGGTGTTGTTACACGTGGTCTGCCACTGCGAGGACGATCAGCTGTCCATCCTGTCTCCCTGTAACGCTGTCTTAGGTGTCTCACAGTACAGACATTGCAATTTTTTGCCCTGGCCACATCTGCAGTCCTCATGCCTCCTTGCAGCATGCCTATAGTTCATGCAGATGAGCCGGGACCCTGGGCATCTTTCTTTTGGTGTTTTTCAGAGTCAGTAGAAAGGGCTCTTTAGTTTCTTAAGTTTTCATAACTGTGACCTTAATTGCCTGTTAATGTCTTAAGCTTAGGGATCGGCGTCCCGTCAACAGGACAATTGTAAATCATGCAGCGCCTTGTGTCACGATCGCAGATGTTATAGAAACAACAAATGTTGGTACAAATCAAATTTCAAATCAATTTTTTTTATTTGTCACATACACATGGTTAGCAGATGTTAATGCGAGTGTAGCGAAATGCTTGTGCTTATAGTTCCGACAATGCAGTAATAACCAACGAGTAATCTAACCTAACAATTCCACAACTACTACCTTATACACACAAGTGTAAAGGGATAAAGAATATGTACATAAAGATATATGAATGAGTGATGGTACAGAACGGCATAGGCAAGATGCAGTAGATGTATAGAGTACAGTATATACATATGAGATGAGTAATGTAGGGTATATAAACATAAAGTGGCATAGTTTAAAGTGGCTAGTGATACATGTATTACATAAAGATGGCAAGATGCAGTAGATGATATAAGAGTACAGTATATACATATACATGTGAGATGAGTAATGTAGGGTATGTAAACATTATATTAAGTGGCATTGTTTAAAGTGGCTAGTGATACATTTTTACATAAATTTCCATCAATTCCCATTATTAAAGTGGCTGGAGTTGAGTCAGTACGTTGGCAGCAGCCACTAAATTTTAGTGGTGGCTGTTTAACAGTCTGATGGCCTTGAGATAGAAGCTGTTTTTCAGTCTCTTGGTCCCAGCTTTGATGCAACTGTACTGACCTCGCCTTCTGGATGATAGCGGGGTGAACAGGCAGTGGCTCGGGTGGTTGTTGTCCTTGATGATCTTTATGGCCTTCCTGTGACATCGGGAGGTGTAGGTGTCCTGGAGGGCAGGTAGTTTMCCCCCGGTGATGTGTTGTGCAGACCTCACTACCCTCTGGAGATCCTTACGGTTGTGGGCGGAGCAGTTGCCGTACCAGGCGGTGATACAGGATGCTCTCGATTGTGCATCTGTAGAAGTTTGTGAGGGCTTTTGGTGACAAGCCGAGTTTCTTCAGCCTCCTGAGGTTGAAGAGGCGCTGCTGCGCCTTCTTCACAACGCTGTCTGTGTGGGTGGACCATTTCAGTTTGTCCGTGATGTGTACGCCGAGGAACTTAAAACTTACTACCCTCTCCACTACTGTCCCGTCGATGTGGATAGGGGGGTGCTCCCTCTGCTGTTTCCTGAAGTTCACAATCATCTCCTTTGTTTTGTTGACGTTGAGTGTGAGGTTATTTTCCTGACACCACACTCCGAGGGCCCTCACCTCCTCCCTGTAGGCCGTCTCGTCGTTGTTGGTAATCAAGCCTACCCCTGTAGTGTCGTCCGCAAACTTGATGATTGAGTTGGAGGCGTGCATGGCCACGCATCGTGGGTGAACAGGGAGTACAGGAGAGGGCTAGAAGCACCTTGTGGGGCCCAGTGTTGAGGATCACGGGTGGGAGATGTTGTTACCTACCCTACCACCTGGGGGTGGCCCGTCAGGAGGTCCAGTACCCAGTTGCACAGGGCGGGGTCGAGACCCAGGGTCTCGAGCTTGATGACGAGTTTGGAGGTACTTATGGTGTTAAATGCTGAGCTGTAGTCGATGAACAGCATTCTCACATAGGTATTCCTCTTGTCCAGATGGGTTAGGGCAGTGTGCAGTGTGGTTGCGAGTGCGTCGTCTGTGGACCTCTTGGGTCGGTAAGCAAATTGGAGTGGGTCTAGGGTGTCAGGTAGGGTGGAGGTGATATGGTCCTTGACTTTCTCTCAAAGCATTTCATGATGACGAAGTGAGTGTCAGGGGCGGTAGTCATTTAGCTCAGTTACCTTAGCTTTCTTGGGAACAGGAACAATGGTGGCCCTTTGAAGCATGTGGGAACAGCAGACTGGGATAAGGATTGATTGAATATGTCCGTAAACACACCAGCCAGCTGGTCTGCGCATGCTCTGAGGACACGGCTGGGAATGCCGTCTGGGCTGCAGCCTTGCGAGGGTTAAAACGTTTAAATGTTTTACTCACCTCGGCTGCAGTGAAGGAGAGCCCGCAGGTTTTGGTAGCGGGCCGTGTCAGTGGCACTATATGTCCTCAAGCGAGCAAAAAAGTTACTTAGTCTGTCTGGGAGCAAGACATCCTGGTCCACGACGGGGCTGGTTTTCTTTTGTAATCCGTGATTGACTCTAGACCTGCCACATACCTCTTGTGTCTGAGCTGTTGAATTGCGACTCTACTTTGTCTCTATACTGGCACTTAGCTTGTTTGATTGCCTTGCGGAGGAATAGCTACACTGTTTGTATTCGGTCATGTTTCCGGTCACCTGCCCTGGTTAAAAGCAGTGGTTTGCGATTTCAGTTTGCGCGAATGCTGCCATCAATCCACGGTTTCTGGTTTGGGAATGTTTTAATCGTTGCTGTGGGTATAACGTCTCCGATGCACTTCTAATGAACTCGCTCACCGAATCAGCGTATTCGTCATGTTGTTGTTGGACGCAATGCGGAACATATCCTCCACGTGATCGAAGCAGTCTTGAAGCGTGGAATCAGATTGGTCGGACCAGCGTTGAACAGACCTGAGCGCGGGAGCTTCTATAAGTGTCTTATATCGGCTGAAAGCTTAAATTCCTGTTAATATAACTGCACTGTCCAATTTAAAGTAGCTATTACTGCTTACTGCTATTGTTTGAGGAGAGCTACTAACAACAATACTTTTTTCACGCGGATAGGTTTGATAAATTCACCTCTGAGGTGAAATGTGTACTTACATTCTGAAATCTTGCTCTGATTTATCCTCCCAAGGGTCCCAGAGTTACATGAAGTGTCGTTTTGTTATATAAATAATTTTTCATATCCTAAAAGGTCCATATAGCACGCACGATCGATTTTGTATTTCCACTCGTTCAATTTGCAAAGAATGTAATCTGTGTAAAATCTAACTTTTAAACGTTGTTTCAACCAGTCAAATCACGTTCATATGTATTCCTCAGAGATCCTAGAACGTAACCAGACTTCACTATATCATTAGGGGTGTAGTATATCCTATTCGATACCAAATTTGGTCAGAGAGCGTCGCCTTCATGGCACGCCGATGACACGGCCGATCTTCATTTGATTGACTGTATCTTTGTCAAATAAGCACCAATCGGGGTCAAACAAAGCTAGCTAGATAGCCTATGAGCTGGGCTTTACGGGAGTATCCAGAAACCCTGTATCTGTTGCAAAATGTAGGTGCTAACCTTTTGCGACAGCATGCCTTTTCCTTTTGAACAAAAATTATTATGTTATGAAGTTATGAAAACTCGTTGTTTGCAAATGTTGAACTTATAATATAGCTACTAATACTGGAAAAGCTAAATCAAAGTCCAAGTATACAGATTGGATGATAATCTTGCAGAAACATGTCATATGAAGGCAAATGTCTCCTTCACGATTTACCCAAATGTACCTGGGTGACTTCACACTAAATGTCATGTACTCATACTTCAAGTTATCGGAAATGTATTTTTAATCCTGTAGTGCAGGTACCCCCAGGTGTACGCTCAATGCCGTCAAGGGTATGCCAATTAAAAAAGTGATTAACATTTTAATTTAAAAATATATATATGTATTTTTRTTWATTAAAATGTGAATCACTTTAAAAAATGTCATAAAAAATGCCATTCCATTTTTTTTCACATTTTCAAACAGTACATTTATATTTTCCAACTGGGCTATACATTTGTGTGAGCTTTTTTTCGCGCCTGCGTAGCCTCGTTTTACTGCCAAAAATAAAATGTAACCATCTAGTGTTCAGCAAAATAACAACACAATGTCAAATACAGGTAGCCTAGTCAAATAATTAACATCCAATCACATTAACCGTTACTCTCTCCCGGGACACGTTCACTCTTGCGCATACATTTGGAATTTGAAAAATATTTGACAATTTGAAAAATAAGCCAAGGGAGTTTTTTGAGCGAGAATAAAGATGGCTTTCGAGTAGTAAGACATGTATAAAAGCAACAGATWCCATTAATAAAAAGGGGKTAGAAGCGTCTTATGTGGTGAGCTACTGAGTGGCTAGGACAGGCAAGCCCCATACTATTGTGGAGGACTTAATTCTTCCTGCTGCCGCGGATATGGCTGGGACAATACTGGGTGAAAAGGCCCCAAAAATATACAAACAATGCCTTCATCAAACATTACTGTTTCACGACGCATCAGTGACATGGTAGGACGTGGTTTGAAACAATTACTGCTTTGCATATAAGCCAGTGAATTATATGCATTACAGCTGGATGAGTCAACAGACGTGGCAGGCCTGGCACAGCTCCTGGTATATGTCCGCTACGTTTATGGGGGGTCAATTAAGGAAGACATCCTTTTCTGCAAACCACTGGAAACCAGGACAATATGAGAGGATATTGTTAAAGTACTGGACAGCTTTGTGACATCAAAAGGACTTTGGTGGTCAACATGTGTTGGTATCTGTACTGATGGCGCAAATGCCATGACAGGGAGACATAGTGGAGTAGTAATGTTAATCCCGACGCCACTTGGGTACACTGCAGCATCCACTGAGAGGTTCTTGCTGCCAAGGGAATGACTGACAGCTTGAAAGACGTTTTGGACACTACAGTGAAAATGGTTAACTTTGTTAAAGCAAGGCCCCTGAACTCTCGTGTATTTTCTGTATTATGCAATGATATGGGCAGCGACCATGTAACACTTTTACAACATACAGAAGTGCACTGGTTATCAAAGGGAAAAGTATTGACATGTTTTTTTTAAATTGAGAGACGAGCTTAAAATTTTCTTTACTGACCATAATTTTCACTTMTGTCAGACAACATCACTTGCATGATGATGAGTTTCTCACATGACTGGCCTATCTGGGTGATGTTTTTCTCGCCTGAATGATCTGAATCTAGGATTACAGGGACTCTGCAACTATATACAATGTGCGGGACAAAATGGAGGCTATGATTAAGAAGTTGGAGCTCTTTTATGTCTGCATTAAGAAAGACAACACACAGGTCTTTCCATTGTATGATATTTTTTGTGTGCAAATGACCTCAAGCTTACGGACAATGTCAAATGTGATATAGCAAAGCACCTGAGTGAGCTGGGTGTGCAATTACGCAGGTACTTTCCTGAAATGGACAACACAAACAACTGGACTCGTTATCCCTTTCATGCCCTGCCTCCAGTCCACTTACTGATATCTGAACAAGAGAGCCAAATTGAAATTGCAACAAGCGGTTCTGTGAAAATGTTATTTAATCAGAAGCCACTGCCAAATTTCTGGATAGGGCTGCGCTCAGAGTTTCTTGCCTTGGCAAATCGAGCTGTTAAGACACTGATGCCCTTTGCAACCACGTACCTATGTGAGAGTGGATTCTCGGCCCTCACTAGCATGAAAACGAAATACCGGCACAGACTGTGTGTGGGAACTGATTTAAGACTCTCTCCAATACAACCCAACATTGCAGAGTTATGTGCATCCTTTCAAGCACACACTTCTCATTAGCCTGTGGTGAGTTATTCACAATGTTTGATAAACAAATAAGGCTTTAGTTCTCAATTCATTGAACCATGGCATCGTTTAGTTATCAACTCCAACATCTACCGAAAATGGAGTCCGAAAATAAGACTTTCCAACTGTGGCGGGACTACATGAAGCTAGCGGACGCAGTGCGGGAGATGAAGTTAGGGAACTTCACATCAGAACCGTCAACRGTTGACGGTCATCACTCCAGTATATGCTCGACCATGGTGGAATTTGAACAGTTCCCGCCGCGAGCCTTGCTGTCGCCGATAGCACCGGTGGCGACACCACCTCTYCGYCACGAAAAGGAACCCCTGGGTTCCAGCATTGTCCCCTTGCMTAAAGACGCTCCTTTACATCCGAGCCGCAGCGAGGGTCCCGAGCCCCCTACAGCAGCATCCAGACCCTCCGRGGGCACCCGGGGCCAGAGGGAGAGAAAGAAGGCGACCCGCTCCAAGACGCCGGAGGAAGTGCCATCGCCTGAGCGCAAGATCTGCAGCTTCTGCAAACACAACGGGGAGTCAGAGTCTGTGTTTGAGTCCCACAGTCTCAAGAACCAGGATGGGGACGTGGTGTGCCCGTACCTGCGGCAGTATATCTGCCCTCTCTGCGGGGCCACCGGGGCCCAAGCCCACACCAAGCGCTTCTGTCCCCGGGTGGAAACCACCTACAGGTCGGTCTATGTCAAGTGATAGAAGCGCTAGCTCTGGTCCAGGCCGTTACTGCGCTACCCTCTAGACCTACTAACATAGTCAACTTGTTGTTGCGAGATGGGTGGGACCAGAGCTAGAGAAGCGCTGAAGAGACTGCTGTTGTGTTGGCGACTTCCTTTAGCGTCTCTAACACACTGGATGCGGACAGTTGTAAGAGGATTTACGAGTGGATATTTAGCTTAGAAGTCGTTTGGAACAGGCTGACTAGTTTGTAGACTATGTAATAGCCTGTTAGTCGTGTGATTTGTTTTATTTATTGCCTTTACTTTTTCTCGTGTGTTTTCAACTTTGTTTCAACTATGTGTTTATAACGTGTGGGCATTCCCCACGGGGGGACCAGGATGAATATGTATGAACTTTCCAATTTGTAAGTCGCTCTGGATAAGAGCGTCTGCTAAATGACTTAAATGTAAAATGTAAATGTAAATATGTAAGATGGCTAAATAAAGAGCAAAATTATTGATTATTATTATTATTTGTGCCTTGGTCCTATACGAGCTCTTTGTCACTTCCCACGAACTGGGTTGTGACAAAAACTCACACTCATTCTTCTGTTTATTAAATGTATCGTATAGTGTGTGTGTGTGGCAGGCATACAATGATGGCTAAAAACAACATTTGAGAGTGCGCTGACTCTGGTGCTGGATGGGGTACGCAGCTGGAAGTTGAATGTTTGTGAATGGGTACGGACTATTAGAAGTTTTGGAACCACTGCAGTAGTGCATCTCCAAATATGATAATCTTTTCTATTTTTTATTTCGGAAAAATTGCCATAATGAGTTGGTACAATCAAATAGGCTATACACATGTTATATTCCTATTCTTGTTGAACTTTTTTAACTCAAATGTTATTGTGTACATTTTATACAGACATTTTATACAATGTCTAAGAATGAATAAACTGCTTACAATTCTCATGACTACCACTGAATGTCATTGTGTCTCCCTTTTGGTTGTCATACTAACATTTAGGATTGAGCCTGTGTACCAGTAGCAGGGATTGAGACTGCAGGGAATAAATGGAAGGCCGCATCACTGCTCTGCTCTCTCTGAGAGAGAGACAGATCCAGTCAGCTAGTCAGTTCTCTTTGAAGGTGTACTGTATGAGGAACAAGCACAGACATCCATCACAGAGTCCATCATGAGCACTGTGCAGCAAGAATGAGCAATGCTTCATGATATGTGAGCCACCACTTCAGAGACCCCCCCCCCCCCCCCCCACACACACACACACACACATTCCAGCAAATTGTATAATATGTTATCAAAAATGAAGTATTCCCTGCCCCCCCATTGTAGTCCAGTTTCACAAAGGACCTAACCTGTAATCTCCCTTTACCTCTCCACTCTAGAATCACACCTCTTTCTCTTTCCAAGGGCCAGTGCTTAAGTTTAAATGGTAGCATGTTGTCTCTTCATTTTACAACATTTTAACAACAACTGCTGAAATGTGTCATTCTGAACGAATGGAGATAGCAGAACCTATTTGCTCATCTCTGCAGATTTAATTTGTTTATGAAATTACATTAATGTAATGATTTGCTTCCTTAATTAGACTCGCTTGTTACCTTGATGAATTAGTGATTTCTGTATAAGCAGTGTTAATATGATTTCTACCGAAACTCCTAATGACTTTTGGTATTCCCAGGTGTTTAGTGATGTGTGCAACAGATGACAACCCTCTGTGTTGTGACGGTCTGTCTCCTGTTCTGCTGTTCAAGGTGACACCCATCACCCCATATCAGTGAAGCCCTAAAGCACAGTGACAGCCCGAGACCGCACCCTCACACACTCCCCCAATAAACTACACACAGCTACACTACATTCATTGTATTTATTTAACTTGGCAAATCAGTTAGGAACAAATTCTTATTTACAATGATGGCCTACCCCGGCCAAACCCTAACCCGGACGATGCTAGGCCAATTGTGCGCCGCCCTATGGGACTCCCAATCACAGCCGGTTGTGATACAGCCTGGAATTGAACCAGTGTCTGTAGTGATGCCTCTAGCACTGAGATGCAGTGCCCTGGACCTCTGTGCCACTTGGGAGCACCCATGCACACATACTCTACACAAGAATATACAACCTCATAGGTTTCACTGTAGAGGTAAGCAGGGTTAAGTGTTTTACTGTAGAGGTAAGCAGGGTTAAGTGTTTTACTGTAGAGGTAAGCAGGGTTAAGTGTTAATACCAACACATTGCTCTCTTCACAGTTTGAGACGCTCTCTATGCAGTTTGGGAGAAGGCAGGAGGAGCACTGTGTTATGTGACAGTGGAGTGACAGTAATGACAAATATGAGTGTTTGCTATCAGCCAGCCACAGTAACTGTTGTCTCACACTCTAGTCAGCATTAAACCCATTTTCACCTGATCCATCACATGGGAAGCAAGCGTTTGACAAACAATGTGAGTGAGACTGTTTTTTTTTAATGATCCCTTGCCCCCTTAAGACTAGTCTTTTGTTGTCTAATCTTTTATCGATTGAAAGGTAATAATTGTAACACAGATCCAATTAGACCAGAATAGAAGCACAGCAGGTCAGATGTGATTTCAGGGCTGAATTTGTACACTTAGACTGTGGCGGCCCATGTCACTTTGTGGGGGCGCATTGCTGCTGAGCTGGGGACTGTGGCTGGCCAAGCCACAGCTCAGAATAGGCCCTCCTCCATCAGAACCACAGCTCCTTCACAAGCCATGCCCAGCGCCCCTTCAAAAAGCTGCCTCACATGGTTTCACTTTTCCCTCTGCTCCACTTTGTGATATTGAAAAATAATAATGATATTCAGAGACCACACTGTAAAATCAGAAAGGAATAGGTCTATATTTTGTCCCTGTTTTGTGTAAACCCATGCCCTAGTTAAAAGGGTAGAGGCTTGCACATGTGTCTTTAGCGGATCTATTTAAAGGTATCTCTTTGTAACTCCCCTGCTATTTCTGGCACTGCTATATACAACCATTGGCATGGAGATCTCTTCATTTTCAGCTACAATACATGTGAGATTTGATTTAAGGAAGTTCAACTGAACTCTGGATCAGCACTTCAAAGCTCCGCCTTCTGAGAGTCAGGCCAGATGCACCATAGTCATTTTTTACCTCACACCCAAGACACGGAACAGTATGTAAGCATGTAGACAGAGGTGGATCTGCCAGTTGGAAATTGGAAAAGGAAGCCTGTATTTATGAGGTGGTTTGAGGGGCTGTGTTAAGACTGGCTTAGCCTCTCACTCTCCCTCTGACAGGCCTGCTTCCTCTGTGACCAGGGAGAGGGAGGTAAAGAGAGTGACGGTGTGAGGCTTGTCAGGGGCAGGCAGCCCGATAGACCCAGGGCATACAGCAGGCAGGCAGGCAGGCAGGTCTCCTGTGATCCAGCAGCCCACTGATAAACTCTGCCTCCAATGTGAAAAGGAGCACAGGGAGCCATTAATCCCAGAGCATGTCGGGCTGTTTTTCTATTTGATGTGCTGCAGAGACCATGTCTCTCCCGCTGGCACAGAGGGTCTGATCAGTAGCAACGGCATACACACAACTTCCACCGATACACCACTAATCTGATTATAGCAACGGCACACGCACAGTCCCAACACACCCAACCTACAATACGCCTCTACACCACAAATACTTTTTGCATTCGCAAGATATGGATAAGCAAGAAGTTTAGCTTTGTCTTTTATCATACTGTAGCTTAACACGTGATCTATGATCTGGTAGGTTAGGTTAGCAACACAGATATTATTACCATCTAGAAAATGTTTCCTGCTTTACGTGCAGCAACACGTGACACTGTAGTTTGTTTTAATGGGCTTAGCGCTGTGTACCTGGATAGGACCATCCATGGTAGAGGGAGGTGGTACTGCTCTAAGTGGTACTTCAGTACTGTTTGAAGTTCACCTAGAGGCCTCTAGTCTCTTTGTTGTTTTGTGAGTGTCGTCAGGTAGTGGAATGTCCAGCCTTTTAGAGGGGAGCTTGAACGTGTGGTCCTCCCTGCACCTCTACCTTAACAAGCCTCAACAGGACTCAAGGGAGAGAGGGATATCAAAACCATCTTGGCCAAGTACAGCAAGCGCTGTGGTGCAATGAGTGATCTCACAGAGGAGAACAGAGCCCCACGGCTCTCCTCTCCTATCTGCCATGGCGTCTGGGCCATGTGAGCCACATTACTGTAATTGAGCAAGGATGGAGCCGGGCGTGAGGTGATCTCTCTCTCCCTCCCTCTGATATTTTTCCATATGTGAGATGACCAGTCAGAATCTTTTTTTCCCTCCTGGGAGAGTAGGCCTTCAACGCAAAGTGCCTGTAACACAGAGATCAATTAACTCCTTTCATGTGAGATCAAAGGGCCAATGTGCTGTGTCCAGACCTCAGCAGAACCTGCAGCCTCATTAAGCTCTTCTGATTGGACACATGAAGGGAGTAAGCTGCCATGTGTCTCATATGTGTGAGCTAGTCGTAAACAATGGTGATGTGATTGACTAGGACGGATGTTTGCAAACAAACCAACTTGGTAATGAGATTTTGTATATTTCAGATTATTTAGATCATTCAAAATATGTGTACAACAAATGCAAACATCCCTTCAGGCATATGTTTGCAATAATCAACAGTCACACAAAAATGTCAAGGAATAATGTGTTTTCATATCTACTGGACGTCAAATACTGTAGTGAGACGTTAAAACTCCCCTCAGTGGAAATGAGAGATTAGTAGTTGTTATGTAGTATAGTACTACTATGGGAGAGTTAATGCCACCAGATGACATTGTATGACAAGCAMGGAGGGGCTGGAGGTGGTGTGGTACAGCAAGGTGATGGACCATGGGGAGAGAGGAGAGACTTACTCCACAGACAGGTGCAGTGACCCCGCACACCCCTGGAGGTGCTACATGCATTTTATTGGACATTTATGGCCGGGCAGCGTTTTTTAACACAGCCACCTGGATGCAATAAAGGGTCAGCTTCTGAGCTCCGGCTGCCCATAGGATTTCCAAGCAACTCCCGTGGGACGCTTGCCCAGTTAAGATGTTTATTAAGCTGAAAGTGGTCCGGAGGGAAAACACAGAGCAGTACTGAGAGATTTGGGCAGCATTTTTCTTGTTAGTTGCAGCGCTCTACAGAGGATGGGTTTATTTTCCCTGCTGAACCCAGAGGGAGGACAGGGTCAGTTCATAGGGCACGAGGTTGCCAAAGTGGTAACTAGGCACATGAACTCCAGGAAGGAAATTCCAGCAGACCAGCAAGGTCACTTTCTAACAATCACCCTCTCAATTACTCCCACATTACTGAGGGGGGTACTTACCTACATACGACTTCCATGCAGACCTGACCCGTAGCATGTTCGGTGTACATTCCTTTAATTTTTACAAGATTTTTTGTGACTTGCAGAAACAAATTCTAAATGGTACCAAATGTATTTTAAGATCCTTTTACATGAATAATCATTCAAATATTATTAGCAAGAAACCCTGTGCTGTATTACTACACTATAGATGATTGTTTTTCTAGTGACCTCCGTGAGTACCACTAGACCACTAGTTCAAAGCCCTGGTCTTCAGCCCCAGGTGGGGGCTCTAATAACTTCATTTAGCCTGTTAGCTCTCCTTTAAGGGGCTGAAAACACCCACTAATATATTCATTAGACTTTATGGTTCTCTGCTCTGGCTTTCTCATCTTGACAAAAGCCAGATAGCCTTTTCCCCTCACTCACTCACTCACTCACTCACTCACTCACTCACTCACTTCACTCACTTCACTCATTCACTCATTACTCAGTCCCTCTCACACTCTCTCTCTCTTCTCTCTCTCTCTCTCTCTCTCTCTCTCTCTCTCTCTCTCTCTCTCTCTCTCTCTCTCTCTCTCTCTCTCTCTCTCTCTCTCTCTCTCTCTGTCTCTGTCTCTGTCTGCTGTCTCTGTCTCTGTCTCTGTCTCACTCTCACTCTCACTCCCACTTTCACTCTAGGTATATGTAACTATTCAGTCAGACGTTCCAAGTATTTCTTCGTTTCTGGGAGGGATATGCTGAAGTTGTGGTCAGTACATAAGGAGCAGCACGTTGTGATGGAGAGGGGTTTTAGAATACTATGCCTAATGTTCAGGACAGATTGCAAATGTTCACTTGTGAGAGATGCTGTCTAGTTCTTCACTACCAGATCCACCCAGCGGATAAACATCTGGTGGATTTCTACCTTTTCTCTGAAGCCTTTTAATGGGAAACACACTCACACACACACACTTCCACAAGAACACTGTGTTACACCTATGGACTGCACAAGAAAAGTGACGTGTTCGTGAAGTAATTAACTCAATTATATAACTAAAAATAATAGTTTAAGTACTTTTCTTAGTAACTCTGGCCCCTAAGCCATTGCACAGTAGGTGTGACTGTGCATTGCCTACAGACATCTACTAAACATTATGGACTTACGTTGCATGTATAACTGTGCAATAAATTATGAAATCATGTCTAGTCTCTGTTTAGCATAATTTGTGATAGTATTGCAWGCAATGCATGTAAATGCCTTTGGATTTGATGTCAATTGTCTCCAAGTACCTCTGTAATGGATTCCCCATAGTGTGGTGTTCGTCATGATTATACAGCTTTCAGGACTCCTAAAACTAACATGGTGTTATGACACAGCATGGAGTCTGTAGATCCATTTAACGTGTCTTTCAGTGCTCTAGCCACAAGGTCTGTAGGCACATATCATTTAGAGAGCTCATAGAGAATTTATGCGTCCCACATGAGAAAGATCTGCTTATGCCTGTTGTAAATGGCACATATCCTACAATCATGCTAGGAACCTCCTGCAGCCTTGCTTTCTGTCAAGGGAAACATTATTGTTCTGGAGACAAATCAAATGAACAACACAACCATCCGATGAAAGGCATTGTAAATCGTGCTAGAAGTTGAGAAATGTTTGCCATCGCTAGAGCCTCAAAGCAGGCGAAAATATATTTCTGCAGCTGTTACACTCACTTCTTCTATAATTATTTCCCAGGAAGGACACTCTATCTGTCCATTTTTGTGAGCAAATGGAACGTGTACTGTATGTTCTCTATTGTTTCAGCTGAGTAGTCTCTGCTCTGGCCTTTCTATCATCTCCCACTCACAGACACAACTCCCCTGTCTGTCTATTTGGCCTATTAACTTCTCCAGATGTGGCTTGGTTTTCTATGTACTGTTCTACAGCTTCGTTCTGCACTTACCTCAGATGCTTAATGTTTCTTAGTCACAGCACTATACATATGCCAGATGGATCATGGCAGCCTTTACCAACAATGGAATGGTCAACTATGGTCACAACCATCTGGGTAGTGGCACGGAGAGATGTTGGGTGACTGACAGAGATTTGGTACTAGCACTGTTTTGTTAATACAACATCTTGCCATGTGTTTTGGGTATTTGATAAGTGTTTGGCTGTATGAAGACGTGTTTTACAATACCTTGTATATATGACACAAAGCAGAGAAGAAAGATACCCATATCCCTGAAAACAAAGCCTTTTCCAATGCTGGTTTGACACTATGTTTCATCTGTTGCTATCTTTCATCTGCTCTCTCCKCAATGATTGGAGGAGGACTTTTGGTGGGGAAAGTTGTTTGATCTATGTGAATGGCATGCCATAGGCAGACACATTTTGTGTGTTTTACGAAACTCTGCAGTAATGGCAAGTAGAACAACCCTTCATTGGCAACCCAGTATTCTTTACGCCATAATACATCTATTCATCGGTGTTTGGATAAGATGTGCCAGTCTTGAATTTAGTCATTTTTGATGATATTGTTATTTATTCCTATTAAATATTGCTCAGATTATATTACTCACTCATTATAGTCAGATCCAAAATGATTGAAATCCTTGATAAAATTGAGCAAAAAAGACTGTATAAAATAAATAATACAAGTACTGAGCTATATTGTATGCAACAAAAAAATAAGAATAATTGCCCCCCCTGTTCTATGCAACATTAAATTGCTGTTCACTGTAACCTTGTGTAGCAATTTGACATTCTCATTTATTGTGGATAACACTTATTCAAGATTTTGGCATGACACATTTTGTGTATAACGTTATTATGATCTCTTACCATATTAAATTGAAAGTAGTTCTGGAACAAAAACAGTAGCTCATATTTCTGCAGTGTGTGGGAATTAACCATAAGTGAGTCACATGTAACTGTTAGATTGTACAGCAGGGGGCATCATTGTAGTTCTGAAAGAGAAGAGAGCCATCGTGCTTCATCTTTTCTCTCAGGGGGGGTGTAAGGCTGGCGCTGTGAAAATTATAGAATTTCAGCACTGTTGTTTTGCTGTTCTTTTGTTGTTGTTGATTATCTATGTTATATTATGTTTGTTTTTATTGATGTTGCCTGTACTTTCTGTGTACTGTATCTGTATGAGTACATTCTGCTGTGAAAGCGACCATGTGTTTGCTGTTTGTTCAGAAAGGAGTAACCAGTGTATTTTAAAAAATAATGTCGTTTTGGGATTGCAGCATGATATACATATAATATGCACTCATATTTCAATATTTTTTAGACATTTTCAGTGTTTTAATGGCAAATTATTTCCCTTTCATATATTTAGTTGACTATTAAACCCATGTTTGATTAGGCTAAATCAAGGATGTTGTTTGTAGTTTTGGATATGAGTGTATCAAAGAGGGCATGATTGAGTTGCATGATAAAGGATTCTGGTGGTCTATACTGGCCTCCAGGAGGGGCCTTCAGAAATCAAGAGTTGAATAAACAACACCTAGTTAATAATATATTATGGCCATTTTGTATGATATCTCAGAGATCATGTTCTGTGTACCTCAGCCGATGCTTGTAAGCAGCTATTTAAGCTACAGTAAGCCATATCTTGTGTGGGGCTCGGGAGCTTTTATCCTTGCCTTTAAAGACACATCATGGAGAGCCAGGGGTTTTGAGGAACATTCATTAAAAGATCAAAGTGAGTTAAACCACCAAAGTCCTCCACCACTGCAATTTACTGTATGTATCTGGTGTATGCTTTCAGTCAGGAATTGGCTRTTTCACTAGGATCTCTAGACTAAATAAGTCACATTTACACATTTTTAAAGGGAAGTTTGATTTGCGTTCCTGTATTTGTATATCCTTTTGTAGCCATTGTCAATATTTTGGAATACTATTTATCTGACATTAATATAATCCGATCTGATGTATTTAAAGTATAATTATAGTGTTTTGTAGAGTACAGGATTCCAGTAAAAAGCTTTACAAACTTTTCCACAAAATGTACACTCTAAATGGTTATTCTCATTATGTTGATTATTGATTATGTTGGATATGTTGAACTGAAAGCCAACCTATCAATTTTACTGATTTGACCAATTTTAACTCAATTAAACGCATTATGTTTGCCCTACAATGTCATCATCATTACTTAAAATCGTATTTTGTGCCCCATGCACATTATTGAAATCGAAAAACTTTTATATTGGTGAGAGCAAACTAAATTGAGGTAGCCTATAGTTACCAGAAGTTTGTAGACGTTAAGTGTATTAAAATGTACCTTTGAAATACATAACAATCAAATGCATGTTTATACTTGGCTACATTATACCACGATTTTAGGTTTTGTGTTTGTATTATTATTATTATTATTATTTAAGGTAACAGTAATAACAGTAAATCAATAACTTAAATAAAACGATTTTTTTTGTGTGTAATTCAAGTAGTTATCACTATGTTTGAGACCCGTTATTATGATGGTGGTAAAGATATAAAGTTGATATTTGAATTGTTTTATCAATATATTATCTATAATATATATTTTTATATAGTAGTTATAACCCGTGTTTAATTCCTTGTCGGTCTATTATAGAAGGTTTGGCGATGAAAATAACAAGTAACAGGTTCTTCGAGCCGATAATGAAATAGGTATTGACCTGACCCTTCACATCTCTCTCAGTGATCTCACAAACACACACTCTTTGCCCCGGGCTCTGAAAGTTAACTGTTCACGGAGGGGAAAAACGTGCCGAATAAAGAATACACCACATTTGGTTGTCATATCACTGTTGATCTATATATACGATAATAAAACGATTTAGATATTTAACGAATTTATTAGCAGATTCAGTTTTTGTCTATTGATTATTGGTCTGTTGTACTACAATATCGTCTATTTTACCATAAGATACATGTAATCACAATGGACACAATAATAAATTACAGTTTGTAACCACCAATTAAAAAATTTGACTCAAATTAGCATTAAAAATAGGAGTTAGCAGTTTATTATTCGGTTATTTGATTCTTTCTCTTATGTCTTGAATGGCCTGTTGCCTATTTAAAATATACATCAAGGAAATGTTGTTGTTGCTATATAGGTCTGCAACGAATTCAACTTAAACTTGCATGCATTTCATTTCATTCAAACAAAACCTCTTTATAATTTCGGTGGATGCAATAGAAATGGGTTGTTTTACTGAAAACAGAATCTTCTTTGCATACTATTGGGACCTTTCCCAAGGTGCACATGCAGCACACCTGCTGCGTGAAGTTTCTTCGAAAGTAGGACTATAGCAGGACCGGGTTCTCACGTAGAGACCATTAAACGCCGCGGGCAAAAACACAGCTTTTGGTTTAGTATTGGCCTATCCGATAGCCAGTAGTTGGTGTTCATGATAAGCACGTATGACTTGTCTTGTCGATATGATGCAATGAGAGTAACATATATACCATCCTCACAGAAGGCAGGTCAATCCCATAGGCCTACCGTTCAGGAAGCTTACTATTGTTCTATCTATTATAGACCTATACTCTTCTATTGTACGCGAATTAACTATTTCTCAAAATGCGTTTTCTGAATATGACATAATACCTTTGTCTGATGCCTCTGACATACAGTATATCCTATAAGCAAAGTAAATCCAACATTAGTCTCTGTTGAGGCAGTAGTTTTGTAAGAGAACCGAAGCATATAAACAAATATATTTACCAAATCAAATCCAGCCCAATCCAGAATATGTCTAAATAGTCATGCACGAATAATTATTGTTCAGACAATTCTTTATTAGACCCAGTCGTTAGTAGTTCTTCTTCTGAACGCCAGAGGGCATCGGCTTGAACATTGCAAAGTAGGTTCACTGTATGTTCCACAAAGGATATCAAGAACAATATGGATACCAGGTAGCTCTAACCTAAAACTAAGACTACACACTGTAGTATCATTCGATCACGTGTAGTACTTTTTTCATAGGATTATGTTATGCATTTTATTTTCAAAACGGCATGTTTAATTTTGTAATTTGTCTTTCCTATTATTTTCTATAGGCCTATGTGTAATAAACCTGGTTATGTTTATATATGTGTAATATAGGCTGCCTGGTTATGTTTAATGCCTTTACTACGATTGTAAAATTATTATTATTTGTAGTAGTAGTAGTAGTAGTATTATGTTATTTTTGATTGTTGTTTTGGTTATTTTGTATTTGATGTGGTTGCTAATTATTGTGTAAAATTCTATCGAATTTTAGCTCAAATAATTTGCATCGGCCAACACATCATTGGCATCTTTACCATATTTCTTATTTATTAGCCTATATGTATACATATCCCAWCTTTGGCTTTGGTTGGATCAGCCCTGCAACAACATGAAGCAATACTATTGGAAAAAAAGATGGGCTAAATGCAATAAACTATTACCACCTGATTTAGGTCCTTTAAGCTATTTAAACAACGATGAAAATGTAGCCAGTCTCTTTTCTATCGCTGACAAGTCGGTTTGAGTTTGATCTAGTATTTATTTGACTACTTGGACATTTAGGATATCCTTTGGATTTAGACGCGCGGCGATAAATAATAGCTGATCCAAGTAATTAACTTAAGCAGAGGACGTCTCTTCCAACCCACCTCCTGGCCGATGTTGTGCTTGATCACATTGAGATTAGAATCACATTAAACCGCTGAGCTGAGGAATCTCCAGACCTAAAGCCATGCAATGGGCGACGGAATGGTCAAAACCATGAAGGTGTGCGTCTATTAGCCAATTCAAGACTTTCTAGGCCTTTATTTGGTGTAGAGATATAGAGAGGGGTGAGGTAAAAGAGGTAAGAGGCCTTGTATCTCAGAGTGACTGCTTGAAGTGTCGTTATGCCTCTGAGGTACTGAATCCCTGGAGTACTGCGAAAGGGGAGGCATGACGAATTATCTATAGCACCCTGTGATTTAAGCTACGGTCGACTCACATTCCTCACCTTTGCAGACAACTTAAAACATGAAGCCCGCATTGGAAAGCTAAAATATTTGCATAGCCTTTAAGACAAACATGATGTTATAGTCTATAGGCCTACACAATGGCAACTAGTTGCATTTAATAAAACATGGTTTCACATGGTTTCTTTTTTACATATGTATCATTGGTTAAAATTGGAAATAATTGAGGAGTGCTTCTTTTCTTTTGTGGGGGATACTATTTTCGATTCCAAGGCTTGCTTTTCTGAGCCATGCTGTCATGAATAAATCTGGTTCCAAGTCCTGTGCATCTCAATCACAACCGAGGACACGTGCAATTGATAAAAAAAGATTAAAGGAATTATAGCCCTCTGCTGAATTATAATGAAGGCCTGTGTCCGGCACAGAACAGCATTGTGTCAGTATGAATAATTAGTATAACTACACTTGTTTGTTTATGATAAATATTGTAAATAAAATGCAATTTTTTAAAACCAAAATTAGTTCCGAAAATTACACCACAATAATAATATTTTTGATTCCTCGGGATGCACACAACCAAAAAGAGAAGCATGTCCAACTGTGTACAATCACTAGGCTTATGCAAATAGGTGCATAGCCAAACAGGTCGCATTCCATGATGTATTAGGCAACAATATTACTAACAATTTAACATAGACCTAAATTATGAAAACGATAGCCCTAATTTATTGAATGAGATAAAAAGGGTTCCATCCTGTTTTTAAAATAGATTGTACGTGGATAAGCTCTAGCAACATGATTAGAGGAAGAAAAAGTCAGTATAGGCTACTTTCTAGACGGGCTACTTTCAAGTATGTTTCAGTGGAAGCCACTCTCACCGTCGGCATCAAGGCTGCACAGTGCTCAGTTATCGCCACCCATCGCCAGGTGCATCGGCTGTACAGGAGTCACTAGGTTCGAGTCTTTGTAGCGCACAGTGGACACAATACCACAAAGCATGTGAACGTCGAAAGCGTATTGGTCCAGTACTTAATTTCAAAGCTTTTACTAACCTATATGAAGACATGAAGAAGAAAAAGAAGAAGCATCAACAACAACAACAACAAAAAACAACAAAAACAACAACAATAGGCCTACTAGGCTGCTTATACTTCTACTGTAAGAATTATAATAATAATTTATGTATTATTATAATTATTATAATATCAATTGCAATAAAGAAGTATTATCTTAACAATGGTTCACTTTTAACTAAATAAAGATATATTGCAAATGGCCATAGCAAGTTAAATTACTTGATATACCTTTAGATTACAATGTACAGTATTTGAGTTGTTGTACACTGACTGTATTTTTGTTTCTCTCACCATATTGTGTCTATAGCTTTGTTCAAAGTGATAGGCGAAACATAGTTCAACTTTTAGAGCGCACCAAAAGTGAGCACCAATAGCATCTCAATGTCAGTAAATAGTCTAAAAAAGTGACGCGGCRCCAGAGGGGTGGGAGGAGGATCCATTCGCTTCAATCTCGTAATGCAGACTTTTCAAGCGGCAGGGATCCGTCCAAGGGGCATAGCATTTGAAGAGTTACCATTGGAACATTTCACTCATATTTTCTGGAGTTACAATTGTTGTTGTTTTAGTAGTTTTTCTTGGTAGAAACATACGTCTCGAGCGGATAAGCTACATCCTCCATATAATTCTCTTCTGGTCACGCGCGGGTGCAAACAAGAAGATAGCCTACAGTATACATATTCAGTCCAAATTAACAGGTGACTGCTCCAAATAGTGTTTGTCAGGTTTATTGTCGCTTCTCATCCGATTCTGTGACATATGACGATTCTGCTTAGGATAGTCCTACAAACAGTGGCGCCTGTCTTAACATTGGGACGACTTTTTTAAAATATTTTTTTTTTAAGTTAGCGATCTGGGAAAACGCATTGTTTGTGTATGTGTGTGCAAGTAGCCTCAGCAAATATTGTGGCATTTAGCTAGTATTTGAAGCGAAGGAAAGTCTGACAGTACATTGTTATGGATATTGCAACAGGTCCGGAGTCACTGGAACGCTGTTTCTTGAAGAGAAACCAATCCAAGTACCCAAGGATGTTAGACGGTATAAAGACTGAAGATCATCCCCATCGTCAAGCTACCCTTGGAGTCGTGCTTGGTAAGTCCGCATAGTTTCATCTGCATCTAAAAGAGCCCGGAGACAGATATCACACACAATACGAGAAAGTTCTAGAATATACTTAAGTGTGTGTCCTGCAGCTATACGTGCAGACTATCCTCTCACGAGGCATAGGCCTCCTTAACATTTGACATCTTTTACCATTTGCTTTAGTTATCATTTTAATTATGAATGTAGTGCATTTACTGTAGGCCGGCCTGTTTAGCACAAATAATACCACAAATATATAATTGTATTTATGATCTCCCTATTACACTGACAAACTAGCCTATTTCATTATTTTGTGAAATTATCACGATTTCAAATAATTGGATTACCGTTACAGCAATTGATTGCTGTTTTTTAGGCATATCACATTTAACAAATAGTGTATTTTCACCGCAAACTGATACCTTCTCTTTTCAGATTTTGTGGTTGTGGTATAGATAGCCAATTTAAACACGTTCATATCTTAGGTTTAGAATATTTAGATAATTCCAATTATAAGATTAGGTAGGCCCTAAAACCGGGTCTTGTAGTGTGATATGGACTGTTTGTGTCTTTTTTATAGTTACCTGTTTATGACATGTTTATAATCTATGACCTTATATTTATTAGCTAAACTGAACATTTACATTGTTTAGCTAATAAATATAAGGTCATATAGATTATAAACCGGTAACTATATAAAAAAAGAGACACACAGTCCATAAAGTATAGCTAGTATGCATACTATTGTTAAAATATTTTTGCCCTTTTAACTTATTTTACATCCATTTTAGGGACGGAATGCCATCACCAATCTGTATGTGAAGGATGCCAGCGTCCAATATCTGACAGGTTTCTGATGAGAGTCAACGATTCCTCATGGCATGAGGAGTGTTTGCAGTGCGCTGTGTGTCAACAACCTCTAACTACCAGTTGTTACTTCCGAGATAGGAAACTGTACTGCAAACATGACTACCAACAGTAAGAAAAATAATATTTACATATAGACTATTCTCTGGTTGTTTTACGCACAATGAAAGATCACCAAGTAGGCTAGGCCTATTCACTTGGGCCGCATGAATGTAATTATATTTAGAAGGTGTCCAACAATTGTATAATTCCAGCCAAATAATCAATTTCAATTGAACTTTATTCATCCCATGATCTATCAGTAGGCCTACACTATACGCTGATGTGTAAATTTTTTCCAGTATTGTCACTCTCACACTGTGCGGTCCAGATACGCGCTCCGACTACTTGTCAGTTGCCAGACGCTCTTTAGAAAATATTGCCTACATTTATTATATACCTATAATTGAGAACATTTTGCTTTTCAATCGTTTCTCTCTATTTGTATGGCATGTGATAATTCACTTTAGTGTTAATCGTAATACGTTTCTAACGGAGATGTATTCTTATAGCCTATCCAGTATCGACGACTTAGTCAAAACTATAGTCAGTCACAAAACGATTGCTTTTACTGGCACTTAATTATCTGCAATTTTGTTGATATTTTCTGAGTTGTTATGACAAGGATCTCTTGGATTGGAGACCGATGATGGTCACTGCAGCGTTTAGCGGAGCATTTATCCTAACCGCTGTGTATGGTACGTGGAAAGCACAATTCAATTGAACAATTTTAGATTTAAATGTAGCTACACCTTTTGTTCGTTTCAAGATAAAACGACAACCAAAACATATCGACCCACCTTGTGGAATAGTTTCTTGGTATTATTTCGTTATTAATCCAATATCATGGTAATAATTACACACACACGAACAAAATAGAACTAGAAGGAGCTATAAGCCTTTTCGAATAAAGTGGGCCTATATGAAAATACTGGCTTTAGTGTTGTTCCTTTCTTACATTAGAAGAATAACATGTGAGCATGCGACCATTAAAACAACTCCACGCGCAAAGCAACAATGGCCTGCTAAAGATTTGTGGCCTTCGTGGTCTTCAAATGGTTTTACACTCTGAGAACTTAAACTATAATTCCTTGAACTTATTATTATTGTTATTATTATTATTTGGTCTTTACAACTTTTCGGAAATGTTTAATTGGTAGACTAATAAGACTTGAATGGAAATGTATTGTGAAATGATTACACAAACGACATTTATTTGTGTAGTTATTTATCTATAACCAACAGTAAGAACATGGGCACATTTCAGTTATGGTATTTTGCTGCGGATTAGCCGACATGCATGCGTGGAAAGGACAAGAGAGTCCCGGAATTCTATTGGCAAAGTTACATTTGCGCGCATCCAATCAGTGCGCCTTGATAATAGTGAAACTCACTGGCTGGTGACGTTTGCTGTTGTCTCGATGGGAGGCTTACGTTTATTCCGCCTCACTGACTGTGTGCAACATGTGGCCCTATGTCCCCACTCATTGTATTAGTGCTCTTCATGCTTGTCACTACATTTTAAACTTTTTGTGTCAGGGTTTTTTAACATTGCTACTTCAATCACTGGGACATTATAGCTCCCTGCTAGATGCCCTGCAACAAACAATGAGCTACATATATTGCCCTGCATCACTGTTTTTGTCAGCCATTCATCCTGCTCTGTCCGACATGACCATAGGCAGTTAGTGGTAACAATGTGGATTTCATAGCAGCAGCTCCAGGATGCCATTGCCTGGGAGATGCAGTCAGGAAACAGTGACATAGACAAACGGTGCAGGCCAGCAGAGAGGGGTCCTCTTATTTTACCACCTTTCTCTCTGTGTTCTTTGCGAATAGAGAATGTGTGTGTGTGTGTGTGTGGGGGGGGGGACCAGAAGTCCCCACAAGAATACTAAACAAACACAAATTTGACCAACTGGGGACATTTTATTGGTCCTCACAAGGTCAAATGCTATTTCCAGGGGGTTAAGGTTAGAATTAGTGTTAGGGTTAGAATTATGTTTAGGTTTAGGGTTTGGAGCTAGGGTTAGTTTTAGGGTTAGGAGCTAGGGTTAGGTTCAGGGTTAGAGTTGAGGTTAGGTATTCAGGTTAAGGTTAGGTTTAGGGTTAGGGGTTACATAAATAGGATTTTGAATGGGACGAATTGTGTTCCCCACAAGGTTAGTTGTCAAGACTGTGTGTGTGTGTGTGTGTGTGTGTGTGTGTGTGTGTGTGTGTGTGTGTGTGTGTGTGTGTGTGTGTGTGTGTGTGTGTGTGTGTGTGTGTGTGTGTGTGTGTGCGTGCGTGCGCGTGCGTGCGTGCGTGCGTGCGTCGTCCGTGCGTGCGTGGCGTGCGTGCGTCGTGCGTGCGTGGTGTGGGTAAGAATTGTGTATGAGGTCTGAACAGGCAGTAATTTCTAGTCACATTTGGGGTGTTGTTTTGGCCGTGAACTTGTTGTAATGGTGTGAGCTTCGAGGATATCCAGAGCCTCTAAACAGCAACCTGCTGATTCCTGTCATGTACTCCCACACTATTATCCATCATTACACAATCCAGCCTCCCTTTCTTCACCTTCCATCAGTCTCAGGTCAACAACGAGCAGGGGGGTCCCATGTGTACACAACACTACCTGTATTTGTTTATTTCTTTTGCATTGATGGGATACTTAGAGATGTAATTGGCACCATTTTGATTTTTATGACACCAATTTAAGGTGCATTTATCAGCCCACAAACTGTCGTGAGCTGCAAGGCAGACTCCTTGCCATACAACAGGAGATGTGCCTAATTACATTCCTACAGAAATTGATTCATGCCCCATAATCATATCTGGCTACCGTAAATCAATGGATTGGCAAACGTTTATTTTCACACCTATAACACAATTTATGTATGTTCAGACAGAGGAGATTTTATGATTTTGTGTCCCAGTAAATTCTCCCTCCAATGTATTTTTACAAAACCTGTTAGGCTGAATTATGATATTTTAGGATGAAGGTACAATTTAATTCTATAAATGTTCAGAAGACCGCCTGTTGATATTAACAACTGGATTGAGCATTTTCCCCCGCGTTATCGGTCTGCTAATATAGGACTAGTAAAGGCCCTGTGCAATACAAACACAAATACAAAAATGCAGATTTTTCAGGGGGTGCAGCACCCTCAGCATCGCTACTTCCCACAACTATGATGTGTAGTAGTTTAAACTAGTATAGGTAAATGTAAAGTAAAGCCACTACTAACCAAAGTAAATAGTTGTGGTTGGTTTTGTTGTCTGCTGGGTGGGAGCTGTAACCATAGAAACCATGAGGTGGTCATTTGTCTGTCGGTCGGGGAATGAGATGATGTGTGAGAAGTGTAGTGGAAATACACCATCCCCCTGATAGCTGCTTCTGACCTGGTGTTGGGAGTTCAATTAGACATCATTAGAGGACACACATCTCGCTGAGAGGGGCGTTTTCCCTAACCAAGCATCTGGTCTGAAAATACCCGTGTAATAAGGGTGTCACTTCACATGTGTTGGACAGTAGACTACTATTGAGGAATGTTGAGCATTCTAATGGTCTGGCTGTTTTGTCCGTTTATGAGAATATTAAAGTGTATTATTTCTGAAGATATATTGTTGTCAACTATTATATTGTGATGCTCAGACAAGTGCAGATGAGTGACAACAGATCTAGGGAAATATTAAAATTAGAATGCATTGTTTTGCTGAATAAATATTTCTGCTATCTATTGCAATATTACGATTTCTAATCTATATTGCTAACCACTTGATCCACTATATGAATATACAGTATGTTGAAGCAGCAGTATTGTTCAATTCACTAGCCACATTATTTTAACAGACCACTGAACTCATAACACCAGAGCCCCCTTACCTTCACTCCTTCCCTCGTAATTCTCAGTGTTGGACGATCCCCTGGTGTGCTGATAGGTGCTTTTTATGCTGGATTGGGGTGTCCTCCTGTGAAATTGTGTTTTTTAATTAGCTGTGTTTGGGATGCGGGGTGGTGGATAGGCTACATGCTGACGGCTAGGTTTCTACATAAGCTGCACTAACTTACTGTGTTCCACTCACTGTAGTGTACTACACTCCGGCGTGGCCTTTGTTCTCGGTGTGAACAGGGATGCACGCAAAATGGAAAAGGTTTTCTCCTGCCGCAAAGCTACTCTTACACATACATACTGTAGCTATGGCATGGTGTTCAGATGATAGGATAAAAGACTAGGCAGGTCAGAAACAGTGAGATGTATTTCACAAGACGTAGTGTTCTTTATTCTCACATTTTTCCAAAAGAAAGAGTGAAAGGGGGTGAAGAAGTAGCTACGGCTAGTGCTGGTGTCGAAGTAGAGGGCCCCTGCAGAAAGACAAATCTAATATTAGCTGGTGTAAGCTGGATAATATTGCTTCAGCTTGCCTGGATTCTTGGTGCACTGACTGGGTTAGCTGTATTCCTCTGTAAGGAAGTATTGGGTTCTGTGTCAGCATTGCCTGGCCTATCCTAGCAACATAAAATGATGCAATCATCTGTCATTTCATAATGTGCAAACCATTTCCCCCTACACATTGTGACCTGTTAAGGATATTTTATGGGTATTAATGTGTAATGCCGTATGCACTTTGTATTCACTTGGTGCATTTCCCAATGGTTAATTGAGTTTCCAATTATAAGCTTGTAGATTAAATTATTAATATTTTATTGAACAGGTCATAATACCCAACATAATATAGGCGTAGTCATTCGTAAACTAATACTTTACAAAATGGTGTGTTTAATATGTCTGCAACAACGTCTTGCTTAATCACAATGTGTGTGTGTGTGTGTGTGTGTGTGTTTGTGTTGCGTGGTGTTGTGTGTGTGTCTGTCTGTCTGTCTGTCTGTGTGTGTGTGTGTGTGTGTGTGTGTGTGTGTGTGTGTGTGTGTGTGTGTGTGTGTGTGTGTGTGGTGTGTGTGTGGTGTTGTGTGTGTGTGTGGGTGTGTGTGTGTGGTGTGTGTGTGTGTGTGTGTGTGTTGGTGTGTGTGTGTGTGTGTGTTGTGTTGTGTGTCTTTGTGTGTGGCTTTGTGTGTGCATGCATGCTTGCACGTGTGCATGATAACAGTTGAAAAACAAAGAGCTAGCAGAATACTTTGGCAAGCCACAGAGGCTCAACCATGTTAATGCCCATCAACACTTAAGAGGCCAGGCTGATGGGTAGGGATGTGGGGCTACACCTCTGTGGCTTGGTGTGGGGGAGCTGTTGGCCTGAGGAAGAGAGGAGGGGAGTCAGACCTGTACTGGGAGCTGTCTAGTGGGTTCACATGAGAATGATAGCAAAGGATGCAAAGCAACTCAAGCATGCAATTTGTTGGTAGCCACAATAACCTGATCTACTAAAGTTGTTTGTTAGGGARCCAGTGAGGGAGCCAGCGGGACAGGTCAGTCAGATATTAATACTCCTCAGCTACGGTAAAGAAACTAGTACATGGTGATTTTCATCAGCAGCTTCAACTCTTTAGGGGATCAAATGTATTTGCAGAGGATGACAACTATTCAAAACACACCGCAAATGTTTACTGCAATATGCTGCAAAAATGCAATCTAAAAATAACAGCTAGAATGAATATGAAAAAAGCTAAATATCCAGTTGATCATTTCAAAGCTGAGAGAGAAAAACAGAGAAGATACAATGAAAAGGGGAGAGAGTTAATGGCACATTAGTAGAGGTGTCAATTTGGGAAAAGATAGTAGGATTGCCGTTTTTCATWGATTTTATTGTGAAAAATAGATAAATAATTGTAATGCATTTTTTTTACAATAACGTTTTAGTATATGTATCTGCAAAACAGCATTGGCTCTTTCCTTGCCTGTTCTACAAGCACCCCAGTCGAACGTGCATGTGGAATTGAGACAAGGCCTCTTCTGGCTCAGGATTTCAGGGCTGGCCCCCTGCACTCTGTAAATGTGATCCCACTCTGGAATGTTTTTCCAACACGTAGGCTTTTCACAGATACASAAGAAAGGGGTGGCATCAGGGTGGCAAGTGCTGCAGTCCGAGTGCTGTATGCTTGTAGCTCACTCTCACACTAACGTCACACATTCTACAACCACATGGGGTTCTGGGCATACAGTGCATTCGGAAAGTATTCAGACCCCTTGACTTTTTCTACGTGTTGTTACGTTACAGCCTTATTCTAAAATTGATTAAATAAATGTTTTCATCATCCATCTGCACACAATACCCCTTAATGACACAGTGAAAATTGATTTTTTTGAAATGTTTGTAAATGTATTAAAAAATTTAAAAACAGAAATACTTTATTTACATAAGTATTCAGATCCAATGCCATGAGCCTCGAAAATGAGCTCAGGTGCATCCTGTTTCCATTAATCATCCTTGAGATGTTTCTACAACTTGATTGGAGTCCACCTGTGGTAAATTCAATTGATTGGACATGATTTGGAAAGGCACACACCTGTCTATATAAGGTCCAACAGTTGACAGTGCATGTCAGAGCAAAAACCAAGCCATGAGGTCGAATAAGTTGTCCGTAGAGCTCTGAGACAGGATGAGGCACAGATCTGGGGAAGGGTACCAAAATGTTTTACAACATTGAAGGTCCCCAAGAACACAGTGTACTCTATCATTCTTAAAAGGAATACGTTTGGAACCACCAATACTCTTCCTAGAGCTGGCCACCAGGCCAAACTGAGCAATCAGGGGAGAAGGGCCTTGGTTAGGGAGGTGACCAAGAACCCGATGGTCACTCTGACAGAGCTCCAGAGTTCCTCTGTGGAGATAGGAGAATCTTCCAGAAGGACAATCATCTCTGCAGCACTCCACCAATCAGGCCTTTATGGTAGAGTGGCCAGACAGAAGCCACTCCTCAGTAAAAGGCACATGACAGCCAGCTTGGAGTTTGCTAAAACTCACCTAAAGGAKTCTCAGACCATGAGAAACAAGATTCTCTGGTCTGCTGAAACCAAGATTGAACCCTTTGGCCTGAATGCCAAACGTCACTTCTGGAGGAAACCTGGCATCATCCCTACGGTGAAGCACGGTGGTGGCAGCATCATGCTGTGGGGATGTTTTTCAGCAGCAAGGACTGGGAGACTAGTCAGGATCGAGGGAAAGATGAAAGGAGCAAAGTACAAAGAGATCCTTGATGAAAACCTGCTCCAGAGCGCTCAGGACCTCAGACCCCTTCCAACAGGACAACGACCCTAAGCACACAGCCAAGACAATGGAGGAGTGGCTTCAGTGGCCCAGCCAGAGCCTGGACATCTCTGGAGAGACCTGAAAATAGCTGTGCAGCGACACTCCCCACCKAACCTGACAGATCTTGAGAGGATATGCAGAGAAGAATGGGAGAAACTCCCCAAATACAGGTGTGCCAAGCTTGTAGCGTCTTACCCAAGAATTCTCGCGGCTGTAATCACTGTCAAAGGTGCTTCAACAAAGTACTGAGTAAAGGGCAGGAACACGTATGTAAATGTMATTAAAAAATGTGCACAAATTTCTATAAAACTGTTCTAGCTTTGTCATTATTTGGTATTGTGTTTAGATTGATGAGGGGAAAAAACAATTGATTCCATTTTAGAATAAGACTGAAACGTAACAAAATGTGGAAAAAGTGAAGGGGTCTGAATACTTTCCGAATGCACTGTAGCATTAGGCCTACCCTCAATCAGTGGATCTCTCTCTTTCTCTCTATCTCCCTGTTTCCGTTTCTTCTGCCCCTGTGCAGTCTGTAATCATATTTTGTTGGAGCAGTACATTCACTGATAACTCATAAATCATTACTGTGTTACTTACACTCACTGATTAATGAAATCTGTCATGCTCAGTAGGAATGTCATAATTTTGGAGCATTTTGTGACTTCTTTGACATATTTACAATACCAGTCAAAAGTTTGGACACACCTACTCATTCCAGGGTTTTTCTTTCTTTTTACCATTTTCTACATTGTAGAAATAATAGTGAAGACATCAAAATTATGAAATAACACATATGAAATCKTGTAGTAACCAAAAAAGTTTTAAACAAATCTAAATATATTTTATATTCTTCAAAGTAGCCACCCTTTGCCTTGATGACAGCTTTGCACACTCTTGGCAGTCTCTTAACCAGCTTCATGAGGTAGTCACCTGGAATGCATTTCAATTAACATGTGTGCCTTGTTAAAAGTTCATTTGTGATATTTCTTTTCGACTTAATGCGTTTGAGTGTTGTGACAAGTTAGGGTTGGTATACAGAAGATAGCTCTATTTGGTAAAATACCAAGTSCATAGTATGGTAAGAACAGCTCAAATAAGCAAAGAGAAATTACAGTCCATCATAACTTTAAGACATGAAGAACTTTGAAAGTTTCTTGAAGAGCAGTCYCAAAAACCATCAAGCGCTATGATGAAACTGGCTCTCATGAGGACCGCCACAGGAAAGGAAGACCCAGAGGTACCAGCATCAGAAGTTGCAGTCCAAATAAATGCTTCACAGAGMTCAAGTATTTGRATTTATTATGGATCCCCATTGGCAGCAGCTACTCTTCCTGMGGTCCAGCAAAATTAAGGCAGTTTATAATTTTTTTTTTAAACATTACAGCACATTCACAGTTTTCACAACACAGGCCCCTACTCCACCACTACTACATATCTACAGTACAAAATCCATGTGTACGCGTGTGTACAGTGTGTATGTTATCGTGTGTGTATGCATGTGCCTGTGCATGTGCCTATGTTTGTGTTTGTGCTTCACAGTCCCCGCTGTTTCATAAGGCATGTTTTTATCTGTTTTTTAAATCTAATTTTACAGCTTGCARGAGTTACTTGATGTGGAATAGAGTTCCATGTAGTCATGGCTCRATGTAGTACTGAGTCTCCTATAGTCTGTTCTGGACATGGGGACTGTGAAGAGACCTCTTGTGGCATGTCTTGTGGGGTATGCACCGGTGCATTCAAAATGTCAACACCTCTCATAAATACAAGTAGTGATGAAGTCAATCTCTCCTCCACTTTGAGCCAGGAGAGATTGACAAGCATGTTATTAATATTAGCTCTCTGTGTACATCCAAGGACCAACCTTGCTGCCCTGTTCTGAGCCAATTGCAATTTTCCTGAGTCCCTTTTTGTGGCACCTGACCACATGACCGAACAGTAGTCCAGGTGCGACAAAACTAGGGCCTGTAGGACCTGCCTTGTTGATAATGTCACTGGCTCTACTTAAAGCTAGTGGCATGTCATTAATAAAGATTTTTTTTAAATCCTGATTCTACCTGGATTATGTTGGACAGGCTTCCATTAAAGATCACCCTCTGTGTTCTGTTAGACAGGTAACTCTTTATCCATAATCTAGCAGGTGGTGTAAAGCCATAGCACATACATTTTTCCAGCAGCAGACTTTGATCTATAATGTCAAAAGCCGCACTGAAGTCTAACAAAACAGCTCCCACAAACTTTTTATCATAATTTTCTATCAGCCAATCATCAGTAATTTGTATAAGTGCTGTGCTTGTTGAATGTCCTTCACTATTAGCATGCTGAAAGTCTGTTGTCAAAKTAGCATTGAATCAGGTCAAACAATTTTTTTCCAAAAGTTTACTCAGGGTTGGTAACAGTCTGATTGGTCGGCTATTTGAGCCAGTTAAGGGTGCTTTACTATTCTTAGGTAGCTGTTACGTTCTGACCTTTATTTCCTTTGTTTTGTCTTTATTTAGCATGGTCAGGGCGTGAGTTGGGGTGGGCAGTCTATGTTTGTATTTCTATGTTTTGCTATTTCTGTGTTTGGCCTGATATGGTTCTCAATCAGAGGCAGCTGTCAATCGTTGTCGGAGCCCGCCTGGGATTCGCTGGAGCAGTGCGAGGAGGGTTACAYGAGAATGGAGGAGGCTACACGCACACGGCAGSGCAACAGGAGAAAGAGGCAGCCCCAAAAAGTTKTTGGGGAGGGCACACGGGGAGTGTGGCGAAGTCAGGTAGGAGACCTGCGCCAACTTCCCGTGCTTACCGTGGAGAGCGAGAGTACGSGCAGACACCGTGTTATGCGGAAGAGCGCAAGGTGTCTCCTGTACGTGTGCGGTACATAGCAGCACCTCGTATCGGCCAGGCTAGATTGGGCATCGAGCCAGGTGCCATGAAACCGGCTCTACGCATCTGGTCTCCAGTGCGTCTCCTCGGGCCGGGGTACATGGCACCAGCCCTACGCATGGTGTCTCRTGTACGTGTACATAGCCCAGTGCGGCTTATTCCACCTCGCATGGCTACAGTGAGCATCCAGCCAGGTAGGGTTGGGCAGGCTCGGTGTTCGAGACCTGTAGTGCGCCTCCACGGTCCGGTCTATCCGGTGCCTTCTCCAAGCACCAGCCCTCCTGTGGCAGCCCCACGTACCAGCCCTCCTGTGGCAGTCCTCGACCCACACCCTCCGGTGCCCTTACACACGCACCAGGCCTACTGTGCGCTCAAGCTCAGGCGGCAGAGTCTCCCGTTGTCCACGCCGCCTGAGCTGCCCGTCTGTCCACGCCGCTGAGCTGCCCGTCTGTCCTGCGCCGCCTGAGCTGCCCGTCTGTCCAGCGCCGCCTGAGCTGCCCGTCTGTCCAGCGCCGCCTGAGCCGCCGTCTGTCCAGCGCCGTCTGAGCCGCCCTCTGTCCTGAGCCATCAGAGCCGCCCGTCTGTCCTGAGCTGCTAGAGCCGCCCGTCAGTCAGGAGCTGCCAGAGCCGCCGCCAGTCAGGAGCGCCGAGCCGTCCGCCAGTCACCCCTCAGTCCAGTTTACCCCTCAGTCCGGAGCTGCCCCTCAGTCGGGCTGTCTTTCAGTCGGAGTTGCCCTCAGTCCGGAGCTGCCTCTTCAGTCCGGAGCTGCTCTTCAGTCCTGAGCTACCCTCAGTCCTGAGCTACTCTCAGTCCTGAGCTACCTCTCAGTCCTGAGCTACCTCCATGACCTCAGCATGACTACCCCAGTCATGAGCTACCTCTCAGTCATGAGCTACCCCTCAGTCCTGAGCTACCCCTCAGTCCTGAGCTGCCCCTCAGTCTCTGAGCTGCCCCTCAGTCGGAGCTGCCCCTCAGTCCGGAGGAGTTTCCTCAGTCCAGAGGGCCCATCGTCCAGAGGCGCTCCTCAGTCCAGTGGGGCCCTTTATTAGGTTCCAGGCCAAGGTCGGCGGCGAGGGTCGCCGCTCAAAGGACGCTAAGAAAGCGGACAAAGACAATGGTGGAGTGGGGTCCACGTCCAGCGCCAGAGCCGCCACCGCGGACAGATGCCCACCCAGACCCTCCCCTATAGGTTCAGGTTTTGCGCCGGAGTCCGCACCTTGGGGAGGGGGGCTGTCACGTTCTGACTTTTATTTCCTTTGTTTTGTCTTTATTTAGTATGGTCAGGCGTGAGTTGGGGGGCAGTCTATGTTTGTATTTCTATGTTTTGCTATTTCTTGGTTTTGGACTGATATGGTTCTCAATCAGAGGAAGCTGTCAATCGTTGTCCCTGATTGGGACCATTATTTAGGTAGCCTGTTTGTGTTGGGTTTTGTGGGTGGTGTTTTTCACTCTTTGGTGTCTGCACCAGATAGAACTGTTTCGATTGTCACTTTTTTTGTTTTGTATTTTGAGTGTCACCTTTATTAAAACAAGATGAACAATTACCACGCTGGCATTGGTCCTCCGATCCTTCTAACTTATCCTCCTCAGACGAGGAGGACGACAGCCGTTACAGTAGCGGAATGACTTTTGCTTCCCTCCAAGCCTGAGGCACACACTTTCTAGGATTGGCAAGAAATTGGTTGTTGTGACCTTTGGTGCCAGTTAACTGCATACAAGGCATATAATTTTGTTACTCAATTTTGTGCTCTATTATCCTCAGTTGTTTTCCATCCAAGTTGTCAGACCCCGGTGGTTTGTCAATGTTGGTTTGTCAAAKKATTCACCTCTTCCACACTCACTTTACGGAATTCAAAATGACAATTCTTGTCTCTCATAATTTGGTCAGATATACTTGAATGTGTAGTGTCAGCGTTTGTTGCTGGCATGTCATGCCCAAGTTTGCTAATCTTGCCAATGAAAAAAACATTAAAGTAGTTGGCAATATCAGTTGGTTTTGTAATGAATGAGCCACGTGATTCAATGAATGATGGAGCTGAGTTTGCCTTTTTTCCCAAATGTAATTTAAGTTGCTCGAAAGCTTTTTTACTATCATTCTTTGTCATTTATCCTTGTTCCATAGTATAGTTTATTCTCCTTTTTATTCAGTTTAGTCACATGATTTCTCAATTTGCAATACATTTGCGAATCCTAGATAATCAATCAATCAATCAATCAATTTTATTTTATATAGCCCTTCGTACATCAGCTAATATCTCGAAGTGCTGTACAGACACCCAGCCTAAAACCCCAAACAGCTAGTAATGCAGGTGTAGATAAGGCTACTATATTTTAATCACTACAACCGATGGATATGGATACTGCTCTCAAGCAAATTTCTGCAGCATTAGTAAAGATGTGATTAATATATGTTGATGATTTCATTCCTGTGCTGTTTGTAACTACCCTGGTAGGTTAACCTGAATCAGGTTGCAGGCACTGGTTACAGTTTTAAGCTTTTTCTTGAGTGGGTAGCTTGAGTGGGCAGTCAATATTTAAATCACCCAGAAAATATAGCTCTCTGTTGATATTACATACGTTATCAAGCATTTCACACATGTTATCCAGATACTGACTGTTAGCACTTGGTGGTCTATAGCAGCTTCTCACAAGAATGGACTTTAGGTGAGGCAGATGAACCTGTAGTCATATTACTTCAACAGTACTTAACATGAGATCCTCACTAATCTTTACAGGAATGTGGTTCTGAATATAAACAGAAACACAGCCACCAWTGGCATTTCTACATTTTATGTACATTTTATAACCTTGTATTGCTTCCACTGTATCATCAAAGGTATTATCTAGTTTCAGAGATAGTCAGAATATGAATGTCATCTTTTACTAGCAAATTATTGATTTCATGAACCTTGTTTCTTAAGCTATATATGTTAACGTGGGCTATTTTGTGCACTTTCCTTCTGGGATGCTTGCATCTTTTCATTTCTTTACTGGGAAGCTTAGCAGAAGTAGATATGCTCATGTTTTTTTATGTCAGTGCAGGGTGAGCTGCACACAGTGGACTTCCTCCTAGGGCACACCGCCTCAGTGCTAACAGTATAAATATGGTTCATAGGCACATGATTACTGCATACAATCAGCAGTGGCATTCAGGGTAGTTAGAGGGACATAAATTAGGTTACTTACATTGTCTCTATCAACGTCCCTGGTGTAATGTACATTTGCTGAAGCATTATGATAACTCACAATGGTAGGGATTAGCTGAGCTGGGCTTGGGTCATTTATAAGTCATTGTCTCAACGCAGCCTTATAATGCTGTGAAAGGATCCAGGAACCCAAATGATATGGGTGGATTCCATCCTCCTTATAAAACGCATTTTGTTTCCAAAAGGTATCGAAATTGCCAACAAAAGTTACACCCATTGAGCTACAATAATCACGTAGCCAGTTGTGAAGAGAAAGAATCRRGCWAAAGCGRTCAATGCCACGATTCAGAGATGGCACAGGGCCAGATATGATGTGTCTGTTAGTGTCGAGCAGAGAGTCAATCAGCTCTTTAAAATCCAGTTTCAACTGTTCAGAGCTGCCCAWCATAATGTCAGTAAAACCCACATGGACTACGATAGAATCGTAGTACATTCGAGAGTAGCTTAGTAATGTCATTTACACAAGCTCATTGATAGGACATTGTTTTTGCACCAGGAACGGTCACATTTCTTACCATGGAGCTGCCCAAATCACTGCTGGCAAGAAGGACGAGGAAATCCGGCCACTCCCACACTTCATATGATTCGGAGAACCCTTTATGGACGGGCGAGAGGCAGGATAACTTGAGCCCGGCACCTGGTGCAGGCCTCCAACAGATGGAGAAGCCCCGCTCGATCCAGGGCAGGGATGGAAGGTTGCCGATGTTGACTTCGAAATCGTAGTATTAGGCACTGTGGCCGCGGACACAGGCACCCCCAGCAACAAACGTGCAGGAAGATCAGGCTCCAGGACGGCGAAACMATTAATTGTTTGTATCTGCTCCGGGCCTCTCATTGGGAGTGTAGACTGCTTTGCGGGAGGCCGCTGTCTTCGGCTTCCACAGCTCGTGACATGCGACCATCGTTGATTGCCTTGCTCCTCTTGCTGTTCTCCGTCGACTCTGATATCAGAAGGGGGAGCTCTGGGCAACACCAGCCATTAGGATAACGACAAACGACAAGGCGGAGATGCATCCAACAAGTGCAAACGCCGTCTAGCCACCGGCTTGGAAAATGTAAACATTCCACTCTGTGTTTTCCCCAGTTTCTTACATAGACTGGTGACCTGCGTGATCAAGGAAGCCACCTCAAGCCTATAATCCTCGGCAAGCAAACAATTGCCGCATTGGAACCAGATCATTGGAGTGATCTTGTTTGTCCCGAAACAAAGCGTAGTAGATACAGCRCCTACAGCGCTGGAACCGTTCATTTATTTCTTCAAATAAAGAGGGATCCGTTGTAAAACTCATCTGGTACCAACTTCGTTAGCTTGATGGCTAGCAGCTTAYCGTCTCWCTCAAGCAAGCTTCAACCTGTCTGTTAAGCGGGAATCCGGGACAAGAAATAGCGGTCCTAGGTGTTAAAAGCTAACRGCGTCGCGGAATCCACACAAAAACAATTATTRATATTTAATGAATAGCGGTTTTGTTTTAATCAAAAATAACAAACCAAGTGTTTCCAGCATACAATGTTCAGCTGCACACTCAAGTAACAGACACATCTCAACATCAACTGTTCAGAGGAGACTGCGTGAATTAGGCTTTCATGGTCGAATTGCTGCAAAGAAACCACTACTAAAGGACACCAATAAGAAGAAGAGATTTGCTTGGGCCAAGAAACATGAGCAATTGACATTAGACCGGTGGAAATCTGTCCTTTGAGCTGATGAGTCCAAATGTGAGATTTTTGGTTCTAACCGCCGTGTCTTTGTGAGACGCAGAGTAGGTGAACGGATCTCCGCATGTGTGGTTCAACCCGTGAAGCATGYAGGAGGAGGTGTGATGGTGTGGGGGTGCTTTGCTGGTGACTCTGTGATTTATTTAGAATTCAAGGCACACTTAACCAGCATGGCTACCATAGCATTCTGCAGTGATACGCCATCCCATCTGATTTGCGCTTAGTGGGACTATCATTTGCTTTTCAACAGGACAATGACCCAAAACACACCTCCAGGCTGTGTAAGGGCTATTTGACCAAGAAGGAGAGTGATGGAGTGCTGCAACAGATGACCTGGCCTCCACAATCACCCGACCTCAACCCAATTGAGATGGTTTGGGATGAGTTGGACCGCAGAGGGAAGGAAAAGCAGGCAACAAGTGCTCAGCATATGTGGGAACTACTTCAAGACTTTTTGGAAAACCATTCCAGGTGACTACCTCCTGAAGCTGGTTGAGAGAATGCAAAGCTGTCATCAAGGCAAAGGGTGGCTACTTTGAAGAATCTAAAATCTAAAATATATTTTGATTTGTTTTACACTTTTTGGGTTACTACATGATTCCAAAAACCCTTGAATGAGTAGGTGTATCCAAACTTTTGACTGATTTTGTATGTACTCTGACACTTGAGCGAATGTCATTACTTCAAAACAAATTCTCTCTCTGCCACTCMTTTTCTTCATCTCTTAATGAGATTAGCTTCCAAACACTGTCTGCCCAAGCTGACTGACAGAGATCTGCACTTTTATCATAGACTGTGACACTAAGCTGTGCAGTGCTTTGTCCTGGGTAGAGGGCCTGACGGAAACAGGGGCTCCTAATCCCTTTACTTGTGTCAGGTCCAAAGAGGAGGAAGAATGGAGGCAGAATAGGATGGGGCTCCATAATGCCTCAGCTCCAACTTCCCCCTAAGCCTTCTACCACAGCCAAGTGAGCAGGGGACTGATCTTATGAGTCACACCCCCACAAACATTCAACTCATATCCATAGTTCAGTGAGTTACGGAAATGGTGGGGGGGGGGAACGGGGGGGGCCACTACAATGTCGTGTTGTGTTAACCCTGGAGCCCACAGGTATGTGTTTGTGTTATATGAATGAATGCATGATTTGACAAGCTGAGGTGCGCCAGGAATCTCATAATAAGCCCGGCACGACCAGTTCCATGTAGCAATCCCAAAAATAGGCCCTCGCTGCAGCATGAATCGGGGTGCTAACACTTGCGTGTACCCTTCAGGTAATTACGTACCTCTCCAGACAGCGGAGTCAATGGGCAAACTTTTACCATCAACAAAAGACCCTCACTAGTTTGGAAGTGCTTGTTCGACTGACTCACTGAACATCAAATCGATACTTGAACCATGAGACTGCAATCTCCAAGCTTTCTTCCGATCATATGTGCTGAGATAGGAACTGGCAGTCGGGCCGGTTCAATGGCAGCTCGATGTCTGGCATCATCCTCTCTCTGCCCTCCTTGACCTGTATCCACAGCGCCTGTCCTGTCTCCAAGCCAATGGCGTACTCAGAGTCCAGGTTCACTATATGCAACTTGCGGCCTGTAGACGTATGAACCTCCAAAGTTAATTCAGTATTGAAGTGAGGACGAGAGTTCACTTCATAGCAGTACAGGGTGGCCTGCAAATAAAGTGTTGGTTGATGGTTCTTCTAAAATCTGATTCATGTTTATAAGGTACAGTGGGCGGGGCAACTGAAGTAACAGTAGACAGGTCTCGAAGATACTGTTGTACATTTTGGCCCCTGCCTCAAACTGCCATAATCAAGTAACAAGCGAACGGGCAAGTGATGTGTCACAGTGTAAAAAGCGAACAGCTCCGTTTTATTGGAAACCAGGAGAATGTATTGTGTTCTCCCATCTATCAAGGAGAGCCAGGGCCCTGGATCGGCGGCTAAATCCGAAGCCAGGCCACCAGCAGGCCTGTCAGCGACTAAATATGCTTAGGCCTATTCCCTGACCAGGAGGAGGAGAAAGGTTTAAGGTAAACGACAACGATCGACACTCAGACCAGCGAGTTCCTTAAACCTCCTCTTTGTTTGGGGATCCACCACTGATTGACCATCGTGTCTTGGCAAGAAAAATAACCCTGGAATGAAAACATGGCAGATTAGGTTCCATGTTCCTCTCCCAGACCTCTCTGTCAAGCCCCACACCACAAAAAGATTGTCCGCAGGCCCGTGAACCGATGGAAGCTTCAAAAGCCAACGGAGGGGAAATATTTGGATGATTAAGAATGAAGGGAGCTGGAGAGAGGAGAGGAGGCAGGTGTGTGGGTCTGATACCCAGCTGGCAGATGCTGAGCTGGTTAGTGTAGTGAGAATGCGAAAGTGTTACTAGTGTCTGATGGCTGCCTGCCGCGCCCACCCGGTAGACAACGACACCATGCGGCAGAGAAGAGAAGAGAGGAGAGACGAGAGAGAGAGAGGAGAGGGAGGAAGAAGTGGAGAGAGAGAGAGGTAAGAGAGAAAGAGACGAAGAGAGAAGAGATGAAAGAGGAGAAGAGAGAAGAGAGAGAGAAGAAGAGAAGAGGGGAGAAAGGAGAGAAAAAGACAAGGAGAGAGAGAGAACTGGGATATAAGAGGCATTTCATCATCAGAGAGACTATGATACTGATCGTCTGTGACCCCCTCCCTCCCCCCGCACCTCACCTTCTCTCTCTGCTGGCTGGATCTTAATATTTCCCCGAAAACACCCACAATACATCTTCCTGGGACATTCCAGCGCTCGTGAGTACTGCAAAATGACCCTGCACCTTGGAGAGGGCTGGATAAAGGGATGAAATATGGAAGATTTACAGAATGAGATAGAACATTGTTTCTGATATATTTTCTTATGAAGTGTTAATGAAGATTCATGTGTCTCAATTCTGTTGAAATTGTGAAAGACATTGAATAGGAAAAACACATTTATTCCTCCTTTAATTATTTATTGTTTCTCTTTTTTTCTCTCTGCGTTGTTGGGAAGTGTCACGCCCTGACCTTAGAGAGCCTTTTTTATTCTCTATTTGGTTAGGTCAGGGTGTGACTTGGGTGGGCAAATCTATGTTTCTATTTCTTTGTTGGCCTAGTATGGTTCCCAATCAGAGGCAGCTGTGTATCGTTGTCTCTGATTGGTGATCAAACTTAGGCAGCCCTTTTTCCCACCTTAGATTAGGGGATCTTGATTTTGTTAGTTACTGTGTAGCCTGCAGAACTTTACGTTCGTTGTTGTATTTTGTTGGTTTTTTTGTGTTAATTTTAAATAATAGTTAGATGTTCGCCTATCACGCTGCACCTTGGTCTAATTCATCTAACGACGGGCGTAACAGGAAGGGCCTGTAAGTACTATTAGTCTACACCTGTTGTTTATAAAGCATGTGACAAGTACAATTTGATTTGATATACTGTACTTATGTTTTTGTATGAGAACTGTCACTATATGGATTCTACAGTATAGTCTATGTTGAGAATAGTGTGAATCTTATTTATTGACCTCTGGATGATTTGARGTATTTACCATATGTTGTTTCGTTTGCTCAGTTATTGCCATATCTCATCATGGATAATACTTTTCAAAGAGTTTTACTGTACCCCCACAATCTCTTTGATTTGTCTCTCTTTGGCCCTGTAGCTGTTTACATTTGTTCAATGCCAGTGCCTTAATAAGATTGTTATTTTGAGTCAGTGAGGTGGAAAACCCCATCGATGGAAATACATGCACAGTTGAAGTCGGAAGTTTACATACACCTTAGCCAAATACATTTAAACTCAGTTTTTCACAATTCCTGACATTTAATCCTAGTAAAGAATCCTTGTATTAGGTCAGTTAGGATCACCACTTTATTTTAAGAATGTGAAATGTTAGAATAATAGTAGAGAGAATGATTTATTTCAGCTTTTATTTCTTTCATCACATTCCCAGTGGGTCAGAAGTTTACATACACTCAATTAGGATTTGGTAGCATTGCCTTTAAATTGTTTAACTTGGGTCAAACGTTTCGGGTAGCCTTCCACAAGCTTCCCACAATAAGTTGAGTGAATTTTGGCCCATTCCTCCTGACAGAGCTGGTGTAACTGAGTCAGGTGTGTAGGCCTCCTTGCTCACACAAGCTTTTTCAGTTCTGCCCACACATTTTCTATGGGATTGAGGTCAGGGCTTTCTGATGGCCACTCCAATACCTTCACTTTGTTGCCTAACATATTTGCACAATGAAGTATGCTTGGGTCATTGTCATTTGTAAACATGTTTGCGCCCAGCTTTAGATTCCTGACTGGATTGATTGATTTGCGGATCAATATTCACATATTTTTGTCCCTCAATGATGCCATGCACTTTTTGTGAAATGCACCAGTCCCTCCTGCAGCAAAGCACCCCCACAACATGATGCTGCCCCATGCTTCACGGTTGTTTTCGGCTTGCAAAGCCCCTTTTCCTGCAAACTAACGATGCGTCATTATGGTAAACAGTTCTATTTTGTTTCATCAGACCAGAGAACATTTCTCAGAAAGTACATCTTGTCTCTCTGTGCAGTTTGCAAACCGTAGTACTGCCAAGAGGCATACTGAGTGTTGAAGGTAGGCCTTGAAATACATCCACAGGTACCACTCCAATGGACTCAAATATGTCAATAGCCTATCAGAAGCTTCTAAAGCCATGACGTCTTTTCTGGAATTTCCAATGCGTTTAAGGCACAGTCAACTTATGTGAGCGTTAACTTTTCTGACCCACTGGAATCTAGTGATGTACGCTGAATTAATATGAAATAGACTCCCTGTCTGTAACAATTGTTTTGGAAAGTATGATTGGTGTCATAGACCGAGTAGGATGTCTAAGCTTTGCAAAACTATTGTATGTTAACCTCTTGAGAATACAGGGGTATATTTTCGCATTAGCATAATGTGCTTCTAAGCAGATTAAACTGCTTTATTCAATCATTGGTCTTCGCTATAGTTGGCATATGAAATCATACATTGGAAAGAAGACAATATTAGTTTCGAGAATCCGTTTCAATTTGTCTCTGGAGTGATACATGGAAGCATTCAACAGAACATTTCCCCATACAAAGAAATAAAGATCAAGAAATTTGTAGCGCATCAAAGCTCTGCTATCTATGGTCGTGCCCTATGAGAAACCACAGCCGTCTCCCTTATCTGGTTCAAATGACTCAGAGGAGAAATTCTTTGTTTATTCTGGAGACGGAAAATAGGGAACCCAATGCTTGGCGTGACGAGACCGTTTAATGAATCAGCTCGAAATTTGACTGCGTTGGTGTAGCTGTTTTTGCTGCGTTGTGTCAAACTCTCTACGATTGTGACGATTTGGTTTTGATACATGACCATTATCGTATGTAACTGTTTTATCAATATAGTTTAATCAGATATTTGGAATGTTTCCCGGAGTTTATTTCGGTTAGTCAGTTGTGGATGGTATTTCTTGTGAGAAATTGTGCATCGGCCGGTCTAACCGGTGCTAAATCATGTGGGAAAAAGAAATTCTGAACGGAACCAACGACTCATCTTGACAGGACAACTGGTTGATTGCATCGTTCGATATAGATTCAGCTCATAATAAGGCCAATTAGATTTTAAGATCATATTATGTTGTGCTGTGAATGGACGTTGAGGGCCTAGCAAATCTGCTGGGTTAAACTATGTTCCTTCGCTAAACGTGGTTAGCTAAATAGATTACATATTCTGTCTTCATGTAAAATTTTAAATCTGAATGGGGCTTTATTCACAGAGACTGTATTTATCGGTCCTTGGACTTGTGATTTAATTGATGATTTAGATGCACAAGGTCTTGTGACGCTATGCAAGTCGTCTAATCAGTGGGGTGAGTCTGGGGGTGTACCGGATCAGGGTTCTGACTGTGGGGAATTAACAAGGAAAAGTTTGTGGAGTGGTTGAAAAACAAGTTTTAATGACTCCAACCTAAGTGTATGTAAACTTCCGACTTCAACTGTACATTGTGGTGGGATGCAAATACAAACTCAGCAGTTTAAAAGGCAAACTTGTGGCCTATGGCAGCCCTCTGACAGCCCTATGGATGCCCTATGGAAGCCCTATGACAGCCCTATGGAAGCCCTATGACAGCCCTATGACAGCTCTATGGAAGCCCTATGACAGCCCTATGGAAGCCCAATCTGTCTTCGGCCCCTGTGCTTGTCGCTACCTCCTCCTGAGAGAGGGCGGGTGAGCGGGCCCAGCCCCCTGGGGTGGGCGTCTGTCTGATGTCAGTCCTGCAGGACTGCCGCTGGGCTCTGCCCCTGCCGACACAGGGGACAGGCATCCCACCTCTACACCCCCTAGGCTGGGGTCCAGCTCTGAAACCCAACCCTCAGTCTAGCGTTGTGATCCCAGCTGGAGAGACAGCGCTGGCTCTGACCGGGGCCTCTCTCTCAGTGTGGAACTGGGGTCACGAGTTGCCTCTCTCCCTCTGCTCAGTCTACTCTACACCACAGCAGTGTGCACTGGGACTGGAGAGTCCTCTGCTTTACACAGACTGGCGGTGTAAGACTTGTTATTGGCAGACTCAAACACAACAGACTGATGGGTTGTGTATCTACAGTAAATAAACAGCAGTTACTGTAGACCCAACAGTATTTGTTTGAAAAGTGTCGTATTTCACAATTGCTGTTTGAATATATATTTATTTTAGGGATTCAATATTTTTATATTACTGGTGCCAGCACACGTTTTTGACCTAATAACCAGTATTTACACGATTCTACAATTTTTTTACACTTCATTTTATTCTTTCACGTTCAAAGCCTCTTAAGCAGATGGAGGGGGGACAATATTGTAAGTATACGCATACTGTGTATATTATGTTCATTCAGTGCATTCGGAAAGTATTCACACCACTTGACTTTTTCCACATTTTTATACGTTACAGKCTTCTTATAAGATTAATTCAATCGTTTTTTRCCCCTCATCAGTCTACACACACGACTCCATAATGACAAAGCCAGTGGTGTAAAGTAAAAATACTTTAAAATACTACTTAAGTAATTTTGTGGTATCTGTACTTTACCTTACTATTTATATTTTTGAACTTTTATTTTTACTTCACTATATTCCGAAATGAAATAATATACGTTTTACTTCACACATTTTCCCTGACACCCAAATGCACTTGTTACATTTTTTATGTTTAGCAGGACAGGAAAATTGTCCAATTCACGCACTTATCAAGACAACATGTGCTCATCTCTACTGCCTGTGATCTGGCGGACTCACTAAACACAAATGCATTGTTTGTAAATGTTGGAGTGTGCCCCTGGCAATCCTTAAATGTTAAAAACAAGAAAATGATGCTGTCTGCTTTGCTTTATATAKGGAATTTGAAATGGTTTATACTTTTACTTATACTTTTGATACTTAAGTATATTTAAAACCAAATACTTTTACTGAAGAAGTATTTAACTGGGTGACTTTCCTTTTTACTTCAGTCATTTTTTATGAAGGTATCTTTACTTTTACTCAAGTATGACAATTGGGTACTTTTTCCACCACTGGACAAAGCAGAAACGGAACAAAACTGAAATATCACATTTACAGAAGTATTCAGACCCTTTACTCAGTACTTTGTTAAGGCACCTTTGGCAGTGATTACAGCTACATGCATGGCACATCTGTTTTTGGGGAGTTTCTCCTATTATTCTCTGCAGATCTACTCAAGCTCTGTCAGGTTGGATGGAGAGCGTCGCTGCACAGCTATTTTCAGGTCTCTCCAAAGATGTTCAATTGGGTTCAAGTCCGGGCTCTGGCTGGGCCACTCATGGACATTCAGAGACTTGTCCTCGAAGCCACTCCTGCATTGTATTGGCTGTGTGCTTAGGGTTGTTGTCCTGTTGGAAAGTGAACCTTCGCCACAGTCTGAGGTCCTGAGTGSTCTGAAGCAGGTTTTCAACAAGGATCTCTCTGTACTTTGCTCRACTCAGTCTCGTAGCAAAGGGTTTGAATACTTACGAATTTCTGTTWAATTTTTTWGAAATTTGCAAAAATGTCTAAACCTGTTTTTGCTTTGTCATTATGGGGTACTGTGTGTATATTTATGAGGAATATTTTTTATTTAATCTGTTTTAGAATAAGACTAATGTAACAAAATGTGGAAAAAGTCAAAGGGTCTGAATACTTTCCGAATGCACTGTATTTTGTGTGGTATAATACATTCAGTGAGTGAGTGTGTGCATAATGTCTGTGTTTGTAGTGGATCTGTCCCACAGCCAGGCATTGGACACGGTGTTGGCAGGCGACACAGTCTGTGGCTTCTCCTCCCGGTTGCGCGGCTCTGGATGCAGTAAGCGGTGCGTGCCACCCAAACCACCGCCCCCTCCATCATAGGCAGGCTGGCCCTCTCTCTGCTCTCCCTTTCTGGGCCCTGAGCCCTGGGCTGTGGCCTGTGGATGAGTGCTACATCCTGGCTGTCAGCACAGGGGTTAGCTGGGGATTCGCCTGCGGTGGAGGTGTAGTATCAGGCCCTGTCTGTCAGCTCCTCGTTCTCCTTCCTCTCACCCCTTTGCATGGCCGGCCTGCAGTGGCACAACACACACACCCCTCCGGAAGACAGGACTYCGAGTGACTCAGATCTCTCAAATGAAAATGAAAGGATTTCCCTCAGAATAGGCATATTCATGGCCATGCCAGTGAAAAAAGGCTGTTTAAAACCCTTAAGTGCTCTGGTGTTGTGTTTTCAAACAGACCGGTAAGGCTTTGACAGATGGTTTACTATTTCACTCTGTATTTCATTTCAGTCCTTTTTTGCAGATACGTTCTAGCTTCAGGGGGAATGCACTGACCCAGAGCCTATATTTGCATACAGTTGCTGCTCACTTGTGACCTCTTATTCTGAGTGGCTATACACATTCATCAATTGACAAATGAATGCAAAACGTCAGTCGAGGGAATGTTTGCATAAATGTTTCCTCCAGTCCAGGGGTGTTAATGTGTATGTGTGTGTGTGTGTGTGTGCAGTAAGTTTCTGTACATGAGCATTGTAACATTAGTGTAAATAGCTGAACAGGCTCAATAGGCTTTTGGAGAAAATGGAATAATCTTCATAAATGTCAAAGCTTCTACTCTTACGGAGTTACAGTGTATCTCTATGTCTCTCTCTTTCACATATATACCCTAAACATCTTTAACCCACATGATCAGAGACACGCTTATACATGTTGTAGGATTTGTGACCATAATCAGATTAATAGGTCCATCTACGCATGAAGGCATCTTTTAGCTTTCAACTGGATCCCAGTTACCATGGCACCGGCTGGATGGCTTGTAAGGTCAGAGCATGCTCTCTGACACGTCAGATCTAATGCAATAGATACTACATAGATCTCTATACTGTGACATACCATTTTACAGTCTACCTCCAGTCCTATTTTGTATGTAATCAAATATTCTAACTAATTAAGTTTTATCCATTCTTTGTAAATTGGACATCTCCATATCCTTCTCTTTCAGAGACAGAAGTAAAAAAAATAAAAAAAATACTGTTGGCCTTGAAAAAAGTGCATTAGCTGAAGTATGTTTCTAATCCTTATTAGCGTTCTCCAAAGTCATGTATGAAATACACGTTTGGTGCCACACTATGCAGCATATGTTTTTCTTTTTCTCCACAACTATTTCTCAGAGAGAGATCATCTACACCCGCTGCTCTTCATTATTTTATTCTAGGTTTTAAGTTCACCATAACTCTGAGATGGGAATGAATGCAGAAGAAAGAAAAGTAAAACAGCTCTTTCCCCCTCTCTTTCCTGTTCTAAATGCCCTTCATTGGATAACATGTTTTAGTATAGCTATCAGGGCTGTGATGTAGTTGGAGCTAAGAGTTTTGAATTTTTTTCTTATTGTTCATTATCGGTAGTAAAATAAAAGAGCACAACATCATTGAGGCGACTGCAGAGCTAAGTCTGTGAGCTCATGCCAACTGCGTCAGTCTTTCTTGTCTGCTTCCCAAATGTGCATAGTAAAGACTATAAATTATGTGTGTTTCAAAGGTTTCCTCTTGTAAATCACGTGTATGTGACAGCCCATCGACATWCCATGCAGTATTGAGCTCTTGTAATTACATCAATAACTACAGTCTTGCTGATATCATTAATAGGTGTGGTTTTATATTTACATAGGGGATCATCATGACTATAAGTGCATTGTCAGGTGAAGTTATTCTCATGTCACGGTACTTAGTAGTGGAGTGATGTTGCATAGGGTTTGATGGGTATTCTTTAGATACTGTACACACAGCCGACCCAGAGATGTTCTCCCTCCCTCTCATATCCTGGCACTAATAAACTCACACACACACCACACACCACAGATACACCCCCTCAAAGAATACACGCATGCAGACATGCAGCACTTCTGGGTCCAGGGGAAGCGTGTGGCTTTGGAGCCTGTCAGGGAGTGATGTCCCACAGAGGGATGGCAGGAAGATGGGAGAGAGAGAAGCCAATCTACACAACAACACCCCACTATGACCCTGGGGGAAGATATGGAGGAGGGGTGGCCATCTTTGCCTGGACAGATCCACACACCTTCTGTTGCATTGGCAGGTGATGTAGATGGTCAACATGTTAATGTACATATTATTTGGTAAATACTCAATTGACCAGATATGCCATATCTATTGATTAATATCAAGGATGAATTTGAATCTGAATCCACAGTAGAAATATAAGCAGAGGCAGAGCTGTAATGTACAGCAAGAGCCTTATTATGTCACAACTTTAGCTCTGTTTTCATGGGTTTTCTAACCAACAGCAACAAAAACAGAGAGKGCGAGAGCGACAGACTCTTGGCAGAGTCATTCTCTGCAGTTATAACTTTAGAAACCGCTTATAGTTTGCAATATTTGAGAAGCAATAGTAGCTTTCTCTCCCAGACGATGCGTAATGAGGGAACTGTGGGGTGCGAGAAACAGCGGGTGGTTTCTGGAAGCATCACTAACACAGGGATCAGCAACATTAAAAAAGATTTACACCCCAAGTCCTTGAAACAMTTTTTTTTGCTCAATAGCTCCTCTTTTACAGATATTTCAGGGAAGTAATAAACTGCTCTGAAAAGCGTTTGAGTGGCTCTGAAACATCCCTTATGGGCAGTAGGGCTCCATTTCTGTTGCATCGGCTAATTATGGAGCTGCTGTGTATGGGGGCTTTGTTTGAGTTTTGTCTTGTACAATATTACACTATTGTTATTTGAGTGACAGACATCCTTCAAGACTTCCAATCTTCAGGTTGGTTGCTTGGTTCAACATTTGCCTTAAGCCATAAATGAATTTAGCTCTTATAGGAAAACAATAGTGGAACTAAGTTAGGAATGCTGCTTGGCTCCATGGTAGCCTCATACAGACTCTGTTTTTCTTGATGGTTTAGTTCTTTTGAAGCTGGCTCCACGGTCCAGAATGGAGCCCTGCACAGTGTAAGATGTCATACTCACACTGTGCTGACCAACATGTGCCCATAACATTTAATGGCGCCTTGGCAACTGCTAATGGAAACTTACTTTGCCTAGTAGCAATCACGTTTAGTTCCCCTTCTTCTGGTTGCATTTTTAGTTTTTTACAATAATTATTCCTTTGCTTCTTTGATATACACAGGCATGAACACATGGTTGAGAGAGGAAAAATATGCATTATCTGCTAATTATTAAGATTATTGATGGGATATATAAACCAAAACGAAAGGGAACATTTGTCTTGAGTAAGACACGGTGCCCTGCTCGCTGTGCCCTCGGCCTGAATGTTTGTATTCTTGCTGGGAAAGAGAGGAACATCACAGAGTGTTCCTCTGGAGCTGTGTGCCTGGGACTGTGACAGGGGCTGGAAGGGCAGAGAGGAGGAGGAGGAGGAGGAGGATCAGGTCATGCCATGGCACATGTGTCAGTGTGGGATGAAGAAACTTGTGAAACTCGAACAGGTTGAGATGTCCAAGACTGCTTGTGATTAGTCACTCTGATTCCTTTTGACAAACAATTCCTGTGGTCATCTTCTTCACGCTCTCTGCAAATGTACTTCCGCTCTCACTGTTGTGTGCTGTGTGTTTTGTTGTGGCATGTCTTTGTATGTGTGTGTTTGTGTGTTATGAATAATATTAGATTAGTTATATTGGCCTTTGGATGTTTTCTATATTTATGCTTGTAAAACTGGTTGTTTGGATCATGGATGCTAATTGGACAAGCTGTGTTCCAAGCCATGCTGGCATTGGCCATCACAAGCACACTATGCTCGCTAACAGTTGCTACCATCTGAAAATGAACACTGCACCTCCATAAGAATATCATGTTCATGTTGCTGTTTGAATCATCTCTTGTATTTATCTCAACTCACACGTTATTTCACCTTGCTTCAAGCCTAGTATTTAGTTTGTTACAGCGGGGTTAATATAAGCATTGCTGCCTGCCTGTCCATCCTCAGAAACAATGTTTCACTTTTGATTTTCGATCTCGGTACAATACATAGAGTGAARGGTGCCCAGACGAGACGAGACAACTTTTTCTGAGCCAGGCAAAATCACGCATCAATGTCATTATCATGSACATATCCAAGTAAATGACAAAACAAATGAAAATGCAGCTAGTGTACTGTCATTCCAGGCTCAGTTTGACGTGACTGAGTTAGCTGAAGTTGTCTAGCTAGCTAGCAAGTGGCAAGAACGTTATCCAGCCTGTGTAGCAACCATTTTGTTTAGAACAGACGACCAGGCCTTTGCATTTACATTATTACATTTTAGTCATTTATCAGACGCTCTTATCCAGAGCGACTTACAGTTAGTGCATTCATCTTAAGATAGCTAGGTGGGACAACCACGTATTACAGGCATAGTAAGTACACTTTTCCTCAATAAAGTAGCTATCAGCAAAGACAGAGCGTATAAAGGTGGCGGGCGTGTAGTCATTTCATAACGTAGTCAAATGAAAGTGTTGGATCAGGAATGTATTTTTCGGGGGGGGTTGAGGTGAGGAGGGAGATTATTTATTATTTAAAATATTATTTGAGAGGTAGGGTTTCAGGTGCTTTCGGAAGATGGTCAGGGACTCTGCTGTCCTAGCTTCAGGGGGAAGCTGGTTCCACTTTTGGGGTTCCAGGACAGAGAAGAGCTTGGACTGGGCTGAGCTGGAGCTTCCCTAGGTGTGGGAGGGCCAAGAGACCAGAGGTGGCAGAACTGAGTGCTTGGGTTGGGGTGTAGAGCTTGAGCATGGGTTTGAGCAAAGCAACTATGCAAAAATAATTAACGACTAGGTCGCATCTGTAGCAACATGACCGAAAGAACTAACAACCAGATTTTTGTCCAGACTATATCTTCTGGTGGAAGAATGAAATTGAATGAATTTACTTATCAAAATAAAATGTAAAGCTGCAATATGTAACATTTTTGGTGACCTGACCAAATTCACATAGAAATGTGAGTTATAGATATGTCATTCTTATTGAAAGCAAGTCTAAGAAGCAGTAGATATGTTCTATGTAAGCTATTTCTATGCTTCCCGTTCTTAAGTTTTGGTTTTGTACACCAGCTTCAAACAGCTGAAAATACAATATGGAAAAGATATTTCACAGCGGTTTAGATGATACAATGATTATCTACGCTCTACTTGCTTCTTTTGTCACATAAACTGAAATTAGGCTAACTATTCTAATTTTAGCAACCAGGAAATGGTGGAGTGATTTCTGCATAGTGCATCTTTAACGAAAATATGTAATTAATTGTTATTTATATATATTTGTAACAGTTTTATAAAAGTAATAAGGCACGTGAGGCAGTGCTGTATCATGAATAAATGACATTGTTCGGCCCGACGCCATATACAGCACTGCCTCMTGTGKCTTATTGCTGAATTAAAAGACAGTTAGTATGGTAGTATCAAGATCATGATTATGTTTAGGTCAGGGTCAAAACCACATTGTTTACAATAATGTGTCTGGTTGGCCGTATCAAAGCCAGTCATGTCTAAGCTGTCCTTTTGAATGTGTAGAGATGTCTCACGGCAGAAGGCGTTACGGTGGTTTTGGGGTAATTTTGCAATGCCTTTCAAAGCTTCAGATGAAGCTCTTCTCCTGAAATTGGGTGTAGGTGGCCTTTTGGTTGTGAGAGAAGCCAGGTATCTCTGCAGCACAGATGATATTCAAAGATTAATCTCCCTGTGAATAGCATAGCCTACTGTCACAATGAGAGAACATTTCATAAGATAAAACCTCACCACAACAGCAACGTCTACACAACATTATCTTCAGAAAGCAAGAACTGAAAGGAGTCATTGAATGTCCTTTATCTGTCAGCATACTACAATAATCCCAAGACATTTCAATAGGAGAGACAGTTGTACGATATGTTCTTGTGCCTTGGGATTTTATCTGTTTCTGGACTTCCTTGCAGATGCCTGGCATCAAACCTCATGGCACTAAAAGTGTCATGAGAAGGTACGTGTTTACGGTGAAGATCCATAAGGTTAGAGGGATCAAAGCCCTGTTGAAAGGACATTAGGCAAGGAAACAGYAACAAATAAACAAAATGGCCTTATTTTTGTCATCCACGGTTAATCATGCTATCAGATTTACAACTCATCCCAGGGTGAGAAACCATGCCGGGGAGAGGCCAATTTCTTTACTATATTTTTCTTTATTYCTGTGAAAAAAAGACGGAAAATAAAAACCAGACCACTTGAACATAAGAACAATAGCAGTTAAAAGTAGAGGAGAGGAAAAAACTCACAGAAAACAGTTGAACTGTCACACCACAGACATACAGTATATTCTGTTTTTGGCTCTTTTTTTATTGCTCTGTAATATTTTATTTTCTCTGTCCAGGATTGAAACAGAACACTAATTGGATGAAAATTGTGTTTGACAGCATTTTCATTCTCAATGCGTTTCTGGGTTTGTGAGGAAACGTTGAGCAGAACACTGTGTGAATGAAGCATTCATGTCAGACAAGAACCAGTATGTGGCTCGGTTCTGTTACTCAGCCGTTAAAATACTGGCATTTTCTGGTGCTCGTCGGCTAGGGAAGTCTAATTGATCTGACTGTTTTAGCATGGACTGTCTTTTATTCTTGAAGTCTAGCTGAGCTTGAAGCTAATGGCTGAAATGGTCTTCACTACTTTTAGACTAAACCCCTGCTTAAAAATGCTTTGGAATAGCATCATCATTTTTGGGGTTGTTATTTCAACATTGTGGACAAAATGATAAATGATAGTTTCAGACCTGATGATGTAATGCTTACATCAGTAGAAGAAAAYGTTGTATTTATTTTGTAAAAATGGTACAGACTGAGGACAGTAGGTGAATCATTTTGTAAGTGTTTTATACATCCTGGCAGACAGCTCTGTATTGGAATGCATCTTGTGTGGCTTGGAGCAATGTCTTAACTGAATCGTGTTGTGTGTGCATTTGCGTGCGCTCGTGGGAGTGCATGTGTGTTGCGTGTGTAAGGTGAGATGACAGTGTTCATAGTCAAACCTGTGTTAGGGGCAGTGTAGCCTACCACCCAAATATCTGGACCTGCCCTACCTGGTCATCTACAGTGGAAAGAAAAAGTATATGAACCCTTTGGAAATACTTGGATTTCTGCATAAATTGGTCATAAAATTTGATCTGATCTAGTTTAGGCACACTTTGTTTGTCTATTGTTGTGACTTAGATGAAGATCAGATCAAATTTGATGACCAATTTATGCAGAAATCCAGGTAATTCCAAAGGGTAATTCACACACTTTTTCTTGTCACTGTATTAGACTGGTGCAGGTCTAAGTGGGACTTATTACTTGTGAGATAAGTGTGGAGATCAACCTGATCCTACTCAGGGAGATATATGAGGTGTCGACACTGCAAGAGTTGCACCTGATCAGGAAATGAATGGTGTGAGGGTACAATTGCGACCCCTGGCCCTCTTTCTTCAACCCACYCTGCAGCACACAAGATCATTATCTGACTTACAGGGTAAGGGTAGCTTACACTTGCATCTTAAATTCATCCCTGGGAATTTGTTTTCTTGTATTCAAATTTGATTTTATACAGAAATACAGTCAACAAGATCTGTTTTCTCAGTATGAGTCAGTCAGTTTTTCCCTCTCTGATAAGGTATGTGGGGGAAACATTCCTGGTTGGTTGGTATGAGCCTCAGGGCCTACACAAGTCTACCTCCTTCTTTTGAAGTTCCCCGTAATCCTTCTATATCTCTCTCTGAAACATACCTCTGCCCTCTTACCTTTTTATTTATTAGACAATCACTCACCTGTAAAATATGATGAAGATGACATATTAGAGGTCTTCAGGCAGATTGCTGCTGCTGCACATAGATTAATGGCATGGAGAGTGTTTTCTTAAGCACTTAAAACACATTTGAGCTTTACATTAGAAGATACTTACATGCCAAGAGTGTTTGCTCATTGGCCAGGTGCCAAGACATATTTACAAAAGTCAGACCAGATCACTTCGGTCCTGCATATTAACAGTAACCGTAAAACAAAATGATTACACGTTCATTACTGTACATGATATTAGTCATATCAAAATGTATGGTTACTTAACATACTCATCTGCCTTGATATTTAATAATAATGACTTTAAAATACTTTGGTTATTCTTCTGAATAACAGTAGTTTACATCAGTTTGTTTTATTCCAATTGTATAATGAGGTTTTGGGGACTAAACACACGTGTCAGTGTCTGTTGGTCATCTGATGTGATAAAAAGTCACCGGTTGTTCTTATTGAAGTGAGAGCTGTTGGTTTGACCCCGACATACAGAGAGAGTCTCCTAGGTGGCAGGCATGATTGTCACACAGCTCGGGTAGGTTTTTTAATCATTTGATCTGTGGTGGGGACCTCTCCTGAGACCCGGGCGACGTTTAGCAGTCTGCGGCTCAGGACCCCAGGGCTCGTCTAAGTCATGCCCGTATCTGAGCTGCCGTTATTAGCTCTGCTCTCGAGCGTGCTGCTCATCTCCCCCTCGAGAGTGGCTGAGAAATGGAGAGCGTCGAGCAAGGCTCAGCGGTGGAGGGGCATATAACAGTAATTACTCCATTGATATTCCTCACACAATAATGCTGTCATCAGTCATTTGCATAACCCCGCTCTCTTCACACAGGCAGATGAATGTATATGATATTGTCATGTGCCTCAGGGAGTTTATATTATTTATGGATATATGTTTTTCTCTCCTTTATGCTGCCAGTACTAGAAATACAGAAGCTATGATCAAACAGATGCTGGATTGTGTTTAGTTTAGCAGTGCAACACCATATATTGTGTGTTTAACTGTACTGCCCTCTGATACTGTAATCGAATATAATTGTCCTTTAACAGGTCCTTTGGTCTTTCTGCTGACACAATGGAATTTTTCCACAGGGTGATTTGGGTGAATGGGATCAGATTTGTTGGATTTCTCTTTAACACTTTTGATGGGACATCTTGATAGAGAAAATGAGGTACGATGCATTAGGTGGGTGGATGTCCGTGTGTGACACATTCTCCGTCTCTATAGATGAGGGCTGTGGGGGGGTCACTGGATGCCATAGGGCTTTGCCTCAGCCCTCAGTTAATAGGCATTGGTCATAGGCTGTCTCCTCTTTATTTCCTTTGCTCTCCTGCACCTGTCCTCCCAGCCACGTCTCCCGCTGGAGTAGGGCCCTCAGGCACCGCATCATTTGTTGTTGTGAAGAGCCAGGGGGGTGGAGGATGGGTCGACTGAGGAAGATGTGCTTCAGAGAGAAGCCATCGGAAGGGGTGGGAGAAGCAGGCGTTCCAGTCAAATCTCAGCTGCTGAATATTTAATGATGCCTGGAGTGTTTATTTAGTTAGCCTGTCGATTTTTACTGCTCTGTCAATAGAAGATCCCATGTAGCAGCGTGCTGATGATCTTTATTGTCTTGCCTCCCAGGAGAGGCCCGGCGCTAAACGTAATTATGGATTTTCTTCCACTGCAATGTGTTTGATATTTTTACTGATCTAATTTGCAATCTGGTAGTTTATTGTTTGGCATTTTAGTGGCGCTCAAGTGGCGAGGCAAATTTGATTTCCTCATAATTCTTTCTAACATCATTAATGCTGTTAGCACATTTCACAGATCTTAAATAAAGCCAGAGAATCCTCCCATAGATGAAAACATTCCTTTTTTATTGTCTCTATCCTATTTTCATTTGACTGATTCTGGTTCTAATTACAAATCATCTCGGTAGTTCAATGTCTATGTGAAATATMACATTATAATAGGATTTGAATGGTGGGTCCCGTTGCTCTGCTAAAGGCATGTACTGCAAGTTCAATAACATGTATAGAGCTTTTGTGGGCATGAGAGGGTGGAATCAGAACAGTATTTCTCTCCCTAACACTGTAGGCCACATTCTCAGAGACAAATGAGGGCATTTCTCACGACAACCACAGAGGGTGTTGAGGCAAAAAATCTATCTTATATTTTTAGAAGGCTGCATTGTGGTCCGGGTGTTTTTGCAACAGAGCTAATGCTGTTAGCATGTAGCTCTGTGAGTGATGTGTTAGTTAGAAGCCCAACATTAGAGCTAGCTAATGATGTTAGCATGTAGCTCTGTGTGAGTGATGTGTTAGTCAGACGCCCAGCAGTAGTGCTAATAGTGTTAGCGTATAGCCCTTGAGAGGGATGTGATCAGTTAGCCAATGATGGAATAGTGTCATGTCACCAAGGCCTGCTTCCTCACTCGAGGAGCTGTCACCTTCATAAGTGGACGAGCAGAATTAGTGATGAAATCTGAGTCCTCCTAATCTGATGGTATGCTTGACACACAAAAGTGAAAGAATAGCCCTCCCAACCAGTGATGAATGAGTAATGGCTACTATAAACAGAGCAGTCAAAGCTGTGTAAGGGAGATGGGACTGATACTCATCTTTCCACCTCATTTTGAACCATTCAATATACCTGCAAATGCAAGTGGTACTTGTAGTCTCTCAAAGTGGGGAAATTTGGTGTCTCAATACATAGGATTCGATTCCTATTATACTTTCTGGCCAGCTATGTCTTAATAGCTTGGTTGGTTCTAATCTATTGCATAATCTGTAGCCTCTAGCCTGAGGATCTAGACATAAGGTTAGCTCATCCCTGCTCATCCCTGTAGAATGTATGGCACGAGAGGAGAGTGATGTGTGTGTCATGAAGAGCACACAGCAGCATACCACCAGTGGGGTGACAAGCAGGCCATGTCACACACACACACACACACACGCACACATACACACATACACACACACTCCACATATTCACGCCTGACTTTGTTTCCAAAACAAGCATTTGACACGTCAAAGGCAGACCCCGCCGTGTTCAGAGAACCACATCGCATTAGTGCAACCTTTTCTCACCTGACTGACTGACACACTCTTCAGCCATATAGCTAGCAGGATTAGATGGCTATAATTGGGAGCTATGTGTGACTTTTATTTGCTTTAACAACATCAGATAGGAGTCTAGGCTCACTGAACCTATGACCCAAGGGTTGTAGAGGCCACATTGAACAGGGACTGTACTATGGATGCTTAGAATGATATAACAGTGCTACATTTTGTTCTCACCCAATATTAAATTACTTATAGTTATTTATTTCTGGTGTTGCTTGTCTCAAAGTATATATATTTTTAATTGGGGGAGATTATCTAATCAAAATGTCAAAGGTTTATTTGTTTAAACAGATTTGGACCAGTGGGCCTCAACCATGAAATGTGAAAGTAATACCTTAGAATGTCGTATGGAGTGCGATAATAAACATATATACAGCTATCTTAGAGAATTTTCTGATTTATTCACTGATACTGTTGAAATAGTCTAAAGCTCCCACACCCTGTTTTACACTCTGAGCTCTCTGCCATATTTCTGTCTCCACTACCTATAAATTATTGGAATATTATAATCCCATTGAGTTTGATGTTGATTCATATGAAGTACCCACCTCTTAATATGAAGCTCTTTATTAGAGCACACCATGCTCTATAAAACAGTAAACACATTGTTTTTATTTGCAATAATCCCCTCAATTGCTACTGGTTAAACCCTAGCCTGGAACTGACTCCCATTATTGTGTTGAGACATTCCTGACAAAAGACAAAGTCCTCTCTAAGTCCTCTCTAATTGAACACTCTCATTAAATCATTGTGAACTTCCCCTGCTCTCATCTTATGTCGATTGCGGCTTGGGAAGAAACTCTAGTAGAGAATTCAGAGCCCCTCTCAGCCAAATCTGAGCAGAAACCAATCCAGTCTGAGAGATGAGCAATGTTTATCTTCCAGTCTTTCCCCCGATAAAAAAAATATAGTTCCGTTATCAGAAAAGGCGAGAAGGGGGAGAGAGCTAGAAGGAGAGGAGGATTTCACAGGGAGAGGAGAATGTCATCCCTACATAATAGTTTATGATTCATCCCTGCACCTTTGACTAAATAATGAGAGATGACAATTAGAGCAAGCCATGGGAGTAGGAGTCAAAGGGCTGAGATTCCTCTTGGCAGAGGCAGCCCTGTCTGAGTGTGCTCACAGCAAACTCAATCCAGATGTCATGGCCCGTGCTGCCATAAGCCCAGGCTGCTGCCAGAGCAACACAACAGAGCCTTTCTGCCATCCACCGATCCAATCTCTCAGCCTCCGTGCTGCAAACATGACAGGAGACTCTCCTGGAGAGAGCTGGGGACGGGCCCCCCCAGTCCAAATGAAAGAATTCCAGCTAGCCCCCCTAACAAAGCCAAGGGCTGCAAAGTATCATTTCTGCACATGCTGATTTATCTAACCCTTGGTTTATGTCTGTATCCTTCACCTCCCTCCCTCCCAGCTTTCTCCCTTCTCTCTCCCCTTCTCTGTCTCTATTTCTCACAACTTAAACATGGGAGATCAGTGAAAATATTTGAGGGGTGTGGGAAACACCATCATATACTGTAAGTAGGTCTATAATACATTTACACAGAGCATATTTAAATATCATACATTTAATTAATCCTTATTCATCTATTTCTATTTAATGTTATGCTGAACATCATCTGTTGCTCTATAACTCATTTTAGTTATTTCAGCCAATACATAGCTGGGAATCTGATGAGTTCCTTTTTCTTTATTTTCTTCAGAGAGGTTGGAAGGGGGGGGTGACTTGTCACTCAGCACACCGGCAGCATCAATGGGCCAATACGGGAGAGAAAAGGCCAATAGAGCGCTATTGATATGTTTAACTAATTAGCCGTGATGACGGCAGGTGTGATTGTGGGCATGGCAGTGGGGTCAGCTCGTCATATGGCTGTTAACAGACACGATATTGCACTGTGGCCTGATCTCTCCATTCCCACACAATGGCATTAGAGGCTCCCCAGGGAAATAAAGAGTCCCTCTACCCTATCCCCAGTGCTCTTCAAATTAACTCCCCAGAAGGTTAAGCTCCCGGATTCATAATTATTCAAGCCCTTTCTCCCCATCCACCCTCACCCCCTCTCTGTCCCTGCCACTTCTCCTGAGTGGCACTCGCCTTTTTTGTGGGAAACCCTAGGAATTAGATTAGCTAAGACTGACCTGTGAACATATAGCCAGATGACAGATCCAGCTTGATCTCTGCCTGTCTAGCTGTCTTTCTATCTAATCTAGCTGTCTATCTCTCTGATAGCATGTTATTGCTTGTGTGAAACTCCCTATGGATGAGGCATTTTCTGCCTCACCTTTTCTGTAATTGCATAGGTGTGTGGCTCTCAGAGAGAAGGCCATGGTCATAGATCTAACTTGCATGGATATCTTTATGAGAACAAGAGATGGTAGCTTTTGCTGGTGCTTTAGATGTGAGAGATTACTATTTGTTCCTTTAGCATGTATCAACGTCACAGTCAATACTGTAGTACAGCCAACTAACTGAATGGCATGGTATGAGCATGATGTTACAAAAAAAAAGGAAAATAATACATTGATAGTCCACAAAAAGGAATATTTGAATGCCAATGCGTTATTTTATCTGTATCTAAGCTGTACTTTAATATGTGATTTTTTGGGGCTCTTAGTAGGGTAATAATTTCTTACTCATATCCACCATCTTAAAAGGAATGCTTGTGGTGGTCAGAAGTCAGGCACTGTACTGCTCTTTAAAGCAGCTTCATTTCTAATGTCATCCACAATGATTATTTATGGTTTTCAAGGATTTGACCATTTTGGAGCCATAATGCATTTCTTCCATACAATACTGTATGGATAATCCAGTAGAGGAGAATACCGGAACATTCTGATTTGCTAATAATTGATAGCATAAGAGGCTAACTTGTCTATGTATGCAAACTGAAATATAGTGTAATTCTGCTGCCACTGCAGTCAGTTTTAATCTACAACTATATTTTAGCCTCTGAAATGTATCATTGCCCTTGTGGAAGTACACAGAGACATTATCTGAGAAGCAGAAATACACCCTTAATAGATGTTATGGTTCTCAATCAGTGTAAATCTACTTTGGGTAGGTACCTCTCTCCTCCACCTCTGAAGCAGTGGAGCTGTGTGGGTCTGAAGTCAATTGGGTTTCTCCAGAGGCCTCAGTAATGTAATGAGGAACTGGTCTGAGTCTGACTGAGGGTTGTTGGGCTCCTTCTCTTCTCCACAATCACATAATTAATCTCGTGCTTCTACAATGCACAAGGAGGGAGAAAGAGCTCACCGTCTRCATCTCATGACAGATATGTTTGTATTTGATGCGTCATGGTAGTGTTCTGTGGGTCCTGCATGTCTCCAGTTTTTAAATGGTTTATAAACCCATTCCTTCATGGCCTACAGAGGGTTAGTTACAAAACAACAATGTCCCTTTGGGCCCTATTAGGAGACCGAGAAAAACACACACACTTCTCAACCAGGTARTCTAATGATATGTATGCAGTTTAGATAATGACTGAGAGTGAGATAAAGTGAAATGTGTATTACCGGTAATAGGATCTCCAATGCGCTACCCCTCTTAAGCATCAATGGGCTGTGTATTGTTGCTCTTGTTCCCCCAGTTTACCAGTGGGAGCGTGAGATGAACTGCCAGTGATAAGTATGTCTCTTTAAGTCTTGTTGTAGTGCGGGCTGATTTCCTCAACCAGGAAGTTTAGGACTCAGGCCATAGACATCAACACAACCCACAGCAAATCAAAGCTGGCTTTAGATAAATAACCCCAGAAAACCCCTGACTTGTATAAACACCATGCCCTATATTGGAGAGGGAGGTTCTGCAGTGGCTGAACTCATCGTTTGTTCTCAGCTCTGTTTTTCTTTGTGCTTGCTTTTTTGGGGGGGTGGGGGGTTCTCACATGCATGGTCAATTAGTGATAGATGACACATACCTGGGGCTGTCAGAATGATGGACCTGAGTGGGCTGTTGTCAGAGGTGGAATAGAAGTAGCAGTCATAATAGGAGGTGTCAGGCAGGCCTGTGTGGAAAGGCTTGGGGACCCATAGATGGGTAACATTTCAGAGGCATGATGGAGCCTGGCTCTCCCTTTAAATAGATTAGCTGGCAGTGCTAGACCAGGCCCAGGTCCACCCAGAGGGCCAGGAGGAGAGAGATATACACCACCCCATTACTGTGGAGCTGAGGGTCCAACACAAGCTTCATTAATAATCTGATGATGAATCACTACCTTAATTAACAATTTATAGCTAGTGCCTGATCCCTAGCCTCCTCCTCTCAGCTGACTTCTTAAAGGTTTGTATACAACACTTCCTCATGTATTTCCTTTCTTTAGTGTAGATATGTAGAGAAACTGGTAAAAGACATGGCGATAGTACAAATTGTACAGCGYGTGGTTTGGAATTCCCATAGTTAGAGTCTATGCTGACCATAATATACTACACAACACACATGGCCACATTCATAAAAAAGTGCCATAGTTTACATTGTTACTTAGCAACCAATGTTACCTCTTAACTGCTCGTAGGCGTGCAGTAGACCCGAGACTGCTGCGCAACTCCCCTTGGGACACTTACAAAAAAAGATTGACGTTTTAAAACTGCAGTGAAAGTGCAGTAACTGCAGTCGACTGGTGTTTTGGATAGGCGAACTGTTGCCATTTTGAACCGTTTCATGTGTCTGAAGGTACAAACTCTGCCTTCCAGGTGGGCCCAGAGAGTAAATCTGGTGCACTATATGCCTAACGCTGGCCAATCGGATGGCTCAGATTACCATGTCTGCAGTAAAGTAACAGGCATAAAAGAAAGCTACAGCTAAGTTGATACTGTGAGATTTCAAATCGTTTAAAACCATGACTAGAGAGAGACTGTCAACGAATACAGCAAAGAGCTGCTGTTTTTATGAGTGAGTTCATGTTTAAGTTCTTGCTCAGCACTGTCAACACTTTGTATTCAACACTTTTATAAGCCACAAAATGCATGTTCTTATTTCCACTCAGCGCAACAAGTACTGCAGCAGTAATGAATGAGTAGGAAAGTGTATCTATAGGCTTGCATTGCATTGAATTTGTGCATGAGGCAGAAATAATGCTGTGCGACTCAAGTTTCTCCATCAGCTGGAAAATGGTGTCCCTTTTGGTCAGTGGAGGAAAGGGAGAGCGGAGGGATGTTGAGAGGCGGACCCTCAGTCTGCTGCTCTCTCCGTCTGCTGAGACTGACCATCAGATGCAGGCAACTTCAGCCCAGTAAAATACAAATAATTTAAATATATGCTCACTCAGCTGTGCCTCACAAGTAATAAAACAAAGGATCTATTATCGGTGTGCACATATAGCCTACCTTAAATTTAGAAATATAATTTAAAAACATGGCCTAAACAACAATGCATTGGCAGGGCTATTCAAGCAAAGCCAATATGCGGTGATAATGTACTATATTGGGCCTATAGCTTACTGCACAAACCTCATTGCTACAGTACTGTTTTTAATTGGTTAATGTTGCATAGGCTTATGTTTTTTAAGTAATGTTAAAACATCTGGCTGCTACTGTKGGCTGAATGATAGAACAGCTATTTCCATGTTAAAATGTTATGGAATGCATTTTCTACATTGTTTTTGATGGTAGGCCACTCTGGTATGCATACATTATGATCAAATAGCCACAATAGCCTACTTGGCCACTGTTAAAACTGTAACTTAAAGCGGGTACAGCCTCAGTGTTCACAGTYAACGCAGGCTGGAAGTAGCACAGATTTTCACAAAATTCAAGTTTGCTTTCTAAAATTTTGTCAGTGTCGAAAACAATTAGCGGGAACATTGGTAGCAACGCACTACTACCACTATTACTAGTAGTAGTAGTAGTAGTACTTTTACAGATCCACTGTCTCATTTGCCCAGTRATGCAACTTATAAACWTGATCTCCACTGTTAATTATCTCTTATCTAATTATCTCATTATCTCCAACATTTGCAACATTGTTGCAAAATATGAAATTTGATCTCCGTTGTGTCCCATAATAATGAACGTGTCGGGAGTCGGGAAGAGACAGACAAGCAGCTTTTCTCAGCCAGTTGAAATCATGAATCCGCATAATTTTATGGATATATACAAAGAAATGTCAATAGAAAAACAGGTGAAACGCATCAAAATGCAGCTAGTTTGCCATATTTCCAGCTTCATTCTGAAGTGATTGTGTTAGCTGTGTAGTTGGCTAGCTAGCAAGGGGGAAGAGCCTCCATAGCAACCATTTTTGTTGTTGCCATAGCTACCTGCAAAGTTCTGGAACTATCAACCAGCGCTTGGGTAGTTTTGCTTTACGTGGCAGTCAATATGAATAGAACTAACGACCAGAAAATGCCTAAAATTGCACTTGCCAACCATTGTGAGTGAATGTAGCGTCATGTTTTGTGGAAAAAATGTATGGTTTAGTAAAGAATCGTGCTTTTCAATGCTGGTAACCCGTTGTATAAGAGCAATAATACACTCGAGTCCATGTGTTATGACATTTTTATCATGCATTATTGCTTAAATGTATGATGCCATGCTTAAACAGATGGATGGCAAATAAAGGGAAAAATATCTCAAATGCACTATACCTTTTTCACTTTTACTCCTGTGTGCTGTGGTTCTTTATTTTGAGGGTTTTATTTCAAATATTTTTTATCATTTTCACCAAAATGTTATTTTTTTTGCATGTGAGTGAGTACATGCGGGGTCAAATTTCTTAAACTCTTAACTAGATAAGGGAGGGGCTAATTAAATCAAATTCATTATCCTCAGCTTCAGAAATCAAGCAGTTGTATTGGAAATAAGGTTAGTCTCTCCCTCATCCATCATGCCCTAACTAACCAATTTACAGGCCAGCCTTTTGCATGCAGCATTATTACCTTGTCATAAACAGTTACCTTTAAAATCCTTGAATCAAGCAGTGATAGCAGGAGCTTTTATCACATTAGTATGTGCTACTGTGTCAGCCTCTTTCTGCCTAAAATAAAGTACACTCCAAATAATCCTATTACCAATGCTGGGCAGAGACAGTGCAAACGACCACTAGTTAAAGCTGCCTGATAATTCCCCATAATTAAGATGTATTGTCTCCCACATAAAGGCTTTTTAAATAGGAATATGGTGCTATTTCACTAAACAACGACATCTTTTCCCCTTTATTTTAAATGTTTATGCAAATGTCTTTTAAATGCACAGAGTTTGGTGGATGGCTGTTCCCGCGTCTACATCTTCACGTTTTCGTCTGACGTGTCAATAAGTGAATGCCGGTCTCATGTTGCCTTTTGACTGTTCTAACCACATTAGACACACTCCCAGCGTTCTAATTCTGCAGCTGCGTGTGTCAAGTCACACTGTGACCATTGTCTGAGGGACACAAAAGCCACAAAAATGTATACTCCCAGCTCAATTGAACTGCCTCACTGTTTGTCTCTCATGACAAAACCAGAGGTTCTACCATCTACACATCTTTGAGACACACACTAGAGTCTGATAACACACTAGAGTCACACTAGAGTCTGATAACACACTAGAGTCACACTAGAGTCTGATAACACACTAGAGTCACACTAGAGTCTGATAACTTTTCTTTTGTTTGGAACCATGGTGGTCACAGCATGGTCACAGTGTGTTGTGGATATTATTTATAAGGGTGCACCATAGGGCCAGCAGCCCTTAAAACCCATTCAGTGATGAAAGCGTACTCAGAAGCACATGGGGCTTGTCTTCCACTCTATGCTGGGAAGTGAATTACTGAGTGACAATCTGGAGAGGGAGAGAGGAATCAGAGAGGTGTGTGTGTGTGTGTGTGTGTGTGTGTGTGTGTGTGTGTGTGTGTGTGTGTGTGGTGTGCTGTGTGTGTGTGTGTGTGGTGTGTGGTGTGTGGTGTGTGGTGTGTGTGTGTGTGTGTGTGGTGTGTGAGGGATAGGACAGGGTGAGGGGGGCTCATCACTCAGTGTTTACTCACAGTAAATTGAGTTGAAATAATGGTGTTTCTCTGAGGCCAGACAATGGCCCAGGCCGCGGGCCGTGGGCTCCGGCTGTGGCAGAGCTGGACCAGGGCACTCCAAATGAAAGACTGGGCCTTGGGCCATGGTGACACCAGTCGTGAAGCAGACACCCCTCTGACAGTCACCTGGGAAGGACAGTGGGGGAGGGGTGGGGAGGTAGGAGTGTGGGGGTGACAAGGCCTCAGGGCTCTGTCATTAGGGTATAGAGGTGGGAGGTGGAGAGAAGGGCGACTGCCCTGAGGATAGGAGAGCTGCAGGCCCTGGTGGCGCAGGGGGCCACACACCCCCTCACCCCCCTGGGACTGACCTCGGCTGGTGGGGCGCATCGTCCTTTTAGCCACTCAGCACGTCCCCATAACCTCTGGCTGGGTCTGTGCTTCACCACCCCTACCTGCTGGGTGCTTATATGCATATTGTGTGTGTGTGGGTGCTTGTGTGCATTTCCCCCTACTTTTCTGTGTGTTTCAGATGCTTTTCATTAGCTTTAAGCTCTGCGTCTTCCCCTTTATTTATCATTCTGTAACATAAAGTGCCGCCACTGCATTATATAAACAGCTGCTTTTTGTAAGCAGGGCCAGAGAATGGGCTGCTCCCAGGCACGATGAGGGGGCTGCACGTGCCCAAAGGGAGTGTAAAATTGGCTTGTGAATACACACCCTTTCACTAGCTGAGAGGGATCACCAAGGTTGTCAGTGTAGGAGGATACATTCACTGTCACCCTTTCTGAAGAGAAATCGAGATCCATATCAGTTGTTTTGTATAGTGAGTGGTGTTTGGTAGACAAGCCACATTCACTGCACATACAGCTGGTACAACGTCACATACCCTAGAAAGGTTGGATCTCTGTTAACCAGGATTCATCCTCTTACCTCACAGCTGATGGCACTTACAGGGTATGTTTAGAAAGAAGTCCTGCTGAGGTGTTTTTGGCCTCAAAAGACTTCTAACTAAATGGGTCAAATCCCTTGGTGGACAGTCAGAGGGGTAGTTTGCAGTCAGGAGCCATGGTTAAACCAGTGAGATGTGTTGTGGTCAGTGCTGGTAGGGAATGTTGGGAGTCAGTGTGTGGGTTGGATTGTGGGGAGAGTGGACATGCTCTGCCATGCTTTACCGTTCCTCTCAGTGCCTCGAAGGCTCCACGTGAGGATTTTGTCCAACCTGTTCTCTTCCAGCTGGAGTGATTCACACAAGCACTCAGCCAACCGCATGAAAGAGAGCTGTGTGTTGTGGTTGTGTGTGTTGTGTGTGTGTGTGTGTGTGTGTTGTGTGTGTGTGTGTGTGTGTGTGTGGTGTGTGTGTGTGTGTGTGTGTGTGTGTGTGTGTGTGTGTGTGTGTGTGTGTGTGTGTGTGTGTGTGTGTGTGTGTGTGTGTGTGTGTGTGTGTGTGTGTGTGTGTGTGTGTGTGTGTGCGTGCATCCAACTCACATCCATAGTTCAGTGAGTTACGAAAATGTTGTGTGGGTGGGTCGGGGGCGGGCATCTCAGACAGACAACTCCATTGCCAGATCTCTGGAGGCGAAATGCATGCTTGAATACTTGAAGACATGAACAGAATAGCCTCACGGTAACATAAGATGGCAACAAGTAGTGTGGGAAAAACCCATTCAAGATGAAACACACAAACATACCTCCTATTCAGATATACCAATACAAGTTTCAGCAAGTAAGGGACAACTCAGACAATTATTTATTGTTCTTTTGGGGTTGTTATTTGTTCCTTGCACAATATCTAAACATTACAGTATGTTACTCTCATCGCTGTGATGCAGAGAAATTGCTTTTCATGTTTTTCTCTCTATATTGCAGCACATTTGATGTTCTTTATGCTGTTGTTATAGAAACTTCTGGGCTCTCTGCACATAGTAAATGCAGCCTAATCATTCCAGTTTCACAAAGGGAAAATACTACTCCTCAGGTGCTGTGGCATTTTCAAGATGGAAGGTTTAAAACACAGAACACAGAACACAGGCCTTTAATATTTCTGCTGCTTTACAGTATACAATACAAAGTCTGCAATATTTCCTAACAATAACATTTACAACACTATTTATTTGGTCAATAAATAGTGTTGTAAATGTTATTTTAGGAAATATTGCAGACTTTGTATTGTATACTGTAAAGCATCAGAAATATTAAAGGCCCAGTGCAGTCAAAATTCCGTTTTCCTGTGTTTTGTATTATATTGTACAACAGCTGATGAAATTGTTACCCAGAAATTATTTGATATTGAGATTTAAAAAAAATCTGCATTGTGCCTTTAAGGCTTAATATCTGCAAACAAGGATTTAATTGCTAACCCTCTCATTGCCTGCAGTAACTTACCTCTTAATGAATCTGTGCAGACCTTTCCAAGTGATTTTATGATTGCCCTCTCGTTTGATGATTGCCTCTCAGGGAAAATGCTGAATATTCCTCTCTGATTGTCATCCCTTACTCCAATTACATAACAGTGTCACATCAAATGCGTTAGCCTTTGAAAATAACCCAATACCTAATAAAGTGGTATTTGAGTGCAGGATTTTCTTCCATCGTTTTGATTTGGAGTGGCACCAGACCAGTTCTGTGACTGTATATCTGTGTGTAAAACAAAACCAAGTCATGTCCATGTTTCAGTTGTATTATCATACCATAACTGACCTCGTTATGGCATTGCTGGTCTATGCGTCATGGTGCAGCTTTGGCAGAAGGTCCAGAATGCTTTAGCTAGTCAGTTTCCTGCTTCCCCTAACATTCCAGAGGAATCCTGGGCCATCGCTCTATCTGATCTTAATCTCTGCAGTTTCAGTCTCTGTCTTTAAAAGCTTGCAGCTCCCTGTCATTGGTGCAGTGATATATGAGTGACAATTCTTTGTCAACAAAATGAAAGCACCTGACTTCAGCCTTTATGTGCACATATAGTCCATCTATTTTAGAACACAGACAGTACGTCACAATGTCAATCTTCAGTAAATTGCATGTTTTGTGTGAATGCTTCACTTCATGAATTCACATTTTTTGTATTTAAATCTTCCTCAATTGGCTCCTCTCTTACAAAACATAGACAATACAGAGATATTCAGGCACTGAAAAGCTTTGTGATCTCACAATGAACATTTTCATTTGCCTCGGCCAAAGACACTTGATATTTATAGGTGGTCTGTAGGCAGAACAGCGGAGTAGATTGTGCTTTTGGGGGGAAACAGCAGGTTTTTGGTTAGCTCTGTGGTGTGTGTGTGCCCCTCTCTCTGTCTGACACATTCCAACACTGTCCCCCCTCTCCAAGGCTCTGAGATACCAGTTGGTTTCTATGGCTACGGCCATACATTCATGCCAGCCCTTCACACTAAAGACATATTTGTTTGTCTAGTGTAACTATGTCACACAAAACTTGTTTTAGCATAACACCTGCTAATCTTGGATTTAGTATTTTGAAGGGGCCTGCGGATCAGAAATTCAAATATATTCTTTGTATGCTAATCTCAGTGTTAATCCCTGGCCTTTGGGTCCTGAAACATCCTGTCATTGAAAAATATAGTTTTTTTTCTCCATTGGCTTTCTCTATCCCATCCTGTCCCACTCTCTCTCATTTGTTCTCTCTATCATTTTACATTGTCTGTGGCTTCATCTTCTAAAGCTTTTGCTAACCCTGTCAAGAAAAGGCCTTTCATTATCTTTTTTGAGAGAACCAGAGTTTACAGACGTCCCTTCAGTGAACTCTGTCCCTAGAAGAAGCAGCAATGGGATTTTGAGTAAACCTCCTCCTCTCCCATCAGCATCCCAGACATCTCCCTGGTTAATGTGTGCTGTGCTCCCTGCCTAGAACATGTCCTTTAAAGAACACTGCCTCTGTGTCCTGGCTGTGGCAGGGATGCTGTGGTGTCCTCACGCTGAGACCCTCCAGGACATCCATCACAAACATGTTATAGCTCCTGCCAATGTTGCCATAATTTCCCACAAAACAATCTTTAACCAGATCTCTTAAGAGCCTTACTACAGTATGGTTAAGTTGCCTGCCTGCACTCTGGGCATATCCTGTCAAAACCTTCTTGGAATTAATACTGCACGTTTTTAAGGGAGTCTTTTGTAAATTGTATGACATTATGAAATTATATAAATCGGATACAATATCTGTATAGTAGATTTAATTTTACAGCCCAAATACTTTTTCAGAGTCAACTAGGGGAGTCAGATGAGCAGCTGTTGACTGTATTTCTCTGTGTGCTATGCTGTTCACAGCTAGTTGCCAACCTGCAGTATGCCTATTAAATGTGCATTTGTGTACTTAGCCAGACAGGAACATGAGGGCTGAAGGGGGATGTTCAATTCCGGACCATTGAGAATGAATTAAATATATTTCGAATTTCTGTGATAATTGTGCTGGAAATGTAACATTTTGCTTRAGATTTCTTCTAATCAGTACTTTTCTGTAATTAAGATAATACCCAAGGATAATTAAAGCTGATCTCCATCCAAAGTGATATCAAACCAGTGGATCAGAGCAGTCTGAGTTTAGAGGTTTATGTCGCTAAGAAAGACAGAATCAGTGGAGAGAGGGAAAAAGCAGGAACACAAACAGACCAGTTGGGCTCCCATGGACAATAGCTAAGCCCTGGCTGCCTGGGATTCTTCTCTTATGACTGATTTTAGGCTGAATCTCTGTTGAATAAATTGAGCCCTTCACCCAACAATCCACCATCACAATAATCACCACCTCATTGCTGATAATTAAAACCTGGGCAAACACTTGTCTGCACCAATATCCTAAAGATGAGCGGAAGCAGAGGGGCAAAACACACTTGTGATTCTCTTCCAGATTGTCTGCCTCTCCCGCTCTACCTATTAATCCAGTGTCTTTTCAGCCATGGTAAACTCCACAAGATGGACAGGGCATAGTTTGTGGTAAAGGGGCAGGCTCCATTGGCCTCTGCATGGAGCTGTGGAATTTTTCATTAGTGAATAGCTGGGTCACAAGTGGATCCAAAGCCGTTTTAATATTGTGTTCGCCCACAGATTAGGAGCTGAGAAAAGAAACCAACGCGTGATGTTCTCCACCAGACCCTGTCTTTCCATATTTGCAGAGCACCTCATATTACTGTTTGTTTTATTTCTTAGTCCAGGACCCTCTGGGGTCAATAGTAATTATAAAGCCCTCTGCTCCAAATGTTTATTTTGAACTATTTCACCGCTGAATGTAAAAGCTGATGTTCCATATCTATTTCCCCCCAAAATGTCCCAAAATATAATTCCAGGTTTTTGTTGTTAGAATCCCATTATTTAATACATTTAAACAACCATGTGCATCTTGATTCCTAGGAGTGCTTCTGTATTGTGTTGAGTTGAGTTTATAGAGTTTATAGTTTTTTTGTGTCTTGAACATTTCGTCTTAGATTGGTGTTTGATAGAGGATCAGGTTATTCATCATCAAAGACCTCCATCTTTACTTACAGAAAAAAAACTGGAACTTTAGCCATTACTATTGGTTTATTTTATGAACTGTACTTTTGAAGGATGATGTCAGCTCTCAGATGCAGTGGGTGGTAATGAGCACACAGGCCCAGAGCCTCCTCAGACCTAACTGCTGCCCTAAGTACAGCAGGCCTCAGATCCACTGTCAGAAGAGCCGACTGTATCTGTGGGCAGTTATAGGCAGCAGTATACTCCAAAACATCTTAGAACTATGTATCCAACTGTAGCTAGCCATCACCAGCTCCCTCTCTCAAAAGAAGCAATCACCCAGGATGCCTCATTGAGTGGGCCAAGCCCTTAATGGGGGGTCTGCTACACCTCACCTAGATTAGCTTGGAAGGGACAGACAGAGAGAGGCCCTCAATAGAGTTATTAAAAATATAAAATGGGTGCGGAGGAATTTACAGTGGCTTTAAATGGGAGCTATCCCCAGCCCTCGCTCTGTTCTCGGCAGCTCTCATTTGCAGAGCATGTGCTGTTAAGATGTCAAATCTCCAGCAGGGCGGCAGGTGAGATGGGCCATACAAACAGTTTCAGTTACTTTCAGCTAGACTAACTGGTTTGGAGTGAGAAGAAGCAGAGCACTCTTAATACCAGTCTGGTAATTCACAGCCTTCGGCCTCATTTGTAGAGGAGTAAATTCAGCTGTTTTGAATCCAAGATAAAGGTCCAGTTTAGAGACAGTTACAATTACATAATGGACCTAAACCTTTAGACCAGGGATTGGCAACTTTTATGGGGGTGGGGGCCACAACAAACAAAAAAACATTAAGTTGAGACCGACTGGGGAAATAAATACAAAATTGGAACTCAGTCGGTCTTCCCAGAGCCGCCAGTTGCCTATCCCTGCTTTAGACAGTCGGGTGATTACCGTGAATATTATGCTATTAATTAGCAAATGTACATGTAGATGCAATACTCAGGAAGGTAATCTATTCTATGTATCGTAAGACTAGCGTATTTGGGTGATTTTTTTTCTTCTTCACCCACTCTATTACTCAGAGGGAGTGATGACACTGAAGGGCTTGAATGTGATGTTGCATTGAGCATCCACCTTCAGAAACTACAGCTGTCCAAACAGCACTTGTGTAGCTGGCTGCCTGCTCATTGGCTTACTTGTGTACTCAGCCTCTTCTGCTGGCCAGCCATTTCACTGTCCTTTCACATTTCAACACTAGCTTTTCTCTCACTGTGTGCTACAGATGTAAGATCTTAATTTGATCACTCTTGTTGCTAAGAATTTTCCTGCAGCGCAGGAAATACAAATGAGCTTTGTGATTTGCATACATTCACTGAAAACCAACAATAACACATGGTTGTATTAACAGTATTGCACTTTTCATGTAACCTACTTTTGTTCAGCTAATAGCCTGACCACCGATCAAGCAACATTATGGACTAAATGTTCAAATCATGTTGCTGCAGAATTAGTTTGCTGTGAAAATATATGTCAAATAAAGATCCCAAACCTGTAGAAGTACAACTCTTTCCCTAACATGCATAGAACGCTATCCCACTCGCTCTCTTGACTACAGAGTGAAAAAGATAGAGGTTAACTGTATGGTGTTAATTTGCTTCTGTTATAAACTCACGGGAAAGATGGTGATAACATAGCAGAAGCAGGCCTTTAAACTCAACAACAACACAATGGGACTCCATATGTCAGACTTAAGTAGCCAACGGGTTGATCAATGACTGGAGGAATGTGGGTGTTGTTCTTGGCTCTGTTTTCTGATGCTTGGTGCCGCAGAATGTCTTGTAAATGATAGACATAGCATTACGATAGGCAGCAGTGACATTTTCCTATAGGTGTGATGAGGCTCACCCAGGTCCTTTTATTCTCCCACAGTTGACTGTCAGGTGGTGCCCACAGGGTTTACAGTGTCTGGGGATCCTGGAAGACCAACATGCTATAGTAGAGTACACCTCCACAAACAAATTGCAATTTTAAGGAAACAAACAGCAGCTATAGAAGTTGATACATTTTTCCATATAAAGCGATGTGAAGATTTAATATTGATATCAAAGACGACATGACACAACTGACTAAAAGCAGAGGACTGTTGTGTATAGTTGTGTAATACAGTGTGATATTGCCCAAACTAATATGACTAGCTGGCTGTCTGTGCGGCCAGAGGCTTGACTGAAGAAATCTCTCCGTATTCCAGTATATAGGAAATCGTGTTGTCATAGAAATACTGTGTTAATTTGAGCCAGACCGGCAGTGGGGGTCAAGTGACAAGAATAACACCTCCTCATCCCAGACTGTGGTTCATTATATAATGTTTTAAACATAGTGATATCGCAAAATTGTAATTTTGGGGCAGGTGCATATGAGCTATTATGTAGCTTGCTTCAACAAGGTATCTTAGCAAATGGCAGTCTGGTGAGGGAGTTGTTACATTCAGCAGACACTCTTAACCAGAGACTTTCAGGAGCATTTAGGGTTAAGTTCCTTGCTCAGATTTATCACCTAGTCGGCTCAGGGATTCAAACCAGCAACCTTTCGGTTACTGGCCCAACCCTCTTAACCGCTAGGCTACCTGCCACCCGTTGTTGTGATGGAAAAGGCCCCTTTGGGCCATTAGTGGTGTGCACATTTTCCTCTAATGCGTTTTACTTTTACCTGCTGGGAGTTTAATTAAAAAACAGAGGCTCAATTTAAAGCCCATTACTATGCTAATGTATTAAGAGTGGGGAGGGAGGTGATTAAGCAGCTTTTAGAGCTGACTGGAGCTGGCCCTGGGGACTAGAAGGATGGCATTTCTTATTTGGCTTCATTACTTTCTACACGTATCTATTTACACCAACCTAAGATACATGCTGAGACCTTACTGCTATTGAGCCATATCCTTTAGGATTATTAAAAGTAATGCTGCTCTAGATTACAATTGGATTGAGAGTAAATGAACAAGTTTTGTGTTGATTTGGTTATGATGACAGTCCATACTCTCCCATGTCAATGTAAGCAATTAGACAAAGTAGGGTTGTGGTTCAGGCTGCTATATTTAGAGCATGTGCCTCTGTGATCTAACATAGAGGGTGCTGTATGTAGTAACCAACACAATTGTACATAAAGTCATTTTCTAAAAGGTGAAATAAAGTTGAAAAGGATCGCTTTTATTCATCATTGCATGAAAATAAATCCACAACCAGTAAATCTGTTCAACTGTAAACCTCATCCTCATATGCACGTTGTTACATGCTGACCACACTGCTCGCGTCACGTGTGTGAGCGTTGCAAAATAAATGTACACATACATGTTTATTGAATCATTGCACTCACACTGCTTGAGCTTGTCAACGAGCGTCTGCGTAGCTAGGCGCTAAAATAGAACTTGGTTCTATTTGTGACGCTCGACGCACTGCAGGTCCTGCCTCTCCCATCTCCTCATTGGTTTTTAGGAGCATATACCCACGTGGGGGATTGAAAGATGAACTGAGGTCCACACTCCAGTCCAGTTGGTGGTGGTAATGCACCTTAAAGTGTGTTGCCAACCGCCATATAAAGTCCAAAGAAAAAGAAGAGGTCTGAAGGAGGAGAGATTACTAGAAACGAACTCGGTTCACCGTTTTATCTGTGGATTAATTGTTGGAGTAGAGGACCTTGTGCATTTCAGGTAAAACAGCAACCATACATAGCTAGCTAAATTGCCATAAATGTTTAATGCTTTTCAATCTGTCCCAAATTAATATAATTGGTTCAGAGTTTGTTTTGATATTTCAACCTGCGTGACCTGATCAACGCGGACGCACCCGCGCATGTGCTCTGGTCAGCATGTTACACTCCAGACTTCATTGGAACAGAGTTACCATGGAGCTGCTGTTTATTGGAGCTGTTATGGAGCAGCTGTTTATCAGTAACTTTGGCCTCTGGTCTCCCCCTTCTCAACCTTCTCTCCCTCCACCCTTCTCCTTGGTCTCCAGGACACAGGCAGCTTGGGCTGTTGTTGGGCTGCAGTGGAGATGGATAGTTGGAGAGAAAGGTCAAGCCAGAGATGTAGCCTGTAAATAAATCAATGAACTTCCAGCCATGCAGTGTTGCCCGATCGCTCCACAGGTCGTCAGTCTGCAATCAGTGTCCGGAGGCCTTCCTGTGGCTGTGACCCTGGCCTATACACCTCATCTCTCACGTCTGGCTGATTGACATGGCTAGCCTCACAGGCCCACACGCTTCCCAGTGAAACAAGGAGGATCTTCAAAGTGATAGTTTACAGCTGTTCTGTGGGTTAATCCTGATCCTCTCTTTCTTTTGAAGGGGATGCGGTGACATAATAGCCTGGGCTATTCTTCACTAAATTGTTATGCTATTTCTCTGGTTGTTCAATAGCAAAGGGGGAGTAGGTGAGATGAGAACATGTGTTGCTAAATGTACCATGATTATCAAACCACAAACTCCTCCATACCTCTCTCTCTCCTCTGGCCTCCTCTTTTATCTCACCCACTCACCCTGATCCTTATCACTGCGGTAGAAGCATTGAAAGTAATGTCTTTAGTGGGAAATCATTGGCAACATGTGGTGAAAGCTTAAGATGTTGTCACACTTTAAATTGCCTGTAATCAGTTCAAAGGGAAAGTTCATACTTCTCCAGCGGGCTTTAGCAGGAGAAAGAAAGAAGAGGAACAGGGAGGTGAAAACCCACGACTCCCCAAGGATGAGGCCTCTCAGCTGCACTGAGCTTAGCCTTTGACCATGCAGGGATATTTTTAGAAATATCTTTATCTGACAAAGCTTGTCAAAAAGTTTTGTCTTCTCCATCTGAAGAGGTGCTTTGAGGGTTCATAGCTGCACCATATCGAATACAACTATGCTGTAGTAGTAGGGCATTGCTCTAACCAGGTGAGAGTCTGGGTTCTTGTGAATCTCAACTGATAGAATGTGTACATGACAGAGAGAGAGAGTGAGGGAAGAGAGATGGTGAGAGACGTAAGGATGGAAGGAGGAATTGTGTGGACAAAGGATTGGAAGGAGATAATGATTCCCCTGGGAGCCCTCTTAAAGGTATCTGCTGAGAGTATGTCTTCTTCTAGTGATGAGGTCCAATGCTGAGAAGGCCTGGGTAAATGTTGACACTTTGCTGCTGGAATCGTGATCATCGTGATCATCACACAGGAGGGTCTTATGGGCTAATCCGTGCGCTCAGGTGTGGTAGGAGAGAAACACAGATCCTGACTGCAAATTAAAGGAGGGACAGAGGATCCTGCTGGTGGTCCTTTTTTTGGTCCCTGCTCTATCTCTGTCCTCAGTAAACGTACAGCACACCTGCTCTATCTCTGTCCTCAGTAAACGTACAGGACACCTGCTCTCTCTGTCCTCAGTAAACGTACAGGACACCTGCTCTCTCTGTCCTCAGTAAACGTACAGGACACCTGCTCTATCTCTGTCCTCAGTAAACGTACAGCACACCTGCTCTGTCTTCAGTAAACATACAGGACAGCGGCTGACCACACAACAAACTTCCTACCTCATCTTCCAGAGGGGTTAATATTGGCAGCAGAAGAAACTGATTGATCTTTGGCAGATAGATTTGATTGAGTCAGTTGGTCATTGTTTTGTCTGAGTCATAATCATATTTATACGTTTGGATGAAAGTAATAAACTAACAATGCTGGCCCAACAACTCTTGCATCTCTTCCCTCTTGCCCCATTAGGCCTAGCCTACACTACAAACTGCAGACCCTGTTCTTCTTATGTGTGGAGTCAGCACAACCAAGTTGATGTGTTTATTATAGTATTTTTATGGATCAGCGTAATCATCATAATCCACGTCTTTCCCTTGTCTCCCGTGGGCATATTCTCCCCACCGCCTGGGCCTCTATCTGCTAATCAGGTAATGTTAGGGAGGTTGAATGGCGTGCCTCCCCCTGGTCGGCCTTCACTGCTCACACACTGGTGTTGTTTTAAAGAGCATTCTTTAGGAGCTGAACTTGGAAAGGTATTAAAGCGGGATTAGGGTCCTCCACAATCCAGTGCTTGTGTCATTCAGGGAGCTGTGTTCTCTTCTCTGCACCGTGTCCCTCCACCCCCTTTCTGTTTGATTGTGGCTAGCCACGGGAGTCGGAGTGACTAGGCCTTTCAAAGGAGAGGAGTAGGGTTAAATCCCTAGTCCAGTGCTCCCTGCTAATTCCCCTTGTTCCTTAGAGAAGGATTTACTTCTGCTGCCAGCTTCTGAAAGGCCCTCTCTGCCCATCCGAAAAGTCGCCGTTGCCTTCCTGTGGAGGTGTGGTTGCCATAGAAGGGGCGTCATGCATGGATATTCCATCTGAACCCCACTGAGAATGGGGTACAGGGGCCGACAACAGGCTAGAAGTCTGGATTAGACCAGAGGACAAAGCAGGACAGGAAGATTCCAGAAGGGACAAATAGGAATTACAGCACCAAAAATAATGCAAAGTGACAGAGGGGAAATAGAAAAATAATGGCTTACAAGATTAGAATCGTAGAGGAAAAGAAAGAAAGAAAAGAAGGGTCTGAATAAGAATGTTTTATCTGGGTGAGAAGATTTGAGAGAGCGGTTGAAGGTGAATGTGGAATCTGGGACATATCAAAACCATACTAACAAGTCATTTCCTCTGCCTTTCTCCTCTCAGACGCCAATCATTAGCTAAACATTAGAGCTGGACCTCTGGGCTGGTCACCACACATTCATCCCCTCATGTCCCTCAACCCCAGCATGCAACAGTTAGACAGTCCTTCTCTCTAAAGTTATGAATTATTATTAATCTATCTTGTGAATATTTAGATTTGTTTAAACAGCGATAGCCAACATTCCATGCAACTGTAAGGTTGATCCACGAGGACTTTTTGTTTTACTCCTACACTTTTGCGGTAGATATTGGATTACAGATGTAGGACCTTAATTTGTTCGCTCTTTTGTTGCTGAGAATTTTCCTGCATAGCAGGAAATGCAAACTTTTAGTGTATACAAGGTTTAAGTTTGTAATTTCCACTTTAAAATTTCAGACTTGATATGCCCTAACGAAAAATATATCAACCCCTACAAAAAAATGCCATTAATTATACTCCACATAATAATTCACATTTCCTGTTAATGCAGGATTATTTTCCTGCTGTAGCAAACTGTTTCAAATTAAGATCCTACATCTGTATGTATGTCCCTGCTATTATCGTTTGACACAGCTTGAATATTTAATGTGTAATTGCTTGCTGCCCATGTAATGCAGGGCTGCCTTGCAAAAGATACTTTGGTCTCAGTGGGACTCTGCCTAAACAAAGGTTAAATTAATATTAGGTGATGTTTAAGATGATATGAATTACACATTTTGTTGGATCACAGTAATTTCATCGTTGAGCAGATAAGCATCATTCTGTAGGTCTGCAGGTTGCTTTCACAAGAAGTCAGCTTGTTTGCAAAATGTGCCAAAAATATATTTTTTAAGCGATTATCCTCTAGGTTTTTTCATAGTTTAATAATAATCGTCTTAATGTATTGTAATAATTGAAAGATTAAAGCATGCGTGTGCCAATTCTGATATCTCTGTTGTTTTGCCATTATAGTGAGAAAAGTTTGGCTTGCTGACAACAGTCTGATTTGTAGTAAATGGTCGCTCAAAGATGGAGCTGATATGAGATGTAGAGACTAGAAACAGCAACCAAACGTGTCTCTTGTTTCAACCATGCAAGCAGCTGCTCTACTGAACTGTGTGGCAGACACAAACTCCCTATCAGTTCTCAATCAGCACCTACAATAATATTAGCATGACAAAACCTTCCCTGGGTTTCTCTCCCCTCATATTTAAACATATTCATCACTATCGCTCATCCCTGTCCTGAAACAGCAGATGATGTCAATTGCTGCTCTCTCTCTCTCTCTCTATTCCCTCCCTCTCGCTNGGGCCTCTATCTGCTAATCAGGTAATGTTATGGAGGTTGAATAGCGTGCCTCCCTCTGGTTGTCCTTCACTGCTCACACACTGGTGTTGTTTTAAAGAGCATTCTTTAGGAGCTGAACTTGGAAAGGTATTAAAGCGGGATTAGGGTCCTCCACAATCCAGTGCTTGTGTCATTCAGGGAGCTGTGTTCTCTTCTCTGCACCGTGTCCCTCCACCCCCTTTCTGTTTGATTGTGGCTAGCCACGGGAGTCGGAGTGACTAGGCCTTTCAAAGGAGAGAGGTAGGGTTAAATCCCTAGTCCAGTGCTCCCTGCTAATTCCCCTTGTTCCTTAGAGAAGGATTTACTTCTGCTGCCAGCTTCTGAAAGGCCCTCTCTGCCCATCCGAAAAGTCGCCGTTGCCTTCCTGTGGAGGTGTGGTTGCCATAGAAGGGGCGTCATGCATGGATATTCCATCTGAACCCCACTGAGAATGGGGAACAGGGGCCGACAACAGGCTAGAAGTCCGGATTAGAGCAGAGGACAAAGCGGGACAGGAAGATTCCAGAAGGGACAAATAGGAATTACAGCACCAAAAATAATGCAAAGTGACAGAGAGGGGAAATAGAAAAATAATGGCTTACAAGATTAGAATCAGAGAGCAAAAGAAAGAGAAAGAAAAGAAGGGTCTGAATAAGAATGTTTTCATCTGGGTGAGAAGATTTGAGAGAGCGGTTGAAGGTGAATGTGAAATCCGGGACATATCAAACCATACTAACAAGTCATTTCCTCTGCCTTTATACTCTCAGACTAAGACGCCAATCATTAGCTAAACATTAGAGCTGGACCTCTGGGCTGGTCTCCACACATTCATTCCCCCATGTCCCTCAATCCCAGCATGCAACAGTTAGACAGTCCTTTCTAAAGCTATGAATGATTATTGATCTATCTTTGAAAAAGCAGGTGAAAATGTGGATTTGTGTAAACAGGGATAGGCAATTTTCCAAGCAACTGCATGGTTGATCCACGAGGGCTATCAGTGTTACTGATCTCTTTTTGTTTTACGCGTGTATATTTTTTGTGGTAGATTTTGGATGTTTGATGTACCTGCTATAATCTTTTGATACGCAATGCATGACTATTCATATTAGGCGATCATTAAGGTTGTATGAATAGCATATTTTGTTGTGATCACAGTAATTTCATTGTTGAACAGATATGCGTAATGTAGGTCAGCAGGTTGTTTTCACAAGAAGTCAGCGTGTTTGCAAAAAGTCCTTTTTTTAAGGGATTATCCTCAAGGTTTTTCCATAGTTGAATAATAATCTTCTTAACGTATTGTAATAAATGACAGATTAAAGGATTTCATCAATCCTACATGTGCTAATTTTGATATCTCTGTTGTTTTTCCATTATAGTGAGAAAAGTTCCAATAGCCTAGTTGGTTGGAGCACAGTGTGGGAAAATTAAGGTCGGAGGCTAGTTTTCACACTCAGGTCAAATGTGTTCGCCTCTTTGGATAATAATGCCATATTTTCTATTAAACATTATATTTGGAGGTTATAATCATTCAGAAAATGGCATAGTTGCTCTATTATCAATGTCAATGATCAATTGTGTGATGATACTATTGGATAGCTTGTAAAATGACCCATCCACTGGAGTAGAACCAGTCTGATTTGTAGTACAGTCTGATTTGTAGTACAGTCTGATCTGTAGTACAATCTGATTTGTAGTACAGTCTGATTTGTAGTACAGTCTGATTTGAGGTACAGTCTGATTTGTAGTACAGTCTGATTTGTAGTACAGTCTGATCTGTAGTAAATGGCAGCTCAAAGATGGACCTAATATGAGATGTTGAGACAAGAGACAGCAACCAAACATGTACTATCTTGTTTCAACCATGCAAACAGCTGCTCTACTGAACTGTGTGGCAGACAAACTCCCTAGCAGTTTTAAATCAGCATCTACAATAACATTAGCATGACAAAACCTTCCCTGGGTTACTCTCCCCTCATATTTACACATATTCATCACTATCGCTCATCCCTGTCCTGAAACAGCAGATTATGTCAATTGCTGTGCTCTCTCCCTTGCACAATGAAATAGATGTTCACCAGAAATAGATAGGCGGCTGCCAGCTGTCCTCCAAACCAACGCAAACAAAGAGCACAATAGTAAATCCAGCTTCAAGGCTGGCCAAGATCAAGCACACTCTCTGTTTCCTTGCTCCAGCTAATGGGGCTCCTTCTGAACGACAACAAATGAATTAAAAACTCTCCCAGCAACCAATAAAACAATACAAACAGTTTTACATCTTCATGAAAGGACAGAAAGGAAGATGGAGGTGTTGTCTGGGTACTGGTAATGTTGCAATGTACCATAGAGGCTGGTTTAGGATGGCCAGATGAGGTCTGATATGTAGGAGGAGAAGAATAAACAGATATAGTGGGTGTAGAATAGAATGGGGAGGGGACACAATGGGCATGTTCCACTTCTAGGCATTACTCAAACGGACCATGCTGACAACCTATTGCAACAGTTACATAGGGCCAAATATATCAGATGCTAATCCGACAGAGAAACAGTGATTACGATAAACAAGTGAAAAAGACTTGTGTAGGGTTTTAATGTGTGGATTCTAATTGAGCATTATAACTGACTGATCCCAGTGTTGGCCAGCTGTCTGAGGCTAAGAGGCATTTGGGTGCCCATGACCGAGCGCTGTTGGTGTGGCGTGGGGCTGGGGCAACACTAGGCACTTTAACACATGAGCTCTAGTCAAAAGAATCACTTACTGGTACTGGCTGCCCACAGGATCAGCCCACAGCCTCCTGCTCCCTGCCCCCAAACCCTCTTAATCAAAAGCCCATGGTGACAGGCCAAGCTAGGGAGACTAAGTAGACCCCCTTGATTCTGTGATGAAATAATAATATTAATGTTACATACATTTTCAATGCATCAATTAGTAATGGTACCTTTTCTCTCATCTTCTCCCGTAGATTGTTTGCCACCAAGTGCAGTGGATGCCTGGAGAAGATCGCCCCCACAGAGTTTGTGATGCGTGCTCTGGAGTGTGTATACCACCTCAACTGCTTCTCCTGCTGTGTGTGTGACCGGCAGCTGAGGAAAGGGGATGAGTTTGTCCTGAAGGAGGGCCAGCTGCTGTGTAAGAGTGACTATGAGAAGGAGAAGGACCTGCTCAGTTCTGTCAGCCCAGACGATTCTGACTCAGGTAGGACCAAATCCTATCCCAAAAACATATTCTGGTTGAGACACCCAGTCTTTTGTGATTCATTTTATTCTAATGGATATTATGGGCAGTGAGCAGAAGCCAATTAATGGCTGTTGGGTTCTTGTGTGGGCGGGCTGTTTTGCTGGAAGGAATTAAATCAGTGTATCATGTTGACTGACGGGAGGATTTGGGGCCTTTCTGCGGAGGGCCGAGCGTAGCTCCTCTTATCTGCTCCTCTGTGTTCCTTGCATCCTCGCCTCGCCTCCACACAGTGAGGCATCTCGCCAAGCCTTACTGTTCAGACCCATCTGGCTCTCATTTAAACACACACACAAAGGTAGAGAATTTATCAAACCGTCTGTGCCTGTGTACACTTTTGTCAACTTATAGGAATATTTTTTTAACTTCCGCTCTTCGTTTTCTCCCAGTGTATCACACTGGTATTTTATGGAGGGTCTCCAAAATTCCAGAGTTGACATGAACAGAGTATAACCGTGATGATGATGGGCAGTCAGAATGTTGAAATCAACTGGAGAAATGCAGTTTGGCCTACTACACCACACTATTTACAGTAGAGATGATCAGAACCAGATGACAGCAGACAGAACGGAACCATGATGTATGCATCTCTAAGCAATCACTGGAAGCCCACATCATTTGTTGCTTGAATTGACATTGCTGCTGCTTCTGAGAACACTGCCTTTCACTCACACAGGCCTTGTATTATCTTACTAATGCATTGGGGATACATTATTCAACAGTCAAAGCCATTATGTTTAGTGTTATAATTATGATTATCTTTCTATTACACTGATATTGCTTATTAGATTAGCAGACTATTTTGATGATTAAGCAATTTAACTAGTTTGTTAAGATAGCACTTAATGTATGCCAATAGAGAGAAACATCGAGATCCCTTTATGGACACATTTAATTACCATAGACAATAAAATCTACATCAGCTTTCCACCTTTTGGTAACTTTTGCAATTTGTCTCTTTATGCATAGCGTCCCTTCAGTCTTTTTGTCTGTTGGGACCCAGTGTACATTTTACTATTATTTTCAGGTTCTGAAATCTATATTTGATATTTCCTCTGATGTTTTGAGTTAATTTCCCATATGTGCTCATGCTGCCTTTTCATGTTGGGGTGGATCTGCTATGTAGGATTCTTATCAAAGATTTATTTGGTGTAAAACAACCATTGTAATGAATTACCAATGACACAATGTCAAATCTAATGACAAATGTGCATTTTTCATTATGCTTTTCAGTCCTCTGAATGTCTAAACGTGCATGTGGCCTAATGTTTTTGTAATAAATTGATAAAATGTATTAAAACCACATGTGTCTCCATTCATTATGGATACAGTTGTGGAGTCTGAATCTCTTGGAATTGAAAAGAACAGACCATATATTTATCAGTAGACTGTCAGGGATGTTGTCAGCTCAAACCCATGCTGATATTGGTGAAAAATGTCTGTATCTCCATGCAGAGAAAAGTGACGATGACGATGTGGATATCAAGCAGGAGAAAGGCACGGGAGGCCAGGGGAAGGGAGATGATGGGAAAGACCCCAGGAGGCCCAAGAGGCCACGCACCATTCTGACCACTCAGCAGAGACGAGCTTTCAAAGCCTCCTTCGAGGTGTCCTCCAAACCCTGCAGAAAGGTGAGGCCCTCTCCTGTCCTTCACATGACCTGATCTCTGAGCAGCTCTACTCTCACCAGACAGACAGACAGACACATGCAATACCACTGTCTGCGTACTGTACACTGAACAGAGTGAAAACTAGAGTTTTCAGAGTGAAAACACTGAAAACTAACACTCTATTTAACCTCTTACGCGAAGACAGCTGGCTGCAGTTTGAGCACAAAAGTAGCTGAGGAACAAGTTTATGTACAGAAAATTACCTGTAAGAATGGCCTACATTGGAAAAGCTACTTGAAATGTCTGCATGGCTAGATTATACACGCATTGTGAACTGAAATCTGGGTTTTGTGAAACAAAATCAATCTTTTAAGCTTGCTTTGACGTGCTTTTGTAGTATACGGTCGATACAAATCCACACTAATATTTTAGAATATCCCCCTGGACAGACTGGCATGTGGAGAATTGGATGCATGCCATGAGGCCTACAGTAGTTTTACAAATAAAATTCTCAAATTCAAAAAATCTCCAGCACCTCAGAGCGGTGCTTTGAAGTGGCAAGCAGCACTCTGGTCTGTGTTAACTGAGGTAGAGGGTAACGCAGCCCGCCTGCCCTGCGCCAAATGACATTCTGAGAGAGAGGAACTGCATTTAGCGTAGGCCCTAAAAGCATTCACTGCACCCGGTCCAGAGCTTTGAAGAGGCAGTAACCAAGCAGTCCAAAAAGACCGCCACATTAATTCAACATTTGAAATCAAAGAAAATAGAGAGGCAAGGTGCCCACTTGGAAATATGCCAGAAGTTTTTCAAAAAGCACATACGATTCCAATCTGTAGTTAAGTTTGTTTTCTTGTATGATGTTGAAATGCTTTTGTGTTGACTATTAAAGGTGAGGGAGACTCTGGCTGCTGAGACAGGTCTCAGTGTTCGTGTGGTACAGGTGTGGTTTCAAAACCAGAGAGCCAAGGTGAGAGCATAACCACCCCAAAGGCAGTGTTATTTGAGATAATGATGTTATTTGTTACTAATCAAGAGAACAAAGTAACAACAGCAATGGTGCACACGGATTGGCTGGAATGGGCAAAACATTACTTACTCTAAAACAGCTATCAAATCACCACAGCTATCAACGATAAATTTAACTTTTTCATTGCGTTCCTTTCAACTCTGTAAAGTTAAAGTGCAATGCTTGCAAATCTACCTCAGGCTTCCATTAGATGTCCACACCCACTGCCTTTTTTGATATTATCTTCAAAAGCCTTTGATAATGAAGTACAGTCAGATATGTGTTCCTGTAGTTCACTCAGGGGTGAGCAACAAGGAGCATCATTTTCAAATTAAAAAGAGCACATGTTAGTTTGGGGAGTACATTAAAACTCTGTCTCCTTTTTTCAGATGAAGAAGCTGGCAAGAAGACAGCAGCAGCAACAGGAACAACAGAATTCTCAACGGCTTGGCCAAGGTACAGTACACAGCCTTCAGGTCAGCCTGAAATAGGGCAACAACCACTGTCCCAGTATCATTTTTAATAGCTGTTTCAGTAGTTTAAAAACAGCTGTTATTACCATGACTTTAGACAGTTATTTTGCATTTGACATGATGTTTAAATTGTGATCTGGGATTATCACATAGCGAAATGAAAATGATGTTTCAGCCAGCTAAACGTGTAGCATGACACTTCAATGAGAAGCACAGAGGCAGGATAATCACATACTGCACACCACAGCTCTATGTGACCACTCTAAAACATGGCATTAATTGAGGAACATGCGAACCATGGGAGTAGAACGGTCGTAATAGCTTCTACTCATGTGTGACCCCCCTCATATTATCCCTAGTGTCCACTGGTGTGCGGAGGTGGAGGAGGCTAGCTAGCGTCTGTGGCCCCAGTCAGGCGTGGTACATGGGAGACCGTGTCAGCTGTGTGTGTGGGTGGGGAGATTTACAACTCAAACCCTGTTAAGCATCCTTGTAAATTAGATGACCCGTTCTGTGTGAGTACTGTAGTCTGCATGCTGTAGCCAGGTCCAACTCTCGTGTCCCCATTCAGATACTGCATCTCAGGTAGCCTAGTAGTTAGAGTGTTGAGCCAGTAGCCAAAAGGTTGCTGGATTGAATCCTTGAGCTGACAAGGTAAAAATCTGTTGTTCTGCCCCTAAACAAGGCAGTTAACCCACTGTTCGCTGGTAGGCTGTCATTGTAAATAAGAATTTGTTCTTATTCGTGTTCACAGACAATCTTCAAAGCAAATAAAAACAGAGGAAAATAAAGAAATATTGCAGATAATGCCATGGTAACACACTGCCAGGCAAAATACCTAAAGCAGTTGTAAAAAGTTTACAAATCATATTAGATTGGGATTTTTAGATTAAATTGTGGTAATGATATCATTCCAGTCATAGACAAAAGCTTAATTGCAAAGGCATACATCCACTATGGAGGAAGCATCTCACAATATGGTAAGGAAACACAAGAATTATAACAGTGAGAAGGAAGAATCAAAACAAAGTATACAGTAGACATAAGATTTACGATTTAAGAGATGTTGCACACAGTACATAAATATAGTTGTACAAGCTAAAGCAGCTACCTTTCTTTACTGTGGAAATCCCAAGGCTTACATTGACATTGTATTACTGAACAGACCTTGCCTTGGTACTGAAAAGCCATGAAGATCATTGAATCATTTTCGGTTACAGTATAAACTTAATGTAATAATGCTTTCATTTTATGAACCAGTTTGTAAAACTGACCTTGTGGTGTGTTAATTTATGGACCTTTTGTCAAACTCTCTAGGAAAAGGAATATAGTCATGCCCTGAAATGCCCAAAAGTGCATACTGTGGATAGGATAGTATGGGAGGAGATAGGATATACAGTGCCTTTCAGCAGGACAATAACCTAAAACACAAGGCAAATCTATACTGGATTTGCTTACCAAGAAGACAGTGAATGTTCCTGAGTGGCCGAGTTACAGTTTTGACTTAAAACGACTTGAATATCTATGGCAAGACCTGAAAATGGTTGTCTAGCAATGATCAAACATGTTTTCACTTTGTCATTATGGGGTATTGTGTGTAGATTGGGGATTTTTTATTTTATTTAATCCATTTAGAATTCAGGCTGTAATAACAAAATGTGGAATAAGTCCAGGGGTCTGAATACTTTCTGAAGACAGTGTATGTGTTTAAGATAACAAAATCCACTCTGTGCAGTTCACTTAAACAAGAAAACATCTCAAGAACATATAAAACTTCTGGAACTAAAAATAAATGAACGACAGACATATTTTCACAAGAGCTCACCAATGTAAAGGAAAGTGCAGGGTGGTGAGCTCCAGTCTTAAAGCAACAAGGGCTGTGTGTGTGTCCCACTCACCACTGAGTGAGTCAAGAGCAGCCTTCTATCAGGAAATGCTGGGAGAATCTCCATTGGCCACAGCAGAGCAGGGAGGGTTTCCATGGAGACAGTGCTTTTGGTCTAGTTTCTATATTAGATTTAGAGTCGATGGCTTTCCTTCCAGCTGAAAAATGCTTGTCAGGTAAATGCCTCTTCCACAACAGTCTTAATGTAAAGTCTTTCTCCGTGTGGTTGGCTGTGTTACAGAGGTGATGTCCAATCGGATGGAGGGCATGATGAACTCCTTCACGCCACTGGCCCCGCCCCAGCAGCAGCTGGTTGCCATGGATCAGAACGGCTACAGTACGGACCCCTTCCAGCAGGGCCTCACCCCCCCACAGATGCCCGGAGACCACATGAACCCATATGGTGAGCATCAGTCCCCCTGCCCCTCTACTCAACCTCACATACTCCCCAGTGTGGGACATGTGTTCAGGCCACAGACCCCTGGTTTAGGCCGCTCGCACAAAGTACAAGCACCCCCCCACCCCCACATGAGATGACACAAACAGGCCACTGGTTTATTTTGAAGTTCATTTGTAAATCAATCCAACATGTTTTCTACTACCCTCCTACTCCCACCTCACAATCATTCGCTATATTCTCTCTATGCATGGGGTTTGGTGACATGCTCTGGTATGCTATCTAAAAGTTTGCATTGCAGACTATGTGAAGAGCTTTTAGATAATCCAAAGGGCTTGCGGTAAATTATAATCAAAACAATGGTGACCATGATGAGTATAGTAATGTGCCACGAGTCAAAATAACAATTTTATGTGATTAATATGTGACAATCAGAGCGATGCAGCTGCAAGCAAGAAAAAATGAATATTTGAATCTATCTTGAATCTGTTGTTTTATTCTTCCCTTTACTTACACGGGGTGAAACTGGTAGAAGACAATTCTGAGCAGTGTCTCCAACCCCATAAAGATAGCTTCTTGAACTTGATATCATTTTTTTAAGCCACCATTTTGTTTCTTGCAATTGCAACACCCAAAGTCCCAGTCTCATCACACTCCCTCTATTTTATGGGATAAATAGAGGGAAGGATGATATTGCCAACACATTAAACGATATGCCTCTTCATCACTCTGTCCCCGTCTTGTGTAACAGTGTCATTAAAATCTGGAGTGCAATAAAGTTAACAATTCCCGCAAGGAAAATAATAGGACAAGAAATTATGAGATGCATATTAAGTTCTTTGTTGACATGTTCCTCTCAGATCTATAGTAACTGTCCCAGAGAGGAAGGACAATGACTTCAGAGAGTTATTGTCAAAACAGCTATCAGAATTACACTAGCATGTAATAACAATAATTCAAAGTGGGATTCAAGACTAACAATTATTCATTTTCAAGACAGTCATAAATACAGTACATCATCTGTATTATCAGTGCAATTGGAAGTTGCAGTGTGCTTTTATTCAATGTGCCGTGTTTAGTATTTATTTGTTATGTACATGATTATATTCTTGCAACTTATTTTTCTCTTTCTCTTCTTTACAGGTAATGACTCAATTTTCCATGACATAGACAGCGACACATCTTTAACCAGCCTCAGTGACTGCTTCATGGCATCTTCGGAAGTGAACATGCCAGCACGTGTGGGACCCATTGACCGACTCTATTCCATGCAGAACTCTTACTTTGCGTCATGAAAGAACCACAAACAGAAATGATGTTATGTAATATAGCAGATCATCCACAGAATCTGCTTCTCCACTTCCTCAACTGCCTCACATCAAGGAGTTTCCACGCTGCTATGGACAAGACAGAAGCAACAACCTCTTCCAGTGACTCCTGGATCATTTGCAGACAATGGACTCAAAGAGAGAGAAACTAGTTTCTCAACCGTGAAGATTCCCTGGGATAATTCTATTTTCTCCTCCTTTCTAAAGATTGTTGGTAGCATATTTGTATTGTACTGTCACAGAAGTAGCACACCTTTCTTTGTCCACCTAAAGACATTTCATTGAGCCACTGATTTAAAAAAAAAACTCTTACCAAATACTACAAGCCTACCAGTTCTCTAAATGCATGACTCCATAGTTAATCGTATGACCATAAAAGTGAAAAACCCTTAATAAAAATCATGTGAATTGTTGAGATGTCAGAATGTGGTTTTGAACTCCTTGTCCTCTTTATAATGCGTTCGGCTTGATCACATTGATAGTTTTAGCCCTAAAGAGAAGATATGGTGTTCATAGTAAATAGACAGTGTGTTCACAAGAGAGGATGTGAGTATGTATGTGTCCGGGCGTCGACATATACACCTTTCGAAAAATAAATGTAGTGTCTGTTTAGTGTAAATACTTTCCCAAACAGATTGGTTGTGCATGTTAAAATGGAAAACATTCTATTTATTTAACTATAACATGCTCTTGAAGGTACTTATGAATCTGAAAAGCTTTATTTAAAAGGATAATATTTTGTTATGTAACTAATGAGTACCAGTGGAGGCTTCTGAGGGGAGGAAGGGTCATAATAATGACTGGAATGGAGTCAATGGAATGGTATCAAAAACATATGGTGTCAATGGGTTTGATACCATTCTATTCACTCCATTCCAGCCATTATAATCCATTCCAGCCATTATGAGCCGTCCTCCTCTCAGTAGCCTCCACTGGTGAGAACATGATTATTAAAATGAATTTGTATGCCATTTAATTATGAACCAACCATAACCCTTTTTTTCAGCCAAGCTGTAAATGAGCAAAATTGTGCTATTTATTTCGTACAGACTTGAGACCATGTCAAATGTACATTTTGAATGTTAAGAAATTGCTAAATTACCAAAGTCAATTGGTTCATTGAATAAACAATATTTCCTTCTCCTGATAATAGCTTAATTCATGCTACACTAAAACACTGTTGTACTCAAAAGACTGAACCTCATAATAGCAAATTCWACATTGTATTGTGTATTTTCATTGTATAGTAATAGTTAAAGCGACTGAACTCAAGGTTTATTTTAATTTTTTATTAAACTCTGTGAATGGATGAAATTTGCAATTGCAACCATGTTCATTTATGATTTTATTGAGAGAAGGAGAGAGAAAGAGAGTTGGGGGGAGAGAGAGCATTTTGTTTATTATCTATTTCACTTGCTTTGACAATGTAAACATATGTTTCCCATGCCAATAAAGCCCTTAAATTGAATTGAGAGAAGAGGGAGGGAGAGAGGGGGGGAAATGGGTAATTTGGGTGACCGAAAAAGAGAGCAGGATACTGTAGCATGGCTTGAGTAGGCTCCAGACACACCCCCAGCAGCTGCTTGAATGTGGGCTAGATACCACCTGGGTGATCCTTCATCTCCCTGACAGCCCCTCAATGCAGTCAGGCAAGCTGACACTTCCTCCAGAGCTTTGCCTTGCCTCCTGCTTACTGCCTACAGTCTCTTCTAATCTGAGCTCTATTTTATCATACTAAATGAGGTGATACTTCTGTCAATGCAATTGTATAGTCCTCCTCGTCCTCCCATTCTATGTCCTTTTATGACTGCAGGTTAACATTCTGCAAACAGTGAATCACATGTGTATGTATATTTGTTTAGCTTTTAGCTGCTGTGGTCAGGATGTTCACTTCAATTTTTTAAAATCATAATTGGGTAGTAGCTGCCCTTTCTTTTTTTGCTGTGTGTTTGCTTCTGTGCCTCATGCACAGCGTACATGAGAGTGTGTGTCACGTTGGTATGAATGATTCGGGAGACAGGTGCAGGAAATGTGTAATTTATTTTTTTATTAAGCCCAAATTACGGCGTGCCGTGTAAAGGCACGGGGACGAAGACCAGACAAACACCATACAAAAACACGGTTGAAACCCAAACAAAAGAGCGAGGAGTACCTCGAATAAATAACACTTGCGCACAATGATTAACACACGGGACGAGACCCGTAATCATCTACGCAAACCACAAGGGCACGAAAGCCCAAAACACACAGCACAGGTACTCACATGCACCAACGGACATAGTAACATTAATCGACAACCCAATGGAAACCAAAGGGCACATATATACAAATACTAATCAGTGGGAATAGGGGACAGGTGTGTGTGATGAAAGTTCCGGAGGGATCCGTGAGTGAGTGAGTGAGTGAGTGAGTGAATGAGTGAGTGAGTGAGTGAGTGAGTGAGTGAGTGAGTGAGTGAGTGAGTGAGTGAGTGAGTGAGTGAGTGAGTGAGTGAGTGAGTGAGTGAGTGAGTGAGTGAGTGAGTGAGTGAGAGGTATTAAATAAATGTCCACCTGAAGACAACTCCACAGCAGCTAGAACAATGCGTGCGAGATCTACTGCTGTGATGGTGATGACCGAGGCTTGGAGGGCTTGTGGCGTGAGTGAGCTGCTGAAGGCCTCCTCTCTCTGGTACAGTAGTATATCTCCTTATCAACCTAGAGATCTGACATCACAGGTGTTGGAAGGTATAGGGTCGTTCGTCTTCCCCTGTCTCTCTGTTATTATCCCGCCACTCCTTAAAGGAGCATCGCTTACATTACCACTTCACCTCAGTATCTACAGATACAAATGACAGGGAAATGGGTACCACCCATATCACCTTGTTAATCTATGTGAGTTATGGCCTCTGGCTGAATTGCTGTCATTTCTCCACTATGACAGTCTTACCACAGCCAAATGCAGTTGCCATTTCTACTGTACAATATTAGCTTATATCCTTTTAATATATGTGTGGTATTATTAGTATGTTAGGAATGATTTATTATAGATGAACTAAGACTCTGTACAGCTGTGAAGAGATACAGTACGTCCAGGGAACATGCATCATAATGTCTCCTCTCAGGAAGCAGGTTGATATGATGGGCTCAATGGGCTGAGTTGTGCGTACTGATTACAGAGTGAAAGCCACAGCAAACTGGGATGACAAAGGAGCGTCATTTACAGTAAACATACAGGGAGCTGGCACACCCACGGAGTGTTTGCATTTCAAAAAGACTGTTGGTCAGGACCTCACCTAGTAGACATCAGGCCAGGTGAACCCACAGTGTTGGGCTCTGACAACAACTGTAAGCTCAGTTACCAGCAAACACAAGCATGTAGTGTGATATACTGTACTGTATAGTACTTTACTGTGCAGAGTTGACATCATGTTTATTCATGTTGGATTCCATTATTTGAAGATATTATATCATTTAGTGAATATCACAATATTTTAAACCTTTTCACTCTTAGGCACTTCTGGATCTCAATAATGTACTGGTTGTTTAAGCTTTTCCCAACCATAATTCCTTATTCCATCCACGTGTCTTCATATCCTGTCATTTCAAACCACAAACTGCTTATTGTCATTAATAATGCACCTCTCATCATCAACACAAACCTGAGATTCTAGCTTCTCAAATTAGAGCGGAACTAATCAAGCCAAAACAGTGCAGGCAGTAGTTGAATGCCAGCCTGTATCACTGTCTGCTCTGAGATTCAGCTAGCCCAGAGAAGTCCCTGTTAGGGACTAGTGGGGTGGCTTGGGCAAGAAAACACCACTCCTGAAACATGAGCTGACCTCTACCACTCACACACACCCTCACACACACTCTCATACACACATTTCCACTCTGTTAACCGTTGGCCTCCGTAGAGTTTTCACACATTTTCACCACTGCCGCTCTGGCACCACATAGGAAATTAGTCCAGCGACAATATTTTCATTTGATTACCAAAATCCCCCATTTTCCACCTGAGAGACAGTTGTAGGTCTGTTATTTTCTTCTAGATGTTTTCTTTACATTCCGCCCCAAGAAAAAACATATGTATGGTCCTGTTTGTTTATCCAAAGTATTAGATGAATAGCTACATACATTCTTAGCAGCAGGCCTCTTAAGAACACAGCATGGCTGGAGACAATTGATAGTACTACAGTATGTGTCAGTCAGTGACCTTACAACCATCCTCTCTCCATCACTCAAATCAGAAGAGGCCCTTCATTAATTAATCTACTGTAACAGATGACTGGGTTTGCTCTGAATATCCCACAATACATTGTTTTTATCTGACTATTGTTTTCATATCCACAGCATATTTTAACACAATGAGGTCCTTTAAGGCGTATTTTATCACCATTATTTCCCAACCTTACAATTAGAAGCGACCGAGACCACATTTCCCTCAGCCCAATTAATTACAGGCTGGGCCAAAGACAATCAGGCCTCTGTGGGCTCACCACTGTCTGGATCTCCCTGCTCTCAGCACAATCATCTGAGTTCAGCCCTAGTCCAACTGGGGAGCAGAGGAGCTTCTCTCCGTTTTTGTTGAGCACTTTTCATTGCTTGTGGTTAACTGTTAGGGAGAATGGTGGTAACCAATGTCTGACTCTGACACTTTCTTCAAGCCAGTCATTTTCTTGAAGAAAGAGTCTTGAAGGGCCCTGTACGTGATGAGCACACGACTGAGGCTGACTGACTGTGCTGTGACTGTAAACAAATAGAGAGGTCATAGCCTGCTATCCAGCCAGGTACCGCCCCCCAGAGAAGCTTTGAGTTCAGGCTCTCAATCAAAAATACCACACTCTTCCACAGATACTGTATGAAACTATTTGCGTCGTGAGAGGCTGGTCAACTGTGTCCTTTTGCTGAGAAAGAAATGGAATGTGATTTACCTCTCAGAGGTGTAGATATAGCCTTGGATAGCCCCAGTAATTCTCCCACGCTATTGGACACCATCTGTTTTGCTTTTTTTATTTTTCAGCATTATTAGTCCTTATTTGTACACGGCCGAGGAATGCAGTCTGACTGTTTGAAGTCTGAGGAGGATGGTGAGGCCAGGGGAAATGGATGTAGTAGAGATAACCTCCAGGGCTAACACAAGCCAGCACCCTTAACCTCCTGGAGATCCACCTTTAATGCTGCCCTACAATCCCCAAACACATTTTTGCCACAGACATTTTTGCACTTCCTCGTGGGAATTGTATGTCTTGCAAACTAGAACAATATATTGACCGGGGACCTCAATTTATAGAATAAGAATGACTATAGGAAGAGTTTTCCGTTTGCTGCGTCTAATTAAAATGGACAGACAGACAGTATTATGCTCCTATTATGAAACCTAAGAAAGGCTATTTAATGTGGATAAAGAGAAGTTAATTGGAAAACCTAATATCTTGCTTGTGGTCTTAACTTTAATTAGAGATTTGTTAGAACACTATGCAGTGGCAAAGTCATTGCTTGCATGCACTATAGTGTTTCATAACCATGAAATGCAATGTAAACTGATACATGTGTGCTTACCATTATTACATGACCTGACTTACCTTTTTGCAAATACACAGGACACTGACATTTACTGAGCTAACTTCTAACAAATTGAAGTTCACCTCTGCTGTTGTATTGGATGGACATACGTAAAAAATGAACACAGAATTAAACCTGTCACCAAGTTCTCTCTAGATAAGCTGTCTGTTAACCACAAGACTTGGAAGGGAGTGTGTGTCTGCAGTTTCATATTACTCAGGCAGTTTACAAACCGTCAAATAAAGAGCTCTATTTAAGTATTTTATTCCGTCTCATTTTCTTAAAAAAAAATGGCTTCATGTAACGGAGAGACATAATCAGTTTCATTTGATAGCCTGTTAAAGCCCGATGCCTTCTGCACTCTGTGATCCTATCACACTTGTATAGCTGAAACTGAATAGGAGACAACTTGTCCAGGCACACTCAGGGCAGGGAAGAGTCAGATGACTGGCTCGCAGCAGACTGTGTCCCTGCAGACAGCACATCTAGTCCTCTGGGAAGTAGAAGAGACCTTTCAGGTACCCTGGGATGTAGTACAGGACAAGGTGTTTAGGCTCTCTGCTATATTTCACCCCACGATGTTTTGACAGAAATAGCCATTGGCTAATAAATCACAGGTACTGTAGGCATAGAACTTGCCGTAGACAGTAAATCCTAAAGTCAACAGCCAATAACTAGTAAACTAAACTGTCAGGAATTCTGCATTTGGTGCACATCCTGTCATGTACTTTCTATTTATTACATACGCTTAATACCTCCAATAAGAGACCCTTTTTCTCTGCTTCCTGTAGGCCATTGCTGACTTGTAAGACATACATTTGCTCACAAAATATGAGTTTGCCTCTGTTCTTTATGAGGGAAGTTATAAAAAGCAAGGTCTATATTTGTTTACATAAATTAGCTTAAGTTTTTGTTCATGCCCAAAGGTCTTTGAAAAATAGTAAATCTGCAGAGTGCAAAACTTATTGAAGTGACACTGTGATAATTGTTCTCCTAATCTTTATCATTCAAATCAGCTGATGCCTCGAGTTTGCAGCATCTTTTGCACATATGTTATGAAATAATTTACTCTGATAGAATTGCAAAAAACTTCTAAACAATGAAATAATTTACTTTTTATCTTACTTTATATAATTGACCACTTTTAGAAGAACGTCCTTAGGTCAGTATAAATAATTCAATTTCCTAACAAGAGCAGGAGGGATACTTCTCTTACAGAGAGCGATGAGGGTCTTCCTTTTCAAGCTTTACCACGTCAGTGGCAGTGTGAGCCATACTGTATGACATTCTGAGGGGAGTAGCTACAGTAGTAAGGACCTTTGGGCCATGTTTAAGTGAAATGGTCCAAGGGATTAACTACACCCAGACAAGTCATGCAATGAATCCACAAAAATCTAATTGGCTGACCTCAATTATTTAAGCCCTCGTTAAACCCCACGCTGGAATCCTGCTTAACTCCAGTTGCAGTGACAAAGCTATTCTTTAACAGTGCAAACCTAATGACTATTGGGCTGGATTCTGGATCTTGTCACGTCACCCTGTGTGATCTATGTATGACCTAATTGACCTATCTGATAACGGGTGTTTTCTCAGAGAGGATAGAGGTCCCTACCACTGTCACTTGCGTGCCCTTCCCTCTGACCTTCTCTGAGATATTATGAAGGCTCCGGAGTTTTTGTCAGGACAGCAATGCTATTATTTTAATGTGAATGTGAATGTGTTTTCCATACATGTCTCATAAGATGGATGAATATATAGTGTAAGTACAAGCATGATTCCTTGTGCCTCGTCAGAGAGTCTTCTCTCTATGGCTGTGTCCTCCCAGACCGTATTGACTGTATCAGAGGCCTGACTGAACCCCAGTACCTTCTTCTCTCAGCTGACCAACCGGAGCACCACACCAGAAGACCGTTGCTCTCAGACGGGCAGCTTTGACTGGCTTTGACAGCTTTATTATAAGGCTTTAAACATCCCAAATAAACCTCAGATGAACAGCCCCGCCAAACTTTTCTTCAAAAGGTTAGGACATTCACGATATGGATTTTTATGGGCTTTCTTAAATGTCATGGTTTAATAATTAACTGTGGGGTCGTTTTGGAGAGAAATTGCACTTTTACAATGTCTCTGAGTCTGGTGAAGTTAAGTGTTGCTATTGTTTGTCTTCTCCGTATATATTTGGGGGGATTAACTGGTGGGTGTAATAACATATTCATCTCAATAGATCCATGTTAATATTTAGACATAGAACACCACAACATGTACAGTATGTCAAATCATTTGACGTTTCTTTGATCTCCATGTTATATAAACCTCAATCTCATTGATTGTTTACCTGTCCGTGTTGGGATGGGGATGCATTATCATTTTTTATAGTATATGTTTCTAGCCGGAGCAATAATCTCTAGTTGCAGATTACATCCTAGCACAGATATCAAAGGACATGACCTCCCAGAATGACCTTTGTGTCGATATTGATTACCTTACAGTCAACAGCCTAAGTGGACCTACCAGAGCAGAACATAGAGTTGTGGTGTTTTTCTGAAGAGGCTGTAGAGGCGTTGGTGACCTGCACTGCCCCAGCCTCAGACTCAGCCCCAGCCTCTGAATCCACCAGTACCGCCCGGCCCGGTCTTGTGTAAACAGGTTTTATGTATACATTCTCTCGGTGTGTTTACTCATCCGACTGTGGCCGTGCATGCATTTGTGTGTGTGAGGCTTGAGTTTCACAGACCCTCCCTCTAGTCCTACTCCTCCTCGCTTGGTGCGGTCAGACCGTCACATCAGTGAGGCAGAGCAGGCAATGGAAAGTCAAGGTCGTGATGGATCGGTTCCTCCCGGACATTTACTGGTTCTCTCCCAAGGTGGTGTGGAGGTACATGGGTTCACATGGCTCTGTTCCCCACCTCCCTGCATGTCATCAGACTCCCTGTACCCTCCTGATGGAAGCTCTCTGTTGACTTCCTCTGCTGAAAGGGAGGCCTGACAAGCTATATGGCGTTGAGCGCTAAGCCATGAATTAGGATAAGTAACACACGGTTTTATGTCTTTATGTTATAGCTTTTCACTAAATTAAAACGTTCTCAGAGAAGGGGTTTGAGAAAGATTTATTTCAAATGAACATTACTCATGCTTTGGAAAGCTCTCGTGTCATAGTTTTATGATGTCTGCATATTACTCAGAAACAACCATTCTGTATTAGCTCCTCAAAACAACATTTGAAATACTTCTTGAGCAGATCCAATCCTCTTGTTGAGATGCACATCGGTGGTGTCAATCACTGTGTAACTGGATCACCTGATTTGCCTCTGAGAGGAGGAAAACAATGTGATGCAGCAGCCTTCTGGGAGGGAGCAGGAGGCTCAGGTGAAGGCAGCAGGAGGCTCAGGTGAAGGCAGCAAGCCCTGACAGAGAGAGGGCTGTGTTCCCAGCCAGCCTGGAATGAGTTACCATCGCTCAGGGAGGAAAGGCTACCCACAAACCCCTTGCCTTTGGCTGTACATTTGAAGGTGCATGTCATTTCTTGTCAAGTTGCCCTGGAAACATTGGGTTGCCTCTTCACTGTCTTAAAGTTTGTGTTCAAACTGTCTGGAAGAAGATTCAAAAGATAAGCTGTCTCAGTGTCAGGTGAGGAATGTACATGCTTTAATCCTTCAAGTCCACATGAACTGTTTGTAAGAGTAAAGTGTAAATGTCCCTGCCCAACTAGTCCTGTCACAGGTCTGTTAGATAGCTACAGGTCTGACATACGCTTACAGAATGATGTGTATCCCAAATCTTTCATCCCTTACAGAGAAAAATAGATAATAACATAGTTTGTTAGTGCTCTTCTTGGTCTCCTGACAATAAAGAGAACACCATCTAATCTTGCATTATCCCCGCAGTAGGTTGTATGCCAAACATAACTAGACTCACACTGCAGGGATGATGGCAAACACAGCATATTTGTGTCACCACAGCAATTGGAACAGAACAACATTAATAGACCGTGCGGGTGTTAATACAATTAAGAGAGAAATATGCAAAGTATGTGACTGTACAACTGCCCTGCAGTATCTACATAGACAGGTGTCAGCCATCTTTAGTGTTTACGACAATGCTCCCCCAGAAAATTATGTCATTGTAGCCTAATTGAATTAATGAATGATGTCTGGGAGCTTGGATTTCAGCACGAGTTCAGCCTTGAACAATTTAAAGCTGTTAATGATCTCAGCAGGAGGAGCCCTGCTCTAAAACAATAAACTCATCAGCATTGGACATATAGAAACAACACATTACTGGTGCTTTAGGACCCAGTAGGCTACAAGTGCTGAGCAATGTCTTAATGGCTATTGGTTTCTCTTTTTCTTCCATGTTGACTGGACAATGAGGAAACGCTGATCTAGTATTATGGCCATATCCAATGACCAATAACTTAAGTCTTTAGCAGCCTGCATTACTTCACAGTTGTACACTTTGCTGATTCATTTGACATATTGGGGAAAGAAAGGTCCTACCTGCATACATTTTGTTCTTGTCTAAACATATTTCTTATGGCTCTACCCACATGAAAAATACTACAGTTTACTATAGTATTTACTGTAGTGGTTTTGCGGACTGTAGTATTCTGTAGTACTTACTATAGAATTCTGTAGTAAACGGAATACTGTAGAATACTATACTGTACATTGTAGTATCCCTCGATCATGTGTAGTACTTACTTTAGAATGTTGTTGTATACTGTAGGATACTGCAGTAAATACAACGGAATACTACAGTCCACAAAAACACTACAGTAAATATTATTGTATTGTCTGAAAAAATACTACAGTCGGCAAAAACACTACAGATTTTTAACTATAGTGATACCACAGTATTTAATTTGCATAAACCCTGCCCATTCCCCATATCCCAATTTGTTCCACCCATAAGTGAGAAACCTACATGCCAAGTTTAGACGATGTGTTGTGTTCGCTACAGGTTATAGAAAAGAGCAGAAGCGCTGAACTATCTTTTCAGACCCCAGTCCTACCTACCTACCTACAGTACAGGTTATGAAAAATTTGCTCTTTTAGTATTTGTCCAGTAGTTTTCCTCAAGGAGAAAGAACCCACTTCTAAAGATAAAAACACTATAGTAAATACTACAGTAAGGTTTGCAAAAATACTACAGTAAACACTACACTTTAGTACAATAATGTCCTCAAAAACACTACAGTAAATACTATAGTATATACAAAAAAACTATAGTAATACTACAGTATTTAGACACAGTAAACTGTAAATACTGCAGTTTTCTACATTAATATCTGCAAAAGCACTATAGTACATACTACAATATATTACAGTCCACAAAAACACCACCGTTTTTAAACTATAGTAATACTACAGTATTTAGAAAATAGTAAACTATAGTATTTTTTCAAGTGGTTAAGGCAACCACAACAAAAAGCAAGTTGACTAAAGACAAATATAAAGAATAAAGCAGACATGATCATCAGAAGGTTCTAGCACTTCATAGATGTATAGTAGTTAGAACCATGCAGTGAGCTGTCAGACAAGCAGTGTCTCAGTGATGTGACTTTACTGCCTCTGCCCAAGGACCTGTAACCATTTGACAATTATTGCAACCCCATTAGCACTGCTACCTCTGTCTGGACATGTGAAATGAGACTAAAAGTGTCGCTGTGATGAAAGAGATTCTCTTTAAGGGGCATTCTAGCAAGGTGTGTCAGCAGAGGGGTGATTAAAAAGATTAGGGGCGGGGGGCAGCATTTGTGTGTGTCTTCTTATCTATGTTATGGGTACATATACATGCATAAGATCCAGTGATCTGCTGGGGAAGCTGGGTTTTGTTAGCAGTACGGTTGAGGTACTCTATCATCATCACAGAACATAGAGAGGAGCTGTTCACTTGATATCCATGCAGTGATCCCATGGAGGATTTGACATGAATTGTGATGTTAGCTGGACCACACTGTTGAGTCAGCCAGGTGCATGCCCTCTTGGACCATGGTGGACAAAGGATTCAGGAAACGCTGTTCTAGTTGTAGAAGAAACACTTCATCTTCATCGAGTGGTGGTCATAATAGTTACATTGCCCGACGCCGTCAAGTTGATGACAATAAAATCTGCATTATCATTATGAGTTAAATTGCACAGATTGTGTCACATTTTTAAGTAGGCTTGTTTAAAAGATTAAAATAGCATTGTAAGAAAGAGTTATTTTGGGATTGTGAATCCCACTTTACTGTGTTTAAAAGTTTAAACAGTAAAATATACTGTACATCCACAGAAATTTGGATTGGGTATAGACTTTTTTTTCAAGTTGACTTTAATCAAGAGAATGCATTAATAGCCAGCTTTTCATCTAATAAAAACTAGCTGTCTAGACAACTTCATTGTTGCCACTGTTTCTGTCATTGCTAAATGTTGGACTTTTCACATCTGTCTTTATTTTCATTTGGTTTTTCACTGTCTATCACTGTGTGGTTTCCACATTTGCTGGGTGTTTTTCAAAATCCCCACACGAATCTTTCCAAGACTCTATAATACATTTATTATCATATTTTCTCCATGGTTAACCATATATACTTTATTCATTCCTTCAGATATTTTTCAATAAACAGTCAAAGAAATAAACATGTATCAATTTCTTATGGTCAGTATTTTTGTTGAAAACCATTGAATGCTCTCAAAAGCTAAGGCTTGGCAATACGCACATGGAGTAATACAACTCTTCAACAAAAAAATATTGATATAAAACAAACTACTGTATTTACAAAGAAAGAGAGTCGAAGCCTTTTTTATACAACAATCATACACAGCTATTGTGCCAAGTGTCAAGTTTTCCACCAAAATCCTTAACAGGATGGCTGAATGATGACTTTCTAGTCTCAATAGACCAACATGTTTTTGGACCAAAGTTTCTCAGTGTCCAGTCTTGTGGGCTGTGACCAGTAAGGAGTTAGTAGGATGAAAAAAATGCAGGTTCTAGTGTCTTGGATTAATTATTGTATGGCGGGGAACTCCCTGTTCTGTTTGGAGGGCTTAGCTTGCGCAGGGTGATGTTTTCTTTTGGGCCTTTTCCACAGGGATTGGTTTGCCCTCATCTTTGATAGTTAACCCAGGGTGACCCTGTCCCCAGGGCCCATCCAGCTCCCAACTCCCACCTCCCAGGACCCCCTGCTTCTCATTAGGTCCTGTCCACTCATGGGACCACAGTATATGAACCTCATGCCTCCTTCACAACCATCAAACCACGCCAACATGGATTTAAGGTAACAAATACTGTACAGTCTCTTTTGTAGCTTCAAAGCCCCAGAAGGGAAAACAAATGGTAGTGGGTTGTTCTGGTTCCCTGCTTGTTCTGAATGTTTCAAGTTTCAAGTTTTAGTGAAATGCAAGTACAGTGAAATGCCATTCTTGCTTGCTCTTTAAGTAGAACAAAAACACATGAGAAATAGAAATAAGAAGAACACGAGAGAGAGAGAGTAAGTAAGCTACTGTATATACAGGGTCAGTTCCAGGGTCAGTGCAAATACCATGTTTACAATGTGCCGTTCTGCCTCACTAGGAGAGACCAAAAAATGTCCTCCCACCAAAAAAAACTAGAATGGTCCCAGTAAGCAAAATGCAGTTGAAAAGACATGTAAAATACGTATTTTCTAGACGTTGAAGTTAGGTTCAATTTAGGTTCTGAATGGAAGGTGAAAAGACATATTGTCAGTAAGTTTAAAATACATATTTTGCAGGACGTTGAAAAGGCATCTTTTCCAAACATTGAAAAACATGTATTTTCCTAATATTGAAATCAGCCAAATATTTTGTTCTGAATAAAAGTTCAAAAGACGTAATTTATAGACGTCTGTGTTTGGGCCAAACCAAGGCTGGCCCAGACCCGACAAAATCTGAACCAAACATAGACGTCTGTACGTGCTTACTGGGGTGTAGCCTACCATGTCGGCTGCAATGGACATTTTATGAATGCCCATCCATGTGGTAGGCTCACCATTTGTAAAACAGGCCGTTGCATTGGCTTTATTAGTTCTGATTCCTGTGACTAATCAATTTGGCTATTTAAGCTCTGAAAATCAGCAACTCAACTTTATCAGGTGTTATTGTCAGCCTATTTGCAATGTGTTAACACAGCAGGAAATGCAAACGTATTTTATTTTTGGGTATGATCAGCTTCTCAAAAATGTATCGATACAAACTTGAAACCACTGATCACGACAATGGGGTGAAACTCCTGGACAACAGTTGTGATTGTCCATTCCATATTGTCCATTTTACTTTGACCTGTCCTGTTTTTAGGATATGTTGATTGTTAACATGACAGCTCATTTTTAATTTTTTTAAATTTAGGTTAAGCTATTTGATCGGAGAAACCTGCATGAGGTTAAAAGTGTCCGTCTCATTACACTGTCATACATTTTATCTCCAGCCTGTAGGCTGCAGAAAAGGCTGCATACTCTTTCTACAATATCCTATATCTGCTATATGATTTATGTTAGATACTTTTTTGACGGAATGTTGGTGGAGCGCCGCAGCTCTCTCCAACAGCACTCTGGACATTTTGCGCCCCTGCCTTTGACAAAGTCGACACTGTATCACAGGGTGACATCAGCGCTCACTTAAAAAGCCCATATGCCAATGGTTGAGAGAAATTGTAATTGCTTTTGGGCAGAATTATGTGAGGTTTTATGTGTTGTTGTTGGAGTTGGGTCTTGGTCAGTTTAGCTCAGAAAATGCCGCACTCGTCAATCTGCTATCATAGGCGGTGGCCTAATCCTGCCTAATGAGCGGGCCGGCAGTGGATACCGGAGTGATAGAGGTAGATATGTATAGGTGACTAGGCAGCAGGATATACATGATAAACCGAGTAGCAGCACTGTATCTGATGATAATAGGTGAGTGTGTGTAGAGTCAGTAATAATGTTAATAATGTTATGTACATTTGAAGTCAGAAGTTTACATACACCTTAGCCAAATACATTTAAACTCAGTTTTTCACAATTCCTGACAATTAATCCTAGTAAAAATTCCCTGTCTTAGGTCATTTAGGATCACCACTTTATTTTTAGAATGTGAAATGTCAGAATAATAGTGAGAGAATGATTTATTTAATCTTTAACTTCACTAGGGTAGGGGGCAGCATTTGTAATTTTGGATGAAAAGCGTGCCCAAATTAAACTGCCTGCTACTTAGGCTCAGAAGCTAGGATATGCATATAATTAGTAGATTTGGATAGGAAACACTCTAAAGTTTCCAAAACTGTTAAAATAATGTCTGTGAGTATAACAGAACTGATATGGAAGGCGAAAACCTGAAGAAAATCCAACATGGAAGTACTATTATTTTGAAAGGCTGTTTTTCCATTGAAAGCCTATCCACCATACAAAGACTTAGGACCCAGTTCACGATATCTATTGCTTCCTCTACATGTGGCCAGTCTTTATGCATTGTTTCAGGCTTTTACTCTGAAAAATGAGGGAGCTACAGCACTTTCAATGAGAGGCCAGTGAAAATTTCCAGCCATGAGTCCTGCCATGAGTCCCGGGTGTGCACATTTCTGTTTCTCCTTTTCTATTGGCAAAGCTTTTGTCGGATGAAATATTATTGATTATTTATGACAAAAACAACCTAAGGCTTGATTTTAAACATCAACTTTTATTGTACATTTTTGACTTTTCGTCTTGATTTTGAGAGCGCGCATTGTGCCTTTGGATTTCTGAACTAAACGCACCAACAAAACAGAGGTTTTTGGACATAAAGAGGGACATTATCGATCAAAACGAACATTTATTGTCTAACATGGAGACCTGGGAGTGCCACCAGATGAAGATCATCAAAGGTAAGTGATTCATTTTAATGCTATTTCTGACTTTTGTGAGCCCTCTCCTTGGCTGGAAAATGGCTGTATGGTTTTTGTGGTTAGGCGCAGACCTAACATAATCGCATGGTGTGCTTTCTACGTAAAGACTTTTTAAAATCGGTTAGGATGGTGTTCTTCGGCTTGCAAGCCTCCCCCTTTTTCCTCCACACATAACAATGGTCATTATGGCCAAACAGTTCTATTTTTGTTTCATCAGACCAGAGGACAATTCTACAAAAAGTGAGATCTTTGTCACCATGTGCAGTTGCAAACCGCAGTCTGGCTTTTTTGTGGCGGTTTTGGAGCAGTGGCTTCTTCCTTGCTGAGCGGCCTTTCAGGTTATGTCGATATAGGACTAGTTTTACTGTGGATATAGATACTTTTGTATCTGTTTCCTCCAACATCTTCACAAGGTCCTTTGCTGTTGTTCTGGGATTGATTTGCACTTTTCGCACCAAAGTACGTTCATCTCTAGGAGACAGAACGTGTCTCCTTCCTGAGCGGTATGACGGCTGAGTGGTCCCACGGTGTTTATACTTGCGTACTATTGTTTGTACAGATGAACGTGGTACCTTCAGGCGTTTGGAAATTGCTCCCAAGGATGAACCAGATTTGTGGAGGTCTACACTTGTATTTCTGAGGTCTGGCTGATTTATTTTGATTTTTCCATGATGTCAAGCAAAGAGGCACCGAGTTTGAAGGTAGTCCTTGAAATACATCCACAGGTACACCTCCAATTGACTCAAATGATGTCAATTAGCCTATCAGAAGCTTCTAAAGCCATGTCATCATTTTCTGGAATTTTCCAAGCTGTTTAAAGGCACAGTCAACTTAGTGTATGTAATCTTCTGACCCACTGGAATTGTGATACAGTGAATTATAAGTGAAATAATCTGTCTGTAAACAATTGTTGGAAAAATTACTTGTAGATGTCCTAACCGACTTGCCAAAACTATTGTTTGTTAGCAAGAAATGTGTGGAGTGGTTGAAAAACGAGTTTTAATGACTCCAACCTAAGTGTATGTAAACTTCCGACTTCAACTGTATGTGTGAGCAAATGAAGCGTGTGTGTGCGTGTGCGTGTGTGTGTTGTAGTGTCAGTGTCAGTGTGTATTAGACCTCAGGATAAGACCCAGATGCAGACAGTTCAAATCACATAAGTTTATTTGCGAAACAGAGGGTAGGCAAACGACAGGTCAAGGGCAGGCAGAGGTCAGTAATCCAGGGCAGAGTCCGTAAGGTACAGAACTGCAGGCAGGCTCAGGGTCAGGGCATGCAGAATGGTCAAAACCAGAAGAACTAGAAAACAGGGACTAAAGAGAACAGGGGTACGGAAAAACACGCTGGTACACTTGACGAGACAAGACGAACTGACAACAAACAAACAGAAAACACAGGTAGAAATGCACAGGGGATAATGGAGAAAAGAGGAGACAGAGGGCTGTAAAACAGGTTTAATCCTTGATACACGAAAAGTGGGATGTATACCGAGGGTGCGGGGCAACAGAAGATGAACAGCAGAGGGGCTAAGAATCTTAGATGGGGAAAAGGCCAATAAAACAGGGAGAAAGTTTGCGGGACTCCACCCGGAGGGGCAGAACACGAGTGGACAGCCATACCCTCTGCCTGAGACAATAGCGGGGAGCCGGGGTCCGGTGGCGGTCTGCCTGTCATCGACCCCTAGAGGTGGTCTTGAGAAGAGCAGACCGGGAACTCTTCCAGGTACGGCGACAGCAGCGGATGAACATCTGGGCCAAGGGTACGTTGACTTCTTCCTCTTTCTCATGGAAGAGCGGGGACTGATAACCCATCGACCACTTGAAAGGCGAGAGACCAGTGGCTGAGCAGGGAAGGATGTTGTGGGTATATTCCACCCACACGAGTTGCTGGCTCGAGGTAGTGGGGTTGGCGGAGACAAGGAAGTGAAGTGTCGTCTCCAGATCCTGATTGGCTCACTCCGACTGGCTGTTGACTGGGGATGAAACCCGGAGGACAGACTGGCCGATGACCCAATGAGTGTGCAGAACACCTTCCAGAAACGGGACGAGAACTGAGGACCACGGTCATGGGAACGCATCTGGCTTCACGTTCTTGTACCCCGGGCGGTAGGATATGGTAAAGTTGAACTGTGTGAAAAGCAGGGACCATTGAGCTTGCCTGGAGTTAAGACACTTGGTGGTGCGGGGATATTCCAGGATCTTGTGATCCGTCCACACAATGAATGGATGTTCCGCCCCCTCTAACCAGTGCCTCCACTCCTCCAACACCATCTTCACCGCGAGTAGTTTCATATTCCCACATCGTAATTCCTCTCTGTGGCATTAAGACGATGGGAGAAGAAGGCGCAGGGATGCAGCTTAAGGTCTAGGGCAGAATGCTGGGACAGGACAGCCCTGACTCCGACGTCCGAAGCATAAACCTCCACCACGAACTGACGACACGGGTCCGGATGGATTAATATAGGAGCTGTGGCGAAGCAGTGCTTAAGGTCCAGGAATGCCTGGTCAGCCGCTGGGGACCACGTGAATGACACCTTGGGAGAGGTGATTGCTGAAAAGGGGAAGCCAGGGTGCTGTAACCCCAGATAAAACGGAAATAGAAATTGGAAAATCCCAGGAAGCGTTGCAGCTGCACTCTGGAAGTGGGTTGGGGCCAATCCACCACCATTCTCACCTTTCCGGGATCCATCTGCACATTACCAGTAGCAATGATGTATCCAAGGAAGGAGAGATTGAATTCGCATTTGTCTGCTTTCACAAAAGCTGGTTTCCAGCAGACGATGGAGGACTTGTTGGATGTGGAGAACATGTTCTTGAGCTGAGCGTGACAAGACGAGGATGTCGTCAAGGTAGACAAACACGAACCGGTTCAACATGTGGTGGAGTACGTCGTTAACCAGGGCCTGGAACACAGCAGGAGCGTTGGTCAGACCGAGTGGCATCACCAGGTATTCGTTGTGTCCTCTAGCCGTGTTGAAGGCTGTCTTCCACTTGTCACCTTCCCATATCTGCACCAGATGGTAGGCATTCTGCAGGCCCAACTTAGAGAAAATGGTGGCCCCCTGAAGCGGCTCGAAAGCCGAGGCGATGAGTGGTAGCAGGTAGCGGTTCTTAACCGTGATGTCATTGAGGCCCCGGTAGTCAATGCACAGATGCAGGGTTTTGTCCCTCTTCTCCAGAAAGAAGAACCCTGCCCCGGCGGGGGAGGCAGAAGGATGGATACACCCTGCAGCCAGGGAGTCCTCGATGTACGTTTCCATAACCTTGGTCTCCGGACCCGACAGTGAATACAGCCGTCCCCGGGGTTGGTGTAGTGCCCGGGAGAAGGTCAATCACTCAGTCATAGGGTCGATGCGGAGGAAGCAAAGTGGCACGGGACTTGCTGAAAACCTCCCGGAGGTCCTGGTACTCCGCTGGAATGGAAGATGTCTGAGGCTTCTTCCAAGCCCACAGGAAGACTTGCCGGGGAAAGGCTGTGCCGACTTCAGGCAATGAGCGTGGCAGAATGGGCTCCAGCCCATGATAGCACCAGCAGTCCAGTCGATGAGGGGATTGTGACGCTGGAGCCATGAAAACCCCAATACCACGGGTACCTGAGGAGACTTGATGAGCATGAACTGCATAGTCTCGCAGTGGTTCCCTGACACTCCCAGGTTGATAGGAGTGGTATTGTGGGTGACTCTGCCTATAGAATGCCCATCCAGCGTTCTAACCTCCATGGGAATGGAGAAAGGCTGAGTGGGGATGCTCAGCTCTGACACCAGGGTAGTGTCCATGAAACTCTCATTTGCCCCAGAGTCAATAAGTACCCAGAGAGATTTTGACTGGTCGCCCCACCGCAGGATGGCATGGAGAGGGGTACAAGTAATTCTCCATATGGCCCACCAGAGTACTCGTACCTACTGATGAGCCTAGTCTTTTAATGGACAGGTAGACATGTAATGACTGGTAGTCCCGCAATACAGAAAACTCTTGGTGTTAAATCTGTGTAAATGTTCGGCAGGAGACAACCTAGCCCTGTCGAGTTGCATCAACTCTGGAAGAGGCGAGTCGGCAGACCTCGGAGACTCTCGGGGGAACTCGGGTATCCTCGGATTCTCTCAGAAACGTAGACGCCGGGGACTTCCAGGATTCTTCTGAGGCGAGGTGGAATCCTTGGGCGAGCGAGTGGGACCGGAATCAGATCTTTTCTCCCTCCTATGTTCCCGTAGCCGCCCATCGATCAGGAAGGTCAAGGAGATGAGCTAGTCGAGATCCGTAGGCAGCTCCCGGGCTGCGAGCTCGTCTTTAACCTCCAATAATCAGTTTAGGAACATGTCGAACAGGGTTTCCGCGTTCCAGGCACTGTCGGCAGCCAACGTGCGGAAATCAACAGCATAGTCTGCCACACTGCAGGAGTCTTGACAAAGCTGGAGTAACATCCGGGCAGCCCCTCTCCCGGACAATGAAGAATCGAAAACCTTTTTCACCTCAGCCACAAACTCCTCCAGACTGAAGCACACGGCATAATGTTGTTCCCACACCGCCGTAGCACAGGCAAAGGCCCTCCCGGACATCAGCGTTATGAGGTATGCTATCTTCGAGCGGTCCGAGGGAAAGGACGAGGGCTGCAGCTCGAAGATGAGGGAACAATGCCAGACATGTTCCTGACTCTCCAGCAAAGCGTTCTGGAGGAGGTAAGCGGGGTTCTCGGGATGCTGGGGTGGCCTGGAGAGACGCGCTGCTGACAGCTGGGTTATTGAYGGGCTGGGAGGTTACTGCCATGGCTGGCTGCCTAACAGACAATCCCCGGAATTGCTCCAGCAATGTATTCAAGGCACGTTCATGGCGTTCCGCCAAGGTCTGGAATCCTTCCGTAACTCCTCGTGTCTCCTTAGGAGGAGATGACGTTGTGGAGCTGGTCCGAGTCTACTGGGTCAGTCAGGGCCAGTCCTTACTATCAGACCCCATGATAAGACCCAGATGCAGTCACAGAAGTTTATTTACAAAACAGGGGCCAGGCAAATGACAGGTCAAGGGCAGGCAGAGGTCAGTAATCGAGGGCAGAGTCCGTAAGGTACAGAACGGCAGGCAGGCTTAGGGTCAGAGCAGGCAGATTGGTCAAAACCGGAAGAACTAGAAAACAGGGATTAAACAGAACATGGGTATGGAAAAACACGTTGGTAGGCTTGACGAGACAAGACGAACTGGCAACAGACAAACAGAAAACACAGGTATAAATGCACAGGGGATAATGGGGAAAATGGGCGACAAGCACAAGACAGGTGAAACAGATGAGGGTGTGACAGTGTGTGGGTGTGAGTGAGTGTTTCTGTAGAGTATGCATAGAGCAAAATCAAACAGAAGGTGAGACACTTCCTCTGATATCTGCAGATATCAGTAGTGAGAGCCAGTCCAAAGACATTACGTTCTCATGACATTTCAAACTGCATTATTGCTTGACACTTGAGGCTTTGTATGGGTATATTACTTCCTATTTGGGTTTAAGGCTTCATGTAAATGAGAAGAATATATTAATGCAAGGACAATATTTAGGCTTTGTTTAATTGTGCATTTATCACTCTTCTGTGTGTGTGTGTGTGTGTTTGTGTGTGCGCGCACGCACGGGCACGCGTGTTGTGTAATACAGTCATCACTATTGATTTAGGTGACAGGGGATATTGACGCTCGCTGAGTCACTGCTATCACAGTGTGTGATGATGATGAGACATGAATTTGTCTGGCCCGCCTCACAGCAACACAAAGGGCTGAATAGAGAGCAGGAGGTCGGGATGGGGCCTGTGGCCAGACTGGCGGCAGGCCCATCTGAGGGCCAACAGCCAGCCAACCAGCCAGCCACCTGCATGGTACTGCTGGCCTATTCTCCCTGGAGCTGCCTTCCTCTCTCTGCCAGGCATCATCTGCAACCCAGCCATATCCTGCTCTCTCCTACTCTAATATCTTCTCAGTCCATCTCATCTGTCCATCTCGTCAGCTGAGTTTGTATGTGACGAGTGTCATAGCCTCAGCTGTGATCTGGCTTCTTTTCAGCTGCTTTTCAGCTTTCACAATATGGTAGCCAGGACAAGGATTAGCTGGGCATTTTGTTGTTTGTTTGACTGTGCAACTTGTTTGTTGTCTCATGGCCTTTTGATCTTTTTCACTTTAGGCTTATCTAATATCCATACAATTTAATTTCATAGGACACAAAATGATTGCTTGTTTTTGTTAATGCAGTGGTGTGAATTGTGTTGATTGCCATTGTGTTCAATGAAATGATATAAGGTTTGCTACAAAACAAGAGAAAGTTACTGAATCTGTCATAAAACTATCTTGTACATTTTACTTTTCCTCCGACAATCATTATGTTCCCTCCTGTACTCCCTGTTCACCCATGCCTGCGTGGCGATGCATGACTCCAACACCATCACTAAGTTTGCTGACGACACGACACTGGTAGGCCTGATCACCGGTGAGGATGAGACAGCCTACAGGGAGGTGGTGCCGGAAGAACAACCCCTCCCTCAATGTCAGTAAGACCAAGGAGCTGATTGTGGACTACAGGAAAAGAGCGCGGGGGGGGGGGGGTTATGACAACGGACTGACCCTGTATACAGTGTGTTACTTTCTTGTGAGTTTTTATTTCTCATGTGTTTTTGTTCTACCTTGTTGTTTTTAGTATTACATTGTTATTGACAACTGCATTGTTGGGTTTAGAACTTGCAAGAAGGGCATTTCACTGTACTTGTGCATGTGACATTAAAACTTGAAACATGATGTGAATGTTTTATTAAAATCTTAGAAATGCAAAATCATATTTTGATAATATAATGAGCAGCGGGTGGGGTGGAACAGAGGAACGTTCTTAGCTGTGCCAAGGCAGTAAAAAATAAGGGTTGCTTTTATATTTGATTGTATAAGCTGTGCGATGTATTTCATAAACAATGTGTTGAAATCATATGATCAAACTACACTGCTGCTCTCCCTCTCCAGTTAATTGAGAGAAAAGCAATTGAAATATATTTTTAAAATATGCTATGCTCAACATTGTGACACACACCCTCATTCTTTCTTAAATCCAACTGTGTCTATCTTCTTAAAAGTAAAATAGCTTCACCTGAAATGAGAAATACCAAAGAAAATATTTATTAGAACTACTTTCATGATACTTCTTTGAGACCTAGTCTTAATTAAAGATGAAAGTGAAGAATATAAAAAAATAAAAATAAAATACATTATTGGCACTGTGACACATTCTTGTCACATTGTATCTTCCAAGATTAGTTGACTTAATTTACCTGCCACTGGGAAGGTGAAAATAATGACCAATCAAATGTCAATGCTACACTCCAAAGCTGGTAATATAGTAAGGCCTGAGAACATAATTCTCTAGTAGGATTCTGTATGGGTGTTACTTTTACAGTTTTCATGAAACAGTCAATTTATGGGGAAATATTTGTGGTGATATTGTCTAAGCTGTAGATAAGAGTTTGATTTTTTACTGTCTTGTCTGCATTTTGCTACACCCGTGATAACATCTGCAAAATATGTGTAAGTGACCAATAAAATTTGATTTGATTTGTTCTGTGGTCAACCTGCGGTGGGGCCAAACTTATCTCTGCCAGGTTAATACTGCCCCCTGGAACCCATTCACTGTATTGCAATCATGTTCAAAATGGAATTGTGAATTAATTCGAAGCAGTTAGATAATAAAATGTAAGTGTCAATATTTTGTAATCCTTTTGTACTTAATCAATATCAAGTTAAAACCATATCTCTGAAATCATTCTAGAAGTAAGCGCACATGTTAAAATGAAGTGTGGTAACTTCTTACTGTCATAATTAACGCTAAGCATCAGACTCATAACTTTGTCCATGTGTTGGTGATGGTTTTCATGTGTTGATAACTTCATTATCCGAAATGATTACTGCAGTTTTTAATAAGCCTATGTTTCATCACCATAACATACCATACCAACCTGCATGGTTCAGTATGATGATGGATTGCCTATAATGATTTTAAACTGAGAATGGTAATAAAACCCTGAATGCTAAAAAATCCCTTCGCCTATTGAGGGTATTTATTCCAAGTAATATTTTAAAATGTAATTATGTAAATAATTACTATTTTAGATATTGTTGTTGTTGGTAATTTCCAGACCATAAATAGAAAGTTGCAACATGTGTTTATGTAATAAATAAATAATTAGCATACCTATATTTACCTTCACATTGCAAGAGGCATTTGTCCAATTTTCATTTCATACAAATTTAAACTACTGTCTCTTATGGAACTTAATCAGTACAGACCCATCATTGGCTGCTTCAACTTTACAAACTGGTGTAACATTTACAATTGTTTTTAACATCAATAGATTTTAATTCCATCAAGGGTCACCCTGGGAGGTGAAATATTAGTTCTGTTTTGTGCCCCTCCCTTTTCCTGTAATGTTTCAGTTTGGTGCACCTTTGTTGTGGTGACATTCTAGTTTTCCTCTGAAAGACAGACAGTGATGTTTTAGGATTATGACCCCAGAACCCCAACAAACAGGTCATCCAAACATGTGATTCAGAGGAAGATAAAGGCAGACGGAGCACACCAGGATCCCTGTCCCAGACAATAAGAAGCTGAAACAGAGGAGGAGAGAAATTCCCATCCCAGCTGTAGGCCTTGTCGGATCCCCATCCTAAATTCCTGAGCTGTCTGGAGGAGCCCTCAGGACTGGCAGGCTGGCAGGGTGCGTTGTGGGAGTCTGGCCTGCTTCTGTAAGCCCAGGCGGGGGGTATGGAGGAGCTTTTGGGGATAATTTGATAACTTGTGCATTTTTGACCCCCTCATGGTCCCACTGTCTCTGCTACAGGGGAGTCAGTCTGGGTTAGATGGAGCCACCAGCAGCCCTTCAGTATATCTTACACATTCATGCCAGTGATAATTCACAAACCTGTCATGGATTGGTCTCTAATATACACAGAACCAATAATGTGTGTCAACCTCCAAGGTACAGTGAAGACGGAGTTCATGAGAAGGTCAAAGTTGGTGTACTTTACTACTGCTCTGGCCTTGATCATCCAAACTTGTTTTGTGAGGGGCATGACGTAGAGATCATCAGCCTAGGGCAAAGACAAGGCTGGTAGGGAGACTTTCTGAGACTGTCTGAATGCTGAAAGCACTTTCAGGGATACAACCTTTCTGAACAGGTTTGCAGATCCATGCAAGTACCAAAACAAAGTAATTATCACCAGCCTGAAGGAGAGTGTGTCTGTTTTAGACTTATCTAAAGTTCCATCAAGATACTAAAACGTAGTAGAATTGAAAACACAGACTAGAGTCAGATGTGGGGGGAGAATTCTGTTCTGACCTGATGGAAACCAAATCCTGTGCATTGCTGTTTAAGCAGAAATATCAAACAACTGCAGATAATATTTCTATGTGCGGAACTCACACTCAGATGTTCCCTTTCTTTGATGCTCCAAGAGTTTCTGCACTACGATAAATAAACAGTAATGCGGGGGAGAGATTACAGACCAAAATGGCTGCAACAGGGAGGAAGCTATGAATCTAGTGAATGGTAATGAATCACATTCACTTGCATGAAGATACAAGGACTCAGCACTGTGTGTATTGTCCATAGTCCTGTCTGTCATACTACATGAGAGTTGACCTGTTGTCATATGTGATGATTCAGGGGGATAGCTACTGCAGCCATAGCTCGCCATAGCTCTACATGGCTCTCTGTGTGTGACCGGTTCTCAAAGGGGGCGGCTGTGGCGGCTATCCATTATCAGTAACAGGTCAGGGTTGCACAATGGGGGCACTGTCAGATCTGTCGGGGATGCACTGTGGTAGGTACAGGGGTCACTTTGATCTCCATGCATATGTTCACTGGAGTGTGCCATGTCAGAAAACTGATCCACTCTGGACATTTCCCTCCAGTAACCATCTCAGAATCCATCTCCTGCAGACGAAAAAACAACAACAAGAAATACAAAAATGTGTGTCTTAATTAAATCAAAGGAAAGTGAGTTAGATAAAAGGATGCCTGTCTGGGTGGGGGGGGGTATGTGTGTGTGGTGTGTGTGTGTGTGTGTGTGTGGTGTGTGTTGTGTGTGTGTGTGTGTGTGTGTGGTGTGTGTGTGTGTGTGTGTGTGTGTGCGTGTGTGTGCGTGCGTGTGCGTGCGTGTGTGTCTCACATGGGAGCCAAGACTGCCCTGTCTGTGTTTGTGGGCCTGAGTGCCCCTGGTGGGTGTGTTCACTTAAAAGGGCTCAGTGAACTGTGAGGACATGAGACAGAGCCGCCCAGCTGGCCCAGGGCACCGGGACACGGGTTCACCCAGAGAACGTGAGCTGTGCCGGGGAACAGGGCTGAGACTGGCACCCACAACCCTCCACTCCACAAGTCAACAGGCCCGTCTGAACCTCCCTATGTTTTTACTTGCTTGTCGCTGGAAAACTGGGTTCTGGTATGGCTACTATAAGTATACATTACACTCAAAGATCTTTCCTGAAATTGTCAGTTTTTGTGTTATTTACAAAAAGTATTTTAGAGAAGATATTAGAAACAGCCAGACTCAGTAATGATCAATGATTATATTGACTGATTGATTGGTTGGTTATAGTCCAGCCCATTCATATTGCATTTACAGTACATAATAATTGAATGGCGAAGTAAGACAAACATTTCACTAACCATTTCTCAAGAGTAAATGTTATCATAATAAGCTTTGAAAGTTTAACATATATTTTCAGCCAAGATGTCTAAAGTTTGAAGAAACACTCTTCCTGCTGGATCATGTAATTCCGAAGAGAAGCACTGTACAGACAGTGTTATGTCCCAGTCACTGTCTGACTCAAGCTGAGTATCTGTATTAGGTTATAATGTTTGCTGTTTTAAAGTGAGGATCTGTCTTCTTTTCTTTCTTTTCTTTTTTGAGGACATTGAGGTAGACAGAGCCCGAGGGCCATCATCCGGCTGGGATCTTAGGAAGTTTCCAGACAACCATCCACCCTGTGGACCCTGCCGTTACTCTGGGTGAGGTCTGACGGATGTCAATTGAACCGGTATTTAAATATTTAAGCAACAAACATTACAAGTTCCCCCTTGGGTGCAGTTATCAGGTAATGCTGCCGCAGTGCTCCCCAGAGCATCATGGTTAGGATTACAGTGTAAATTAAAGCTGACACTAAGAAGTGCTCCTCACAGTGACCTGCAGAAACCAGCAGACAAAAGGCTCTATTATAGCGGAGGACAAAAGGGAGGTTACTGGAGATGCATGAGCCCACTCTCGCCTAGTCAGTGTGTCTGCTGGAGGAGGAATGCCTGGTGTTGCTGTACCACAACACGCGCACACACACACACACACACACAGCCGCAGGATACACAAACACATCATCCACTTTTCCAGAAAGCTTTCATTATTGTATATCATAAGATGTGATTTCTCAGGTTATCACACAGAAAGGTCAACAGTGATCTGTACCAGGTATATAGTATGTACTGGTGTCATACTGAAATGACCTGGCCAGAGTCCTGTGTTTTTTTGTGTGAAGAAAGTAATATCTGCCTATTCTGGTGTCAAGAGGTTAGAACAACACAAAATCTCTCTCTATCTTCTCTCTCTCTCTCTCTCTGTCTCTTTCTCTGTCTCCTCATGCCGACACCATTTGTGAATTCCAGGAGATTTTATCCTATCTCTCTCCATCTGCTGTCTCCATGGTCCTCAGCAGGCTTTCACCTCCACACTAATTCCCCACTTCATCTCAGAGTCAGGATGACAGGCCTGCATGGTCATTCTCCTCCCCATCTATCTGTCCACCCTGCTGTCCCCACCCTCTCTCTCCCCTGCACCCAGGCACTTTCAGTCCACGGACAAATTGGTCACCTGAGTTGCCCACATGACATGAAATGACTGACAGAAAATATTGTATAATTTGTTTGAATCAGAGATATCCAACTGTCTTTTTTGAGTTCTTGAAATAAAATTAAATAAGACTTAAAGGATTTCAAAAAATGTGATAGGCTGTCACGAGGCTGTCACAAACACAGAGATCCTACACATCACAGAGTTCTACAGTTTGTGGAATTATATGGTCACAAATACACCATAATTTCAACATTCCACTGCTTCTACTTGATGCTGGCTGTGTCATCATACCGAAACCACATTATGAGAACAGCTTGGTGATTTTCAATAGAGCCCTATGGAGGGAGAGGATTACAGGAGTGTAGAGGCCACTGGAGAGATCAACACACACGATGTTTAATAATGCATAGTGCCTTGCAGTGTTCACAAAGTGTCAGCTGCCAATACCAATCTTGTCACTTCACCACCTTAGATTAGAGCTACATACAGCCATTACTGATAGATATCCCTATTGATTTTTCCCCTTTGTCCCAGGTTGAATTGCTTTTAATAAATTATATGGTAGTACTATTGGCATCCATGTTCACACGTTTTTTTATTGTTGTTATTGTCACATGACCTGCATATGTATTGCCATACTAGAATATATATATATAGGTCTATATAAGCTGGTAATAAAGTCCAACAAGTCCAAGTCAAATTGTATACGCTTGGTATATACATTCTTGTGTCATTGTCTGTAATGTAGCTCAGAGATATTTTATTGCAAAGTACTGCAGATGCCCCCAGCATAGGTTCAATCTGATGGCAATGGTTCAGACTGAAAGGAAGTTTGCACTTAGTTATTGAAAAGATAAGGCGGTATGAAATCACATACAGGAAGATGCATGGTGCAGAGACAGGTCTCAGACAGGTCTCAGACGGTAAAGGAAGGTACGGAAATCCAGTTTAAGATATACTTGTGCATCCAATGAAGACCCAGCTCTTATTAAAGTTGCCTTTGGAATGTTTCAAAGGCTTCAATGGGAAGTTGTTAAGTTGGGAATAGAAATAACAAGCCAGGGGAGAGGGCAGAATGCCATCTGTCAAAACAGAAAGGGTTTAGTGTGAGGATGGCTTGGGGCAAAGTGCTAACTAACTTGTGATTTTTTTTGTCTCGCTAAAGATGCATTTTATATGGTAGCCTTGAAATAAATACAACAGGCCCAAGAAGTTGTTCATTAATTGTATATCAATTAACACCACACTGTAAAAAAGTGGCATCCAGTTACTTGTATGTTATTATAAAGAAAGGCACAGTATGTTACCGTAAATACAAAACTTTACAGTAATATACTGTTTAAACAAAGTTTCTTTATGGAATTTACGGTAACATATTGTATCTTATTTTACTGGTTGCCAGTAAGTTACAGTGCAGGTGCATCAAGTCTCATAAGCCCACAAAACAAACAGTTTGGAGAACAAGGTGCAGTGCATTCAAAAAGTATTCAGACCCCTTCACTTTTTCCATAATTTGTTAAGTTACAGCCTTATTCTAAATGCATTAAATTGCTTCCCCCCTCCTCATTAATCTACACACAATATCCCATAATGACAAAGCCAAAACAGGTCTTTAGAAATTGTTGCAAACATATATTTAAAAAACTCTAATATTACATTTACATAAGTATTCAGACCCTTTACTCAGTACCTTGTTGAAGCACCTTTGGCAGCAATTACAGCCTCGTGTCTTCTTGGATATGACGCTACAAGCTTGGCAAACTTGTATTTGGGGAGTTTCTCCCATTCTTCTCTGCAGATCCTCTCAATGTCAGGTTGGATGGGGAGCGTCGCTGCACAGCTATTTTCAGGTCTCTCCAGAGATGATCGATCGGGTTCAGGTCTGGGCTCTGGTTGGCCACTCAAGGACATTCAGAGACTTGTCCTGAAGCCACTTCTGCATTGTCTTGGCTGTGTGCTTAGGGTTGTTGTCCTGTTGGAATGTGAACCTTCGCCCCAGGTCTAAGGTCCTGAGCACGCTGGAGCAGGTTTTCATCAAAGGTCTCTCTGTACTTTGCTCCGTTCATCTTTCCCTCGATCCTGACTAGTCTCCCAGTCCCTGCCACTGAAAATCATCCCCACAACATGATGCTGCCACCACCATGGTTCACTGTATTGTAGGGATGGTGCCAGGTTTCCTCTAGACGTGACCCTTGGCATTCAGGTCAAATAATTCAATCTTGGTATCATCAGACCAGAGAATCTTGTTTCTCATGCTCTGAGAGTCCTTTAGGTGCCTTTTGGCAAACTCCTAGTAGGCTGTCATGTGCCTTTTACTGAGGAGGGGCTTCCGTCTAGTCACTCTACCATAAAGGCCTGATTGGTGGAGTGCTGCAGAGAAGGTTGTCCTTCTGGAAGTTTCTCCCATCTCCACAGAGGAACTCTGGAGCTCTGTTAGAGTGACCATTGGCTTCTTGGTCACCTCCCTGACCAAGGCCCTTCTCCCCAAATTGCTCAGTTTGGCCAGGCGGCCAGCTCTAGGAAGAGTCTTGGTGGTTCCAAACTTCTTCCATTTAAGAATGATGGAGGCCACTGTGTTCTTGGGGACCTTCAATGCTGCAGAATTCTTTGGTACCCTTCCCCAGATCTGTGCCTCGACACAATATTGTTTAGGATCTCTACGGACAATTCTTCGACCTTGTGGCTTTTGCTCTGACATGCACTGTAAACTGTGGGACCTTATATAGAGAGATGTGTGCCTTTCCAAATCATGTCCAATCAATTGAATTTACCACAGGTGGACTCCAATCAAGTTGTAGAAATATCTCAAGGATGATCAATTGAAACAGGATGCACCTGAGCCCAGTTTCGAGTTTCATAGCAAAGGGTCTGAATACCGTTTTTTATTTGTAATACATTTCCAAAACAAATTCTAACCTGTTTTCGCTTTGTCATTATGGGTTATTGTGTTTAGATTGATGAGGAAAATAATTAACTTTATCAATTTTAGAATAAGGCTGTAATGTAACAAAATGTGGGAAAAGTGAAGGGGTTTGAATACTTTCCGAATGCACTGTATGCACAGTATATTCAGTCCTGTAGATTGTATTGCTTTGTTATGAGTGTTTTATCAGTCTCAAGGTATGACGCAGTGTCTCTCTCTGGGTTGGATTAATAGCAGATGAACATGGTGTACATGTGCTTTCCAACAAGGGAAGAGCTACACTGAACAGTTGTGGTTACAATCTATTGATTTATGCATGTCCCTCGGTGCACTGTCATGCCTCTTTACCCTATGCAATGAATTATCTTTTGCATATAACTTGTTTTCATGTTCTCCTGCAGGGCAAAGCAGCTGTGGTTTGTTTCAGGTGAAACTGCTCTGCTTGAAAATGTTTGCAAAAACTGAACTCAATATTTTGTTCCCTCCTCCTGTAGCCTATAATCCTCATTGGGGTTTGTATGTGTACATCGGTAGCATATTTTCTTGATATTTCTAGCAGTGATAGTCAATGTATGTAATTGACATTGTTTGTCCAATCTGACTAACCCAAAAAGGAAACCAGTGGAGCTCAGGCATCTCCGGTCTCCCATGATGAAGATGGAGGTTAACTTTGACCCACAGACAGAGTGGGCGGGGATACTTGTCTAATTGAATTACTGTCTTAATCACACTCCCAGCTTGTAAATATTTTTCTGAACTTCTCCCCCTCAGTGTCTTCAGTTCAGAGACTATTACACACAGTACACATGATTTTACCTCAACTTTGAATTAGCAAAATAAGAACAGTAAATGGTAAAATAGTTTTTATTTAATGATATAAGCCCTATAATGGAATTTCAGGTGATTAAGTTTAAAACAATCTTAGCTAACCCAGAACTAAAGTCTTGTGTAATTGGTCAGCTGCTCAATTCAGTTCTGGGACCATACATGTTAAGAGAAGGGATTAAGAGATGCTAGAGTGAGGAACAGAACCGGAACAAGGAGCTCCACCCTCTTTCTTCGCAAGTTAACGGCAAGTCTATGGGCCCAATGTCCACTCCCCTTCAGAAATTTGAAAGATGCTAACCCCTGCGAAAAACAAATAACCAGTGACGAGAAACCCAAACAGACAGATTTTTCGGTTAACACGCAAAATCTGTCCAAGAGAGATTAGGTTTAAATAACTTCTTAGTTTACTATAATTAACGATTGCATTGGTTGCTTGTTTATTGGACTAATGGACGAATGATTAGATATTTTGTTTCAGATTTCTCACATCACCCCCTGATGGTATATAAAAATACAACACAGACTGTAAGTCACAGTACTGTATGTCTGAACATGTGGCACAGTACAGGCTTGCCCGGGTCTACAGTACAAAACAGTTGCTGTGTTTGGGCCCCTGATATATTCTATGTTGGAAGGCCTAAGAATATGTATCCAATTATGATGACCACATGAGGTCATACAGTACATTTTACAGTGTAATCTAGATGCATGATTTAGGTGAGGAAGGACAGAGGCTTGGTGGAAAAAACACTTGTCTGTGAGTGTTAGTTAAGGCCACAGTCATGTCACTTATTACATCGTTCTGGAATGAGCTGCGAAAAAAATTCTGCCAACCCCACTCCCTCTCCAGCCCTTCCACCGAGGGTGAGAGTTATGTGGAGTTTGAGCATGTTACACATTGTACTCTGCAGGTCAAAAGCAGTTTATGGCTATTCAAGATTGGTATTTTTTCCAAATCTGTTTTGTAGTCACACTGGCTTTACATTTCTGGTCCCCAAATCACTTGACAAGATTATTTAATTTCACTTATTTTTGATTTAAAACACTATTCCAAATGAATTTCCATGAAAGACCCATTTCTCCAAAATGGATATATCAAATTATTTATTTTTCCTTGATTAGCCTTTGCCAAGTAATTTGAGCACTTAAATTACATTTCCAGTCTTTCAGGTTCATTCACAAGACATCTTTGGGGAACGAATTAAAAGTAACTGTTGGTTTCGCACTTACTGCACAGAGCGACCTATATTAAAACTGACACCTCAAAATGTCCTGGACAGACATTCGGATACTTGGATTATTACATTCAAAATATCTCAATCACCTTTCATGGTTGACGTTATCCTTGTAGAGGGTAGTATGACAATAATATGATCAAGCTAATTGTGTTAGTATTCCTGCAGTGCGTCCATGGCTGATTCCAATCTGCAGAGTTTAAAATGTATGGCCACCATTGACCCTCATTGCTTTGCTGGCTTCCTCAAGAGAACCTGCTGTGGGCTGTGTGCCAATCGCTTTCAAATTTAAAGAGGTGATGAGGAAACTACCCAGAGGAGACAAGAAACACATCAGTTCTAGCACAATAAGACTTCTCTCTTTCTTCCATCCAACCTCTACATTTTAGCAAACCTCCTGAGCACTCATTTCCAGCCACTTTAACCTGTTCTTGTGTTGGGGGACTTATGTAGTCATGAGTCAGTGGACACTTAACTAACAGTGGGGATTATCTTTAAGGAAAGCCTGGGTAAATTGATTGCACTGAGAACTGGGCATTCTGACTTAAATTTCACCAAAGCCTCCACTTATGAACGGAAATCAAGAATTTGTCAAAGCAAGCTGCGTATAATGAGGTGAAACAGAACAAATCCTTAGAGGTGGCAGTCCACGGATAGTCCTGTGCTTCTATGAGGTGTGAACGACCAGCGGCCTGTTCTTGGCTGAAGATTTCAACCACAGTATATAAGAATGACACCTTGTTGGAAACTGTATCATGGACTAGGGGGCCCCCGACCAAAAACTAAAACAAGTCAGTCGTGGTTTCAACTTACTGTTTAGGTTTAGAATAATAGAATACACAATTTTGCAATTTCAAAATTTGGTAGAGCATCAGCGGTTTTCCTCTTGTTATGTCAGTCACTGAAAGTCACTTAATTAACCCATGTCAGCTAACATTTTATAGATTGCTAGGTAAGTTAGTCAAGACAGCTATCTCAACCTTATAGTAATCATGGCGTAATTACTGACAGGGCACGCAAGGCATGTGCCCAGGGTCCCTGATTATGTTAGTCACTTTACACCCAGATGGCAAAATGTGTAGAATTTCAGTAAATTTGATATAAAACTGCAACGTTTTCTCTCCACCCCATAAAATAGTTTTTTTAATTGCAGAAAATTCACAAAGAAGGGAGCCACAAAAATGTTTTGCCGCGAGGTAGGGACAGCCCCCAACCAAACTTTGGGACCCAAAAACGCTACAGCCAGCCCTGATCATGGATATCAGTATGTTCAGAAGGTTTGCTGTGTGAGCATTAAGCATAGCTCTGCTAGTGGCTTCTCAGAGAGAGAAAGGGGTGGGGGAGGGTAGCATAATTTTCTTGCAGGACACCTGCATGCTTGGTGGGCTCTTTTGATGGTTCTGAACTTGGGGTGAGTGTAAGTACAACACTGTATTTCCTTCGTCAAATCTGTCAGAATGTCACATAACTCTATCGCACCTGACATGCATTTTCAGGGATGGAGGGGAGGGAGAACAGACATGCCTCTGTGGGATCAATCACTAGATCATTACAACCCATTACAAGCCTTTAAAAAGAACTGACAAGTGACAGAGGAAACAAAACAATGGACAGCATTATAGTGTTGGGTAGCCTATATTCTTTATTTCTTTATTTTACCCCCTTTTCAATCTTGTCTCATCATTGCAACTCCCCAACGGGCTCGGGAGAGGCGAAGGTCGAGTCATGCGTCCTCCGAAACATGACCCGCCAAACCACTCTTCTTAACACCCGCCCGCTTAACCCGGAAGCCAGCTGCACCAATGTGTCAGAGGAAACACCGCTCAACTGACAACTGAAGTCAGCCTGCAGGTGCCCGGCCCGCCACAAGGAGTCGCTAGAGAGCGATGAGTCATGTAAAGCCCCAACGGCCAAACCCTCCCTTAACCCGGACTATGCTGGGCCAATTGTGCGCCGCCCTATGGGACTCCCGGTCATGGCTGGTTGTGACACAGCCTGGGATCAAACCCGGGTGTGTAGTGACTCCTCAAGCACTGTGATGCAGTGCCTTAGACAGCTGTGCCACTCGGGAGGCTATATTCTAAAAGCTCCTCAAGTGCTGTGTATGTGGATAATCAATGAGGATAAGAGAATAGCGGCAATGTTATAGCTGCTTCATGGCCCGGGCCTCTAGGTATGATATCAAAAAAATAACTGTAAAAAAATGTGCTGATAAACATTAGGCCTTTTTCTGCCATTCTGTTGGAACTGTCCCTTTCATTTTCTGTCTGACATTGTTAAGCTGTTCTCTGTCTCAGAACCTGTTAAGCTGGCGAGTGAGAGATCACGCTCCCGCAAAAACAGCTGGGTCTGATCTACTTAGTTAATTGACTTTCATTGAACAACAAAGAAAAAACAGGAAAACAAACTGTGAGTGGGGTGTCTCGCTTCCTCTTCCGTCTATGATAACATGACAACACCTCCACACTGAAGTCAGGGATCAATGCAATAAAGTGATGTGGTCAGCCTGGTTCACACACTACAGACAGTGGATGGAATGCTGCCCTGTAGAGCCTCCCTCCCTGTTAGCATTGACCACCACAACACGACTCTCAACATGACTTTAACACGGACCACTGACTGGTGGTTATGAAAGGGACCATCTACAGGAGGCCATTCTCCCCTGTAAGGGGGAGCACTGTCTAGTCCTCCCTGGGCTGACCTTCCACAGCTCCAATATTACTGCCCCCGTGCCCCTGCATGGCCCCTGGTCTGTAAATCCCCCCTCTGAGTCTGCACACGGGGGCGGATTGGGTTCCAGGGCCACCTCTCTCCCTGTACTGACCCGGCCCATAAACAGGGGGCTTTCATAAGAGATCACAGGTGCTTATTTACAAAATGGCAATTTTCTTCATAATTCCATGTTACTGCATTACCAGATCTTATCACAGGGCCAGTATCATATTCCTGAAGTTTTAGACTTTAATGAAAGATGCTTTGCATCTGGCTGCAGGTGGCTAAACCAACTAGACCAGGACTCCTGCTGGTCTTTGTCAGGGAATACCAGAGAAAGACATAAGACAGGTATGTGGTCAGGGACAAGGATAGGGATTTGAGATGGAAATGCTGTGTTGCAAAATTTGTAAAGTGATGTGTTCATAGGCAACCAATCCAGTAGCTATTTTTTCATTTCAGCTCTGTAATATTTCATTTCCAGGTTGGTTCACTTGTAAGATTGACAACATTGTTTGCCGGTTTCACTATAATATCTAATGTCTATATTTGTAGGCAAAATATTACTTTGTATTACTGTTTAGTTTTAATTGTAATCAAACTAGGTTATATGTTGTAAACATTTTTAAGAGGCACATTTCCTTAAGATTTTGGTAAATAAAGCTAAAGCCTGTCTTTTTACATGTTTTGGAGAAGATGTAATTTCAGCCAGCTAAGGATCATTAAAAAGAGATCATATTAAATATCACTTCTTGAGAGGGAGAGGGAAAGCGAGAGAGAAATAAAGAGGAGATTTGTCAGTCAATTCTGAGTGACCCAATCCCCTTAGCCCAACGAAAAAGAGGAGAGAGAGGTTTGAGGTCAGCTTTCTGTAAATCTGCCGATGAAATGTTGACAAAACAGCCAATTTTCTCTAATTTCATCGCAGCCTTCTTTCAACAGCCCAGTCACTCAGAACCCCTTCATTTAAAATAGCAACCTTTGACACGTACCTCATCCCTGACTTCTTTGGCCTGGCAGAAAGACGTTACAGTTGTGTCTTTCAGGTCAGGTGGATGCCGTTTAAGTCCTTGGCTTCATAAAGGCGGCCTTTGTCTCTTTAGCCTGCTCTCCTGGGCTTGAGTAAAGGGATAAGAAATGTAGTTAATAGCTCAGGATTGGCCTAATCATCAGCTGCCATTACTGCTCCAATATCAGCAGGGATGACAGACTTATCAATAACAAAGGCCCAGCTGAACCCTCCACCAGTCCGTCATCTTGATCTCTGCTCCACTAAGCAGGGCTTTCATTTGGGCTAAGCACCGGACAGCACACCTCTCCTTCTCTTCATGGTGTGCCAGATATCACTCATCCCCACAGGCCTCTCTGTGTTCGCTGAAATCCCAGGCCATAATTTCCACAATTTGCCTTAATTTCTTAGGCAAATGCAATATGATACATTTGAAGACGAAGCATTTAGAGCTTCATTATCATTTGTATCCATGCACCTCTAATTATGATTTTCTGAGACTAGTGTGCCGTACCTTTGTTCATCTTTGGTAGTTCAGATTTTCAGATCAAATTAAGATATCTAAGCTATTCATTTTCATCGAGGCGCCTAAATATTTAAAGGGACAGATAAAGCGCTAAACAAAAGATGCAAATGCATGGTTTTTGGTTTTAGAATCATTAGAATAAGTTGCTCTAGTCTTGCACAATGACAGGGGAAATATGCGGTGTGCTTTCTCTCTCTTTATAAACAATGGCAACATTTTCCTTGCTGATATCAGCTACATCCTCCCCCAAACCCTCAACGTCTTCAAGGAGTAACCTGAGAGGGCCGAGAGGTGCTCCCACACCTGGTCGAGCTGGCCCTTTCATTGACAGTCATGGTGAGGACCAGGCACTGACAGACTCAAACACCTGCTATTGGGAAATATGTTCTCCATCAGTGAACTATAGCTTCTCTCTGGACTAGAGGACTGGGAGGCCATTGTTCCTCCTGAGTACTGACAGCCAAGTTATTTCTGGACTCTTGCTGCACATGGAGAACAATGTGTTATTCATGTTATATTTACAAGGAGACAAATGGAATGTCCTCCATTGCTATTAAATGTTATTAAAGTGTAAACCATTTTCTTGCATGTCAATATGTTGTAGTTCAATTATGTTTGATATTGAAAATTAAAGTGACAGTTGTATGACAATGATAGGATTTCATTGTTCAGGTTATTCTGTTTTTATCCTGAAACAAAGAACTTTGGCATATGTTCATTTTTTGGGGGAGAGAATGTTCTATAGTCAAAACAAAACAGTAGAGCTCCCTATTCCTTCACACTGATACCTGAGATCATGACTTTGAACAGCTCCTAGCAGCCTTTGCTCCCCAAAGATTTAAGGAGGGGGGTCATTGCAGAATTTGCAAAGTCATCTGGAATAATAAAAAAAGAAGTGAGGCATCTCAGAGCCTCAAGCCACCCCACCTGGAGCCCCTTCCTGATCCTTGCCACAACACCACTCAAACCCAGTCCCATTAGTTTACCGCCAAAAAGTTATTGGTCAAGTAGCCTTAATGGCACTGAAACAAACAAAGCCCCTTTTCAAGAAAGATTACAACTTCAACAGGAAACCCTTTGATTAGGAGGCTGCTTGAAATGTTATCAATACCATGATCACCCCTGCAGGTCAGCAAAACAATTTCTAATCACCATACCTTGGCTGCACCTTCAGTTCTGTGTCGATCTCTTGAAAAAAGCAAATTACTGTTGAGAATAGAGGAGCAACTTGTTTAACAAGGAGCATGTGCAATGACAAAGCGATTCTGTTCCTTATGTCGATCATCCACCTGCACCCAGATTAGGTAAGATATTCACTAGAGCTGCCAAGCTGTCACTCACACAGAATGAGAAAAAATACACACAGGATCACATTCAGCCCTCTCGTCCATAAATACTGTAGGCTAGGAAGGACAGAGACTACCATAGTCTAAAAGAGTCAAAAAGAAAAGAGCTTTTCCATTCTTGCTTTATAGGAAGGATATAAAGCTGTTTTTTATTTTTATTTTTATTTTTTACAATCATTACAAATTCAGGTTTGTGAGCTTTAGTTTGTTCATCATCAAAAAGAAAAAGTTGCAGCCATGCACTAATTTGCCAATGACAACAAGGTTGTCCATTTAATACACTCCAAAGTCCACTGTGTAGTGTATAGCACACAAAGAGTATTTCTGTTTTGATAGATGTTCATTATGTTGTGTTATCACATTTCCAAATTGACTCCAAATTGATGTATTGATGTCTGTCTTTTACAGAAATATTTACTTTTGACAAACATGTTATATACAGTACATAGCTCCATACATATGCAAGATTTCAAACTCGCCTCTTTGCATATATTGGTCAATATCCAAGTAGAGAAACTAAATGTAGCTTCTGTTTTTTAGATGAATGTTTATTTTGTATTATGGTTAATATGTAAAAATAGATTTGGTTGAGGTGATACAGTTAATTTACACAACTCTGTTATCTGCAATTGCTACATTAGATCATATGTACAACACTATCTACTGCATTAACTGTAATTATAATTGTAATTATAAGTGGCTCCCGAGTGGCGCAGCGGTCTAAGACACTGCATCTCAGTGCTAGAGGCGTCACTACAGACCCTGGTTTGATTCCAGGCTATATCACAACCGGCCATGATATGATTGGGAGTTCATAGGGCGGCGCACAATTGGCCCAGCATCGTTAGGGTTTGGCCGGGGTAGGCCGTCATTGTAAATAAAAATTTGTTCTTAAATGACTTGCCTAGTTAAATAAAGATGAAGTAAACAATTATTGAGAAGCTAGACTGATTTATTGGAAATTAAAACTGCAAATCACTTTTGCATTTCAACCCTCTAAATCAGGAGGGAGGGACTCCTTATCAGTAATGTTTCATACTATTGCATAGCTCTGAGATGCAGTGTCCTACTGTAAATCAGATTGTGGTGAAGTTACAGTATCGCAGACATACTGTAGCATTAGGCTACACATAAAATATCAATGACTGCAATTCCATCGAATTTCAGATAAGCATGTATTTTTAAAGAGAAACATATCAAAGTAATGCCACAATATAATTATTGTGACCTTTCCTTTCTTCTGTTTTGCTTTCAAATAACTATATCTCTATTTATCCTTACTATTTTCTTTGCTCCCTATTGCTCCATATAGATGATGTTATTTCACAGCCCTCTCTTTAGTCAGTGGCACCCCATGCTGGAGAGACTACAAAACTACATGCAGTACCTTTATGACTGGTTCATAAAGGGTGGATCATTGACTTATTTATTTAATCTTTATTTAACTAGGCAAGTCAGTAAAGAACAAATTCTTATTTACAATGACGGCCTACCAAAAGGCAAGAGAGACAGCACAATACTACAGAGACCTAAGACAACAATATAGCAAAAAAGCAACACATGACAACACAGCATGAAAGCAACACAACATAACAACAACATGGTAGCAACACAACATGGTAGCAGCACAAAACATGGTACAAACATTATTGGGCACAGACAACAGCACAAAGGGCAAGAAGGTAGAGACAACAATACATCACACAAAGCAGCCACAACTGTCAATAAGAGTGTCCATGATTGAGTCTTTGAATGAAGAGATTGAGATAAAACTGTACAGGTTGAGTGTTTGTTGCAGCTCGTTCCAGTTGCTAGCTGCAGCGAATTGAAAAGAGGAGCGACCCAGGGATGTGTGTGCTTTGGGGACCTTTAACAGAATGTGACTGGCAGAAGGGGTGTTGTATGTGGAGGATGAGGGCTGCAGTAGATATCTCAGATAAGGGGGAGTGAGGCCTAAGAGGGTTTTATAAATAAGCATCAACCAGTGGGTCTTGCGATGGGTATACATAGATGACCAGTTTACAGAGGAGTATAGAGTGGAGTGATGTGTCCTGTAAAGAGCATTGGTGGCAAATCTGATGGCTGAATAGTAAAGAACATCTAGCCGCTCGAGAGCACTCTTACCTGCCAATCTATAAATTATGTCTCCGTAATCTAGCATGAGTAAAATGGTCATCTGAATCAGGGTTAGTTTGGCAGCTGGGGTGAAAGAGGAGCAATTACGATAGAGGAAACCAAGTCTAGATTTAACTTTAGCCTGGAGCTTTGATATGTGCTGAGAGAAGGGCAGTGTACTGTCTAGCCACACTCCCCATGTACTCGTATGAGGTGACTACCTCAAGCTCTAAACCCTCAGAGGTAGTTATTACACCTGTGGGAAAAGGGACATTCTTCTTACCAAACCACATGACCTTTGTTTTGGAGGTGTTCAGAACAAGGTTAAAGGTAGAGAAAACTTGTTGAACACTAAGAAAGCTTTGTTGTAGAGCATTTAACACAAAATCCGGGAAGGGGCCAGCTGAGTATAAGACTGTATCATCTGCATATAAATGAGTGAGAGAGCTTCCTACTGCCTGAGCTATGTTGTTGATGTAAATCGAGAAGAGCGTGGGGCCTAGGATTGAGCCTTGGGGTACTCCATTGGTGACAGGCAGTGGCTGAGACAGCAGATTTTCTGACTTTATACACTGCACTCTTTGAGAGAGGTAGTTAGCAAACCAGGCCAAAGACTCCTCAGAGACACCAATACTCCTTAGCCGGCCCACAAGAATGGAATGGTCTACCGTATCAAAAGTTTTGGCCAAGTCAATAAAAATAGCAGCACAATATGACAAGTCAATAAAGACAATGGCACAATGGTGACATCATTGAGGACATTTAAGGTTGCAGTGACAGATCCATAACCTGAGCAGAAACCAGAATGCATACACGAGAGAATACTATAGACATCAAGAAAGCCAGTCAGTTGATTATTGACAAGTTTTTCCAATAATTTTGATAAACAGGGCAAAATAGAAATAGGCCTAGAACAGTTAGGATCAGCTTGATCTCCCCCTTTAAATAAAGGATGAGCCGTGGCTGCCTTCCAAGCAATGGGAACTTCCCCAGAAAGGAGAGACAGGATAAAAAGGTTGGAGATATGCTTGGCGATGATAGGGTAAGCACCCTTAAAGAAGAAAGGGTCTAAACCATCTGACCCAGATGTTTTTTGGGGGTCAAGTTAGCACCTCGGACTCAGTGACTGCCTGCAGGGAGAAACTTTGTAGCTGGGCAGGGAAAAAAGAGGGAGAAGCATCTGGGATAGTCGCATTAGAAGGAGTGGGAGATGAGGGAATGTTGGATGGGCAAGGAGGCATGGCTGAGTCAAATTGGAATCCTAACTTAAAGAAGAGGTGAGTAAAGAGCTCAGCCATGTGCTTCTTGTCAGTAACAACCACATCATCAACATTAAGGGACATGGGCAGCTGTGAGGAGGAGGGTTTATTCTCCAGGTCTTTAACCGTTTTCCAGAACTTCTTGGGGTTAGACCCACAGAGAGATAACTGCTCCTTAAAGTAACTAACTTTGGCCTTCCGGACAGCCTGAGTGCACTCATTTCTCATTTGCCTGAACGATAGCCAGTCAGCCTGAGTACGCGTGTGCCGAGCCTTTCGCCAAATGCAATTCTTGAGGTGGAGTAACTCTGCAAGATCACGGTCAAACCTGTGGCTGAACCTGTTTTAAATTTTCCATTACGTAAAAAAAATCTCCAGACAGTAGAATATAGCCTATCACATATCATTGCAGTTAGGACATATGAGAGACATTGTGTTTTGAAATTAGGGTTAACTCTTCTGGGCAGAAATAGATCACCACATATGTGGTATGATAAAGGAGAGCTGAATTTAGAAAGGCAGCCCAATTCTGATAACTTTTTTCCAGTAATTGGTCTTTTGACCAATCACATCAGATCTTTTCAGAGCTGATATGACTGGTCAAAAGACCAATTAGTGAAAAAATATCAGAATTGGGCTGCTTGTCTAAACGCAACCCATGTGTCCCCAATATAGGGGCATTGGCCTTGACCTCTTGTCCAAATGCAGCCTCTGACCCCTACTTTCAAACAGTTTGGCACCCCTGGCCCAATGTGCATTTCTCTGAAAATATTCAACTGTGAGAGGATTCTCTTTACAAAACCCAAATGTTATTTTTCTCTGAGTTTTATGCTGTGATATGCTGTAGGCAAGCCTTATTAATATAATTTAAAGAGTGTATGAAGCATAAATTTTGTAGGGCAGGCCCCATTAGCCATGTGCTTGCGCATAGAGAGGGAATCTAAACAGCAGTATAGAAATGTTTGTGATCCCACAACACACACATGTACTTCTTAATTACTGTGATTAACAACTTTGAACCTAACTCAAACAGATAATTATTTGTTGTACCTTAATGTGATCGGGGCGGCAGGTAGCCTAGTGGTTAGAGCGTTGGGCCAGTAACTGAAAGGTTGCTATATCGAATCCCCGAGCTGACAAAGTTAGTTACTTTAAGGAGCAGTTATCTCTCTGTGGGTCTAACCCCAAGAAGTTCTGGAAAACCGTTGAACAAAACCCTGAACAAGGCAGTTAACACACTGTTCCTAGGCCGTCATTGTAAATAAGAACTTCTTCTTACTGACTTGACAGGTTAAATAAAGGTAACATAAAAAAGTATCGCTTGTTAAAAAATGGTATAGATATAAGAATAGGATATGCTACAAATTTGTCACCATAAAAAAAACGTACCTAGCAGGTATTTGATGCAGTAGGCTGTGTAGGTACGGGATAATAATAATGACGACAGAACCCCGTAAGTTTTATAGGCATCTTTGTTTTATTTTGGTTATTAATCTAGCTATCGATACTAGCAGATTCAGACCAGAGGAAAAGGCGAAGCAACAGGGACAACTGGGCCAGCAGATGGCGGTGTTTTGTTTCTTTCGCTCACCAAGCGATGATTTTTTGTATGGAGGTCAATAGCTAGGTTTCCATCCAATTGGCGAAAGATTTTCATGCGAATGTTTTAAAATCTGCATAAAACAATATGCGCATTTTTCCACCAGAGATGTGTTTCCATCAAACTGACTTATTGTGGACACAAGTATGTGCATGATGACGTAGTGCACATAAAAATAACATTTGCTGTTAAATTCCAATGTACAAATGAAACATGCAAGTTAAATGGGTTTGCATTGCATTTTCAACGCTACTGGTGGTCTCACAAAAACTTTTGCGTTATATAGCCAACGTGCGCTCTAGCTAAATGGTCGCTGATACAGTACGGGTAGGCTACCTACACTATGAGATTATGGATAAGAGCGAGCGATATTATTTTATTTGTCAAACGGCAGCCAAGCATCAATCATCATGTCACCAGAATATGACCCTCTATATTTAACGGAGCATCCTGCTCGTCAACTGCAATTTCAACACCATGTGAAGGTCGTCAGAATTTATTTCAACTGTAAACTAGTGTAATAGACTGCATGGTTTCCCGAGTCGTAGTGGAAGGACCACACAACATATCATCGTTGACTCCAAGTTTTCTTCAATATGATGGTTATTATGTCAACATTTGCACATAAAACCGTTTCCACCGACATTTATCGCATAATTTCTTGAACAGACACAAACATATCCCACCTTGTCTAGTGTACGTTGTTTTGTCGACATTTGGAAAGTTTACCGAAAAATGTAATTATATTTTTTATCTGACATGTACTTTACTCGCATAAAAAGTTTCAACGCAAACCTGGTTAATGAGAGTGTTTAATTTGGTCAACATAAAAATGAATGGCTCATTTGCTACGTGAGGTCTTTTTGATCGAATAGAAGTGTTACGAATGTACTGATCTAAGTAGGACACGTGACATCCCGGCAATGTTGAGGAAAAAACACTATACCGGAGTTGTCTCGCGATGGCTATGCATATTCATGGTATGAGGCTAGCGTAATGAAGAGTGTAGTCATATATATTTTTTTTTTGAACCTTTATTTAACTAGGCAAGTCACTTAAGACCAATTTTCTTGTTTACAATTACGCTTTCCCCGGCCCAACCCTCCCCTAACACGGACGGACGACGCTGGGCCAATTGTGCGCTGCCCTTTGGGACCCCAGTTCACGGCGGATTGTGATACAGCCCGGGATCGAACCAGGGTCTGTAGTGACGCCTCTAGCACTGCGCCACTCGGGAGAAGAAACAAAAATACAGTGACTCATGTTAGAAATGGGGTCAAACATTTTACATTTGAGGTTGGACGGATAAACAGTATCATAATTTTAGAAATATAATATTGGAGAGGTATTGGAATGTTCGAAATGAACTGCCGATATCACAGCATTGCTGGATATTTGTTCTTGAATACTTTGTGCAACATATCAATTGAATTGTCACTATCAGGACGGTTCTATGTGACAACCATGAGACGGAAAAATAGGGTCCAATCGACACATTCTATTTATATCATCAAATTGCTAGGCTCTGGGCAGGGCGTTGTTGGGCTGATAGGCACTGGGCACGATGTAGTTGGTAGCCATGGCGAGGATTGGAGCTCCGGTGGGGACACCAGGGAAACGGCCGCTAGAACCAGCGATGTCGATGTAAGGCAGAGGAGTGCCAGAGTCCACACCGTACTTGTTCAGCCCAGAGGCCATGATGAGGAAGGCAGCGGGGGTCTGATGTCCGCGGGGTGTAGCAGAGGATGTCAGGTTGTTGCTTTGCAGAATATCCTCATACTCAGACTTCCCCTTATAGAAGTCATAGTCCTCACGCAAGATGTGTTTTTTTAACCTTTATTCAACTAGGAAAATCAGTTAAGAACAAATTCTTATTTACACTTACGGCCAAACCCGGACGACGCTGGGCCAATTGTGCGACGCCCTATGGGACTGCCAATCACGGCCGGATGTGATGCTGCCTGGTTTCGAACAGAGAACCTCCCCGCTTTCTGCCACTGATGGGCATTGCCAGAGCGATGGGCAGCACCGTTGTCCATGATGATAGAGTAGTTGGGTCCCATGGCATGTCCTGTCAGAGTGGCGATGGTAAACAGCTCAGGAGACACCTCACGTACCGCCTTCTCTCTCATCTCACAAAACAGGTCGACCATCACCATGCGTCCATCAGCGTCTGTGTTCCCTACATGGACCCTGCGACTCGCACCGGACACCACCAACTAGGTAGCAGCCCATAGCATCTCTCGCCATTGAATACAAGCGGTTGACGTCAATAACCCTCATCGAATATTCAAAAATAATTACAATAATGCAAAGAAAGAATAGGCGGGAGCTTGACAGCCCGCGGTGCCGCTTTGTGGACAACGACTCCGATTGTTAGGGCGGAGGGACATGCATCTTGCCATTATATCCATACTATTTGGTATCTCGTCATTATATCCAAATCTCTGCCCAGACAGAATCATTGGCAGGTCGGGCTCGAAACATAATACACTTCCGGTTGCATAAAAAAATTGCAGCTACTGACACAGCTGGAGTGGGGGAGGCCTTCCACTAGTGAAAGCGAGCTACTGGGGGGAATGGGCGACGTTTGATCGGGAAAAGGTGAGTTTGACAGAGTAAAAACATTGATTTGGACACTAATCGAATATAACCTCATCGTCAAAACGTTGCTGCTTGTGTCATTTTGGTGAAAAAGGTTCCACTCTAGCAGCGCGCGCTAACTGTTCAACGTGGGTAACGTTAGGTAGCGCATACGCCTAGCACATTTTTGGGGAATTTGCCTGTTCTCTTCGATATCTGTTAAGAGCCATGGTCTCAGCCCGCACAGGTTTGTTCTGCATTACATAGCTTGCTTAATATTCAAACACTAACGTTAGCCAAATTACGTCAATTAGACCTAGTTAGCTGGCTAACCAACATTAACTTATTTTGGCTAGTCCCAAGTGTGTCAGTCTTGTGTTTTTATGCCGTAGGATGTAGCCACTTAGAAGCTAGCTAGCCTGTCAGAATTTGTTGCAGGCTGACGTTAACGTCCGTTCGGGCGGCAGCAAACTTTGCTCGACTCTAGACAGACAGACACGGAATAATGCCGTTGCAACTTTTCGAAGCTAATGTCTGTCTCGTTGGCTACTTTTCTAATTCTAGTGGGAGCTAACGTTTGCTCAAATCAAACTTTTTCTCAACAGGATTATCTTGTCAGTGTATCAAGATAACGCCCAGTTCATGTAGCTAACGTTAGTTCATTCCATTTCATTTGCATGGATCCAAAGCAATGGCGCTATTGCATTATTAACGTTCGTGTTTTTGTGGAAATGGGAAGGTCGATTGCCTTTAGGTAGGTAGGTGACAATTGTGGGGAAATACTGTAGAACAAGTAACTAATAAACTAGCTATCTAGCTAGTATCTAACTAAATTACTGTGTTGCAAGTAAAGTTGCCTAGTCTCCTGCATTGTCAGTTGATAGTTAGCTAGGCATTTAGCTAAATAGCATGCAAATTAGCTGCACTGATTGTAAACAAACATTGTAACAGTAATACAGAAATATAAAATGTAGTCTATTGGCTTAAAAAACACATGATGGGTCTGTTTTTTCGGTAGTCAACTTTACATGGAGCATCTGACCTTGAGAAAAGGCCAGGTAAAACCACTGGCGGTCTGGTTGTATGTTGTAAACACTAGTTATAGACATGATGTAAGGACACAGCAGTACAAAGTGCATTGTCATCTGGGGTCATCCAGTTCACCTGCATTCTCCTTTAATTCAAGGGTAGTTATATTAATTTGTTACAGTACAATTGTGTGTGTCCCTTTCACTAGCTAATGCACATACAGTACTTTGTCTATAACTTGGACTTGGTCGAGCCATACCACAAACTCAAAGGGCAGTGCATTGTAATAGTTTATTTTTTTCATATGAAAGGGAAGACAGAAAAACAACACCCTAGAAGCCCATACAACCTTCTAGGGTTTTCTATTGTGCTGCAGTATTATAGGAGTTACTCAACCACTGAATATTTTCACTGCATGGCTTGTCAGAATATACAGACAAACCAATTAAGCCTTGTGCGTGAGTATTATTGACTTTGCACACATTAAACCCTGCATTTATAGTCATGGTTCTCATCAGGATAAGCTTTAAAAGGTTTTAGTCTGCCTCTGCCATCAGTGTTGATTGAGCAGTACAAGGGCAAGCTGCTAGGAATAGCCAGACGAAGGAGGTCTGGCTCTGAATAAAGCAGTAATAGCCTTGATGTGAGGTTCTCATTTTAATTCCTTTATCAAAACATATTTATTAACATGGTCTGTTTTGACATCTCAATGGTGAGTAGTTATTTAGGCTAAATATATGCTTGAAGTTGTATTGGGTCATCTGTTTTTGAGAACAGGTTAAGGAAGTTATAGTTATTACCAGTAGGCTAGTTAGCATAGTGTTGGATTTGCTCAGCTCAGTGCTCCGTTTGGGTGAGTATAAAAGAGAAGGATTTGACTTCTCTGCGCAACGACTTACAGGGAAGTAGTTTTTTGTTGTACTGATTAGACTATGACCAGCAAATAGGCCTATGCAAAGCCTGATTTCCCTTGCTAATTTTGTAATAGCCATTTTTTAATTAGGCCTTTGCTACTTGTAATTGTGCTGCAGTTATTCCACGGCAGCTTGGTTATCAGTTTCTGGTCATTGAAATGTTCTTTCCCCAAAGGGACTGGCCTGAACAGAGATGACTGAACGGAGATGGTACTCCTGTGTAGCTCAGTTGGTAGAGCATGGCGCTTGCAACGCCAGGGCTGTGGGTTCGATTTCCAAGGGGGACCAGTATTAAAATAGATGCACTCAGTACTGTAAGTCGCTCTGGATAAGAGCATCTGCTAAATTACGTAAATGTGAAAACATTTAAATGTAATGGCTGAATGGCGTGAATAGTAGTCCATGTCAGTAATTGAAGTAAGCAGAGGTTAGAGTGATGACCTGCCAATAGAATGAGGCAGGTAGTGACATCCCAAGTGGGGTGTTATTTTCATGGTGTTGGTCGCATTTTGATTAGGCAATAAGCTAAAGGATTGCGTTGTCTTCCAGTGCTTTTTCTCCAATGCATTGGGAATTCTAATAGGCCTGCTACACAGATGATAGGAGATTATAGGCTAATGGATAATGGAACTCTTTCTCATGTCTTACTCAACCCAGAAACCCAATTTCATGTGGGTCAGTGCTACATTTATTAATTCATTCCTTGTTATTTCCAATGCTCAAATTTAAAATACATCAATGTGCTTGCATGTTATGCTGCTCACACCAGGGCAGATAAGATAATCCCCACACATTATCCCCCTCCAAATTCACAAAATACATTTTTCTCAGAAGTCTCCCACTCTGCAGACTATTTGTTGRCCATCTCATATTGCTCTATCATGTCTTGCTTGGTTTTGGCTGCATGCTGTTTTGCAAAATACTGCTTATCTTGAAGTAAGCATTCTTTGCTTGTTTGCCAGTGCTGATGGGCAGGTTTTGGAGGTTGTCTTTGAAGTGTAGTCTTTTGTTCAGCCATAAGTCACAGGCCCACAATAGATTGGACCTTTCATTTTGGGCTTAATCAGACCTGCTAAACTAAAGTGAGTGTTTGTGTTTCCCATCCAGTCCATTTCAGCATTGCTTATGTGACCGGCACCCCTTTGGGTTCAGCTCAGCCACAGAGCATACATTCTTTGGCTGCCCTTCAACTTGGCTCTCAGTTCAGTTTGCAATGCATGGTGTTGGCAGAGGCCACTGATAGGTTTAATATGCACGCAATATTTGCAAGCCTCATGATGGCAGAGTGAAAATAATGTAAGACTGCACCTCCATTTTCCCTTTCTCTCCGTCTTGCTTCTTTCCCCCTCAGTCTCCTGTGCCAGGATGAGAACATATGGGTAGTGTGACAGGTGTCTTGGCAAGCCTTGGCAATTGGAGAAAGTGTTTTCGTTCTCAAACTGCTGACAGAAGATCATGCTGAATTGCCAGAGAGAGGCGGGCCGGGAGGGGGAGAGATGGGAGAGGGGCCGATGGATTGGGGGGGGGAAATAAAATTGTATTTGTCACATGCTTCGTAAACAACAGGTGTAGACTAACAGTGAAATGCTTACTTACGGCCCTTCCCAACAATCCAGAGAGAAAGAAAATAGAAAAGTAATAACACGTAATTATAAATACACAATGAATAATGATAACTTGGCTATATATATATGGGGTACTAGTACCGAGTCAATATGCAGAAGAGGGCAGAGCTGGAGAACGGTCTCAGACAAACCAGTTTTTGTCAAATTGCTCAGGCCAAGTGGCTAAAACAGGATACATTTGAGCAATTCCATATTAAGGTCAACCTGAGCATGAAAAAGTGAAATGGCTTACTTCCTAATTAAACTACTTTCATATTTACCTTGAATGTGTATATTTTGAAGTAAAGACTACATTTGACCTTTTATATTTGCCAAATTGAATGTTATTGTTACTACAAAGTAGGATACAAATTCTCAAAATAAGTATTTTCAGTACTCGTTCTAAGCATAACGGATGTGACCGTTATGGACGCTTCATAACTTGATCAATGACTCACTAGTCAGCAACACTGCATAACACGATCATGATAGAATGTTTATGCCCTTCCTACTGCTTCCAAAGTGTGTTTATGTTTGCAAACAAGCTAACGGACAATTTTTATCTGTGTGTGTGATCTGTTTCGCATGTACTCACGTTCTCATATGAACTGCAATCATGCGTTCTGCTAACTGGAGCATTGCATGTGATCACATGGCATAATAAAGGTCTTAAATTCATAAACATAATTAAGGTCTTAAAAATCCATAACAAAGTTTCACTGGTCATGCTGAGTTTGTTAACTTCCTTGAGTAACTACGGGTACCCCCCAGTGACAATATTGATCTGTATCTGTGTAGTCTGCAATGCGCATGCTTGTGAACTGCAGCTGTCAAGTCTCAGAATCTCTACGAAAGTGCAAACCCTGTGCCACTGGTAGATTATAATTCAATTTATTTTAATTTTTTTACTATTTCAGTAAGGAAAATCAAGAAGTTAACCCTTCATAGGAAAGACGATATAGTAGGGATGAGTGAGGAATGAGTCCAGCTAGCTCAAATAAACAAGGGAATGAAATGGGTGTATCAATCCTTGAGTCTAGGGTTAGAGGTATACACTGAGTCTACAAAACATTAAGAACACCTGTTCTTTCCATGTCTTACACTGGTCAGGTGTAGGCCATGATCCCTTATTGATGTCACTTGTTAAATTCACTTCAAATCAGTGTAGATGAAGGGGAGGAGACGGGTTAAAGATGGGGATGCACCAATATTACATTTTGGCCGATTCTGATATTTTCCTTGCCAAAGAAAATGATACCAATATTTAACATTTTAGCAGCCTTTTAAGCATTCTAGTATAGTTGAACAAAGTGTCATGTTCATTTGTTCAGTTAGGAACAGATTGTTTAATAACTTGTAAATGAGAAAAATGACACATCCATGAATGTATTTTATTGCACAACAGGTATTCGTGACACATATTTTAGCTGCCCCGCATTACAAAGATGGTTAAGTTGTTGGTGGCTCTTCTTACTATCCAATTTTGACTGTATGGAGAAACTTAAACATGCTTTGAAAGAAATATTGGTTTAAACTAAAATGCAGTTAATCAATTTAGCGTTGACTGCTTGAAAAAAAATTGCTGTCTCTAGGCTGTCATAAACTGCTATAAATGGCACAACTTAAACTTTTCAAATGTGCTCAACTGACTTGACTAGTAAAATAAGAGCTAATTTACAACACCAGCTCATCTTTCATTTAGGAATTTAAAAAAATATATACATACACAACTGCTTTGTTTTTAAATTAATTAAAAATCTTGACCTACAGTGAGGGAAAAAGTATTTGATCCCCTGCTGATTTTGTACGTTTGCCCACTGACAAAGAAATGATCAGTCTATAATTTTAATGGTAGGTTTATTTGAACAGTGAGAGACAGAATAACAACAAAAAAATCCAGAAAAACACGTCAAAAATGTTATAAATTGATTTGCATTTTAATAAGGAAAATAAGTATTTGACCCCTCTGCAAAACATGACTTAGTACTTGGTGCCAACAAGGGTTTTGCCAATCACAGAGGTCAGACGTTTCTTGTAGTTGGCCACCAGGTTTGCACACATCTCAGGAGGGATTTTGTCCCACTCCTCTTTGCAGATCTTCTCCAAGTCATTAAGGTTTCGAGGCTGACGTTTGGCAACTCGAACCTTCAGCTCCCTCCACAGATTTTCTATGGGATTAAGGTCTGGAGACTGGCTAGGCCACTCCAGGACCTTAATGTGCTTCTTCTTGAGCCACTCCTTTGTTGCATTGGCCGTGTGTTTTGGGTCATTGTCATGCTGGAATACCCATCCACGACCCATTTTCAATGCCCTGGCTGAGGGAAGGAGGTTCTCACCCAAGATTTGAAGGTACATGGCCCCGTCCATCGTCCCTTTGATGCGGTGAAGTTGTCCTGTCCCCTTAGCAGAAAAACACCCCCAAAGCATAATGTTTCCACCTCCATGTTTGACGGTGGGGATGGTGTTCTTGGGGTCATAGGCAGCATTCCTCCTCCTCCAAACACGGCGAGTTGAGTTAATGCCAAAGAGCTCCATTTTGGTCTCATCTGACCACAACACTTTCACCCAGTTGTCCTCTGAATCATTCAGATGTTCATTGGCAAACCTCAGACGGGCATGTATATGTGCTTTCTTGAGCAGGGGGACCTTGCGGGCGCTGCAGGATTTCAGTCCTTCACGGCGTAGTGTGTTACCAATTGTTTTCTTGGTGACTATGGTCCCAGCTGCCTTGAGATCATTGACAAGATCCTCCCGTGTAGTTCTGGGCTGATTTCATCACCGCTCTCATGATCATTGCAACTCCACGAGGTGAGATCTTTCATGGAGCCCCAGGCCAGGCCGAGGGAGATTGACAGTTCTTTTGTGTTTCTTCCATTTGCGAATAATCGCACCAACTGTTGTCACCTTCTCACCAAGCTGCTTGGCGATGGTCTTGTAGCCCATTCCAGCCTTGTGTAGGTCTACAATCTTGTCCCTGACATCCTTGGAGAGCTCTTTGGACTTGGCCATGGTGGAGAGTTTGGAATCTGATTGATTGCTCCTGTGGACAGGTGTCTTTTATACATGTAACAAGCTGAGATTAGGAGCACCCCTTTAGAGTGTGCTCCTAATCTCATCTCGTTACCTGTATAAAACACCTGGGAGCCAGAATCTTTCGGATTGAGAGCGGGTCAAATACTTTTTCCCTCATTAAAATGCAAATCAATTTATAATTTTTTTTACATGTGTTTTTCTGGATTTTTTTGTTATTCTGTCTCACTGTTCAAATTAACCTACCATTAAAATTATAGACTGATATTCTTTGTCAGTGGGCAAACAAAATCAGCAGGGGATCAAATACTTTTTTCCCTCACTGTATACCTGCCATGAATGAACAATAGAAAAGCCATTGGTCTTAGTAAAATTGTTTCCAGTGACTCTAGATGGCTGGGCTACAATTAGAGGTCGACCAATTAATTAGGGCCGATTTCAAGTTTTCATAACAATCGTAATCTGCATTTTTGGACACCGATCATGGCCGATTACATTGCACTCCACGAGGAGACTGCGTGGCAGGCTGACTACCTGTTATGCGAGTGCAGCAAGGAGCCAAGGTAAGGTGCTAGCTAGCATTAAACGTATCTTATAAAAACAATCAATCTTAACATAATCACTAGTTAACTACACATGGTTGATGATATTACTAGTTAATCTAGCTTGTCCTGCGTTGCCTATAATCGATGCGGTGCCTGTTAATTTATCATTGAATCGTAGCCTACTTGGCCAAAAGGGTGATTTAACAAGCGCATTCGCGAAAAAAGCACTGTCATTGCACCAATGTGTACCTAACCATAAACTTCAATGCCTTTCTTAAAATCAATACACAGAAGTATATTTTATTAAACCTGCATATTTAGTTAAAAATATGCAGGCAATATTAAACTAGGGAAATTGTGTCACTTCTCTTGCGTTCATTGCATGCAGAGTCAGGGTCGTTGCGAACTAATTTGCCAGAATTTTACGTAATTATGACATAACATTGAAGGTTGTGCAATGTAACAGGAATATTTAGACTTATGGATGCCACCCGTTAGATAAAATACGGAACGGTTCCGTATTTCACTGAAATAATAAACGTTTTCGAAATGATAGTTTCCGGATTTGACCATATTATGACCTAAGGCTCGTATTTCTGTGTGTTATTATGTCATAATTAAGTATATGATTTGATAGAGCAGTCTGACTGAGCGGTGGTAGCCAGCAGCAGGCTCGTCAGCATTTATTCAAACAGCACTTTCGTGTGTTTGCCAGCAGCTCTTCGCTGTGCTTCAAGCATTGAGCTGTTTATGACTTCAAGCCTATCAACTCCCGAGCTAGTTAGCAGGGTGCGCGCTAATAGCCTTTCAATCGGTGACGTCACTCGCTCTGAGACCTCGAAGAAGTTGTTCCCCTTGCTCTGCAAGGGCCGCGGCTTTTGTGGAGCGATGGGTAACGATGCTTCGAGGATAGCTGTTGTCGATGTGTTCCTGGTTCGAGCCCAGGTAGGGGCGAGGAGAGGGACGGAAGCTATACTGTTACACTGGCAATACTAAAGTGCCTATAAGAACATCCAATAGTCAAAGGTATATGAAATACAAATGGTATAGAGAGAAATGGTACTATAATAACTACAACCTAAAACTTCTTACCTGGGAATATTGAAGACTCATGTTAAAAGGAATCACCAGCTTTCATATGTTCTCATGTTCTGAGCAAGGAACTTAAACGTTAGCTTTTTTACATGGCACATATTGCATTTTTACTTCTCCAACACTTTGTTTTTGCATTATTTAAACCAAATTGAACATGTTTGATTATTTATTTGAGGCTAAATTGATTCTATTGATGTATTATATTAAGTTAAACTAAAAGTGTTCATTCAGTATTGTTGTAATTGTCATTATTACAAATAATTAAATGCATGTTAAAAAATCTGCTTTTTTTGGTCCTCCAATAATCGGTATCGGCGTTGAAAAATCATAATCGCTCGACCTCTAGTTACAATATGACTGCCCATTTACAATTTTAACATTTGGGGATAGTTTTTCTTCACAAAGAAGACCTGCTCGGCTTTGTTACGAGAGTCTGTTTCTGAAAAGGCTGCACTGAAAAGTCTGCTGCACTGAAAAGGTGCTCACTGTCCACCCTAGTACACCCTAGTACATAGAGCACCAAGATACTTGCGTTTCCATCTTGTCCAGCTGTGTCTGTAACATTTCACGTAAACCCTGTTTCTTGTCTGCATCAAAGTAGTGGTCCTTGTATCGAGCATGGTGGCGACACAGTAAAGAGGCTCAGAGAGAATACCACCGAATCACATGTTCACAGCGAGTACTTTTGTAAGTTTTAACTCCACGGTCTGTTGGAAGTTTTGTTGAGCAGGCGTTTTAATGCCATGACAGAGGGTATCACGTCTGCTGCAGACGCAGTTGAAGAGCTTATTTCTCGAGTCAGTTGTTTGAATGGATCTAGGATTGTGTTCATGTTTTCAATGAGTCCACTGGTTTGTACTGATGTGTTGCAGGTAACTCATAGTCAGCTGCGTACACGCCAAGCACTCATTTTTGTTCCAGCAGGTTCTCCATGTAAAAAGTACTGTTCCTTCTGGTGGAAACGTCTTGTTTAAGCCTTTTCGTTTTCACTCTAAGCTGCTCCTGTATTGCTTGCAGGTGGCTGTATGCTAGCTCTGAGTGTTTAAAATTACCCACTATCTTCCTAACTTGCCACTGTGTCAGATATGCTGTGTTGGGCCAAAACACCTTCGTTCACAGCATGTGTGCCATGCATGGAAAACTGGCGACTCCGCATTCTTCAAAAGCCTTTGTCATGTTACATGCATTATCACGTAGCACATCGTGTACTTTGTTCTTGGGGTTTTCAAACATGTTCTCAAATGCCATTGAAATGGCAGCAGCAGTAAGAGAACCAGCACATTCTTGAGCATGCAATATGGCTTTCCTCAGTACGAAATCCTCGTCGACCCACTGTGCTGTCAGACTCAGCATGCTCATGGGGCTGACATCGCTGGTCCAAATGTCAGTTGTGAAGCTAGTAGCAGTTGACGCCCATAGCAAGTAGCTCGCTGATGTGCGATTCAACAATACTGTGTAACTACGGTAGGGAAACATCTGAAAAATAGTGCCTACTTGGTAGTGTGTACTGGTGCTCGACCAGTCGGCGAAAGCCAACATCATCCACAACAGAGAACGGTTGATTGTCAATGGCAATGAATTCCATTATCTTGGTGTTAATGGATTTCACCTTTGAGTTGTCTCGCTGAAATGTTTTTACTCTTTCAAATGACTGCTCGACTTGAACTTGTTTAGTTGTTGGAAGTGTGCGCCTAGTTTTTTTTCTGCTTTTGTCCTAGGTAGTCGCTGAACGTCTGGGGGATGATGCACTTTCAAATTAGTAATTAGGTTTGTGGTATTGAAAGATTTCACTTTCTCCCCTCTGGAAATAATAGCAGCACAAACGTTGCATATGGCCTTTTTGTTATCTTCCTTTGAAACTTCGAAATAGATCCACACCGCAGACATTGTGGGTTAGGTTTGGAATGCTGTGTTGCACGTGTAGCGCTGTATTTTTTTGTGGCTTCATTACGTCACCTACCTACGTTATCCAGGTATGCACGTCAGCTTTGACATCGGTTTTGCACATCGGCGTTAAACTAGACAATACGGTTGAGGCCCGATGTTGGCATTTTTGGCTAATATCGGCCGATTGTGATATTCTCACTGATATATTGTGCATCCCTAGTTAAAGAAGGATTTTAAGCCTTGAGACATGGATTGTGTATGTGTGCTATTCAGAGGGTGAATGGACAAGACAAAAAATATAAGTGCCTTTGAATGGGATATTGTAGTAGGTGCCAGGTGCACCGGTTTGTGTCAAGAACGGCACACAATTGGCCCAGCATCGTTAGGGGAGAGTTTGGCTGGGATAGACTGTCATTGTAAAATAAGAATTTGTTCTTAACTGACTTGCCTAGTTAAATAAATGTTAAATCTTTTTTTTTTTATGCACCGCTGCTGGGTTTCACACTCAAGTTTCCCGTGTGTATCAAGAATGATCCACCACACAAAGGACATCCAGCCAACTTGACACAACTGGGGGAAGCATTGGAGTCAACACGGGCCAGCATCCCTGGGGGGGGGGGGGGGGCAATTTAATTAGGAAGGTGTTCCTAATGTTTGGTATACTCAGTGTATATACAGGCAGTTTGTGGGATTGGTAACAGATAAAGACTGACTGATGCTGTTGAAATTTGAGGAGAAACGACCACACAGGATTTGTGTACATCTTGCCAGCCAAGAATGACAAGGCTTGGGTGGCTGCAGGTCAAGTTGTCCAGTCCCTGTGTCCTTTTGTGGACAACGGGGAGGGGGTTTCATAGAGCCTATGCTGGCAGATTAAAGGGTGTGAGATTAACACAAAGCATGAGTTTATTAAAAAAACTTTTGAGTTTGAGTTTTTGTATGCTTATTCTGTTACTCAATAGGTGATTTGACAACATTTTAATATTTTTAATAAAACATTAATGATCTAGAATAAAATTACTGAAACTTTGTACATTTGAAATGGTTTGCAGTTTCATTTGCGGTCTGTCTTTTGGGACCCTGTCACATCCATAACATTTTCCTCTAGTGTTATTGTGAAAGTGCAAATATTTCTATAATTGTTGAAGTATGCAGCACTCTAATTCAGAATGAAAGTAGAGTTTTTCCAAATGAAGAATTCTGAATAAATTTTCTAGCACATTTGTGCATTTATGGTTGCTTAATTAAGATGGGACACATGAGTGCACTTTGATAGCCTATGCAATAACTATTCAAGATACTGGTTATTTCTTTAATATATAAACAGTTATTTCGCACAGCGTCACCTCCATAACAGAGAATCTCCCATGCATAATGGTACATGTATATGTAACAATTTTTTTATTTTCATCGTTGTTTTTGTGTGTAGCCAAGCCATTCTTTCAAAGTGGCTATTAATATTTTACCCTAAGACTTTGAGATTGACTTTAGCTGGTGTCTCCATTCTCCCAAAAATGGCTGTCCATTTCCCTCACATAAGTTTTGTTGTTCCGTTACTTTCAAAGTGGCATTACTTTATTGTATTACTGTAGTTTTGTGTCTACGCTTCCCCTATAGGGTTCTACAAATGTCTGTGAGACATTTTGTTTCTCATTCTGTGTGGAAATGTCACATCCATAACACTGGAATTTCCCATTTGGCTCATTGCATTGGTAATTACGGTGCACTGGCCTGCATTTTCAACCCTCAGAGGGTGGTTAAGGTATTTCCATCTATGTTGTAGGCTACAGCATTTTTCTTTTGATCTCCTTAACAAAGCAGTGTTCAGTGCTACTCTGGGTGTGACTTTCTGACATTTACAGCTAGGCTGGGCTGGCTACCACTTTCTTGCCAAATAACCAGATTTTCGTCTTTCTTTGCCAAAACATATAAAACAACATGCTAGTGTAATTAAAATGCACAAATCCTTTTAGAATACATTCTATTCCACATGGAGGACTACAGTTCTTGTCATATTCCTTCTAATTACTAATTTCAAATTGTGTCAGACTACCATGCTGCAGCACTGTCTATCTGTTCTGACCTCCAAGGTTTAAGGGCCTGCTTTGTTCGTGCTGTGAGGATTTTCACTCCAGATGAAACATCTGCTTGTATTTTTTGTTGTCGTTAGTTGTTTTTCTGTGGTGCATATTACTTGTTTTCTGAGTGCTTTTGTGTGTTGAACTTGTGCACTCCCAACACTAAAGACATCCTGAAATGGGTGGAATGAATATGCTCTTGCACGCCATCTCCAAACTTGGATGAGGCTGCAGTTATCCCTACAGTCATTCCTTTGGCAAATTACTGTGAAATTGCCCAGCTGCTGAATGGATCTTATTTCAAATCCAGATTTCCAAATTGTTCTCTTACGAGAGTCAGTCGGGTCAATGCTGAACTAGGCTTTGACTCTCAATGCCTATTACTGTAGTATGTCAAATGCACAACATTTTTGCCCAGGCGATTATTATCTGAATAAACGCTATATATATTTTAAAAAATATACCTTTTTCTGGCAAAGAATGAGAGGTTAGTCTAACTTGTACTGGCCATTTTGAAAGCATACAGTATCTTCTCAGGCCAGTGTGAATGTGAAATTCTATTGGCTGTAGCCAGGTTTCTTAGTGTTGGCATATTTCTGGCACAGACAGCCAAAGTTTGCTCATGAAGCATGCTTGTTGCTATTTGGCTGTTGTGGCACACCATGACTCTATTTGTAAAATATCTAAAATGAACCTCAATGTTAACTGTCAATGTTCTTTTGTATATTTTGTATGTGAAAATGAAACTTGAAATGCACTAGTCACTAAACTGTGACTGCATGCAGGTGTTCTCAGATATATCCTGATTCTTGGTCCTAATGATTGTTTTGTTTTATTTTCTGTTTCTGCCAGGTTGTCTACAAACTGGTTAGCCATATCCAAGAGATGGATAACGGCAGCGCCTACATAGAGTTTGACGTGCCAGAGTTCAGCAACACCGTCCTCAACCAGCTCAACGACTTGCGTCTGCAGGGGAAGCTATGTGACATTATCGTTCACATCCAGGGCCAGCCGTTCCGMGCCCACAAGGCCGTGCTGGCGGCCAGCTCYCCGTACTTCCGCGACCACTCYGCCCTGGGKACCATGAGCGGCCTGTCCATCTCCGTCATCAAGAACCCTGAGGTGTTTGAGCAGCTGCTGGCCTTCTGCTACACTGGCCGCATGTCCCTGCAGCTCAAGGATGTCGTCAGCTTCCTCACAGCAGCCAGCTTCCTGCAGATGCAGGCCGTCATCGACAAGTGCACCCAGATCCTGGAGGGAATCCACTCCAAGATCAGCAGCGCCACCAGCCCAGACGAGGGCTCCCAGGCCAGCCGCAACGGTGTTAAAGACAGCAGCCTCTTCATCAACCCCACACAGATCTCTCCCCCGTACTACTCCAGACTCAGCATAGAGGCCCGCTCTGAGCTAGCAGCAGGGAAAGGCCATGGCAGGGCGCGGCACCAGGAGGAGGGCCAGTCAGACCGCCGCAGCAGTGACGGTGTGTCAGAGCAGGAGGCAGCCACGGAGGGAGAGACTGAGCAGGTGGAGCTGATTGGGAAGGACGGCCAGGTGACAGACGTGCATGTGAAGTTGGAAAAGACGGACCGGCCCAGCTACTCCGACAGCTCCTCGGCAGGCGACGATGGCTACCACACAGAGCTGGTGGATGGAGAGCAGGTGCTGGCTGTCAGTGTTGGCTCCTACGGTCCCGTCATCCAGCCAGCCGGCTACACTTACTCAGGCCTGTCGTCCCCCTGCTTTGTGAGCCTCAGCAGCTCCAGCCCCTCCCGCTCCATGCTCAGTGGCTTCAGGGGCGGCCGGGCCAGAGCCAAGCGCCCCCCTGTAGCCGTCCCAGCAGAGGTCCTGAGTCAGATCAAACCAGGAAACGCAGAGGACAGCAGCGAAGCAGTGTTGGGTCAAGCAGGCTTTGAGAATGACGTCCAGGAACGGAGCCTGCGCAGCCAGTGGTATCCCTACAATGAGAGGCTCCTCTGCATCTACTGCGGCAAGTCCTTCAATCAGAAGGGCAGCCTGGACCGCCACATGCGCCTGCACATGGGAATCACACCCTTCGTCTGCAAGTTCTGCGGCAAGAAGTACACTCGCAAGGACCAGCTGGAGTACCACATCCGCGGCCACACGGACAACAAGCCCTTCCACTGTCAGATCTGTGGCAAGTGCTTCCCTTTCCAGGGAACCCTCAACCAGCACTTGAGGAAGAAGCACTTGGGGGCCACAGAGGGCACCAATCACATGGACTCTCCAGAGAGGACGGAGGGGAGCTCTGGTCAGAAAGACCCAGAGGATGCCTCTGAGGGGATGGCCTTTGAGACGCAGTATGCTGAGGAGGCTCCGGCCACCGACATGGAGGAGAGCTCAAAGTGTAGCCCTGAGGAAGCCCAGGTGTCCAGGTGTGATTTTTAGGCCCCTGTTCTGGTTGAGGAAGCTTTAACATGTTTTCAATTATTWTTTTWTTTTTTTATGTTTAGGATTTCTTTTGGAAGCGGCTCCTTCAAATGTTGAACCTACCTTGTACTTCCAGGTTTTCCGCCTGTCCATTTTAGTGAAAGTAGAAACATAGAATAAGAAAAGAAAAGGGTGCTTTTTAAAAACCAGATTATTTCAAAAGGAAGGAGAATCAACTTGCTATTGATAAGGTGGCCTCAATAATCAAGGCCTCCTTGTTGTTTTTGTTTTCTCTTTAATCTTTCCATGTTTTTTAAACATATTTACAGAGTAATATAGGCATGTTGCAATAATTGATATTATGAAAGCTCTGCTGCTTGTCACAAGTTTTTACCTGACCTGTTTTTGCACATGTGGCCAAAGGTGGTCACTTTACTCACAAGGAATTATTTTTCTGCAAGTGCAAAGCTTCATGTGACATATCTGTTCAATACCTCATGATACAACTACATACTCATAACAGACAGTATTTTATGAAACTCCACCAGGTTCTACCTCATAGCTAAGAACCTAACAGGAACAGAAGTGTTTTCCGTTTAAAAAAACAAACAGTTTTGTTTTAGGATCTATGTGTTATATTTGCCAAACTCTAAGCAGAACAATCCTCAGTCTCAACACAACGCCTTGATACTGTAGACTAATGTTCCTTGCTGGTTGTATGAACTCTGGACCTTGTCCATCAGTTCATGGTCAACAAGGATGTAATGTGGTCGAAGAAAGGATTTGCTATATTTAAGCAATAAGACCCGAGGAGGTGTGGTATAAGGTGAGTATACCGCGGTTAAATGCTCTTCTTACGCACGACGCAACGTGGAGTATATTGGCCATATACCACAAACCCTTGAGGTGCCTTGTTGCTATGATAAACTGCTTACCAATGTAATTAGAACATTTAAAAATATTTTAGGGGTCATACCCATGGTATATGGTCTGATATACCATAGCTTTCAGCAAATCAGCATTCAGGGCTCAAACCACCCACTTTATAATGGTGTAAAAGAAATATAAAGTATGTTGTGTGTTTGCATTGAGCAAGCTCAAGGACAGTGGATAGAGTACAATAATAGAACACAATACATTACATGATTTCCACTGTCTCTGTAGCTAAGATCTAGTTTGCTTTTCAGAACACACAGGAGCAGATTCCACTTATCTGGATCTTTTTTTACCCAGTGAAGGTCACATGCAGTTGGCCACGGTGTGTTTTACAGATGTGATTCTATCTATTAATCGACATGGGATCAATGATTGAGCCTGACATTGAAGTCATTGGAGTGTCTTCCATTCTGATGGTGTTTAGTTAATTATTCTCAACCTGTTTATGTGAAACTGTTTTTTTAATCTGTGTGTAGATGATGCTCAGTGCAGAGTTCCCCTCATTAGCTTGGCACAGCAGGCGCAGCGCTGCCCTGGATCTGTGCATGGAATCAATATGCTCACAGTATGCAAACAGGGAGAAGAAGGGAATATCCGCCATCTTGTCATGGCATTTTTCTGTTCACTCCATTTCATGAGAACTCTTGTTCTGCTCTCTTGTTTTCATTTACTGTTTCTGCCCTTTCCTGATCAGACGTAACTGTTGAGATGAGGGGATAAAATGGGAAAGCGCGTAGTCTCATTGATGCTTCATTAGAAATTAAGAGGTTGATGGCCAGATGGTAGAGGGTTGTGAGAGAAGGTTGTGAACCAAAGTAATGGTGCACTTTTTGTGAGTAGAATAGTGGCAGTTAGGCCTATGTTAATTTTTTACATGTTTTTAAGAGCAGTGGTGACTGGTGACCATCAGTTTATTCTGTGAAAAAAATAGGCTTTTTAATAGTCAATGATCAAATTATTACTGCATCAGTCAGTGTAAGTCCATTTGACAACAGATTGGTAGCTAGKTTTTTCAGTGTGAATTGGTAAATAATAATCAAAGGGCACTGCTGGCATTGGTGATGGTGCTCTGCTTGTTTAGAGATTAGCTGGGCTCTCAGGGCTCAGCAGTTGGATGAATGTCATTTGACCACATTTCACTACTTTTGTTAAAGATTTCATTTTTCATATCGTCATAAGTCACTAATGCACACAATATGGTTGGGATGGGAGGTAGGCTATGTTTGTCAGATATATATTGCATTACATGGCTAAGCATTGCAATGCCACAATGCCATGGCATAGTTTAGGTGGCGAACGGGATTTCAATATTCTTATTGTGTGAAAATGCTTCTAAGTGCAGTAGTTTTTAATAATATGGGCCTAAATTCTGATAATTATTGCTCTAACGTCCTAGCCCAGATCAAGCTCTTTATTTGGTAGATGCGGTTAAGATCAGGTGGAAAGCTGATCCTTAAAAATCACTTTTTGGCGACAGTAATTTTGCTCCATTACCCCTCTGCTTGCTGACTTGCTATTTCAGCAGTGAGTTGCCTTCCTTGTATCCTGTTATCTTTTAGTTTTTACACATGAACACACAAAACCATAATTACAGTATTGCAAGGAGCTAGCAGGCTCACTGTTTAGAGAGAAATGTCCCGAAAAGCCCAGAGGTCCAGGTGGGTGCGGACAAAATAATTTCCTCTTCATTTAATGTAGCACCACCATTTACTATGCCTGTTTGTTATTTTTCGGTTGTTTGCTGCATCTTTTATCACATTACCAACCCCTTGCCTTTGGCAGAACTTGGTTTCATTATTTTGCTGTGATTTTGTTTTCATATTGGTGTTGTGCAGTTTTGCATGTATTTCCATATTGTGTAATGTTAGGTCACCAATGCAGTCTTTTCTCCACTGAATGCTCACTACACAAGTGGTTGGCTCATTGTTTCACCAGATGCTGTTGGAAACTGTTCCGTTTACAACCAAAAGGACCTTTCTGTGATTCAGTGCGCTATCTGATTCACTGTCTCCATGTCTTGTTGCTGGTCAGTGACAGCCCCTTCCCTTTTTGTTTTATTTTTGTATTTCTCCATCAACAGAACATATGCTTGACAGTGTTGTCCAAAGTCAGCCACAATCTATTGTTCTCTGTCTAAATGCCTGCTAGGCTAAGTCTTGGATATTTATGTTATGCTCTGTGTGGTAATGCACTCTGCACATTTGCAGAACCATCTCTGTAAAGTCTTAACCCTGCTCTTATTGAATCTGTCCCTCTGTCCCCCTACAGATTTAGAATTGGGAATCGACACTGAACAAAGTTATAAATGCAACCATTTTTGATTTTACTGAGTTACTGTTCATATAAGGAAATCAGTCCATTTAAATGTATTCATTAGGCCCTAATCTATGGATTTCACATGACTGGTAATACAGATATGCATCTGTTGGTCACAGATACCTTAAAAAAAAGGGTAGGGACTTGGATCAGAACCAATCCGTGTCTGGTGTGACCACCGTTTTGCCTCGTGTAGTGTGACAAATCTCCTTCGCATAGAGTTGATCAGGCTGTTGATTGTGGCATGTGGAATTTTTTCACACTCTTCTTCACTGGCTGTGCGAAGTTGCTGGTAATTGCCGGGAACTGGAACACGCTGTCGTACACGTCGATCCAGAGTATCCCAAACATGCTCAATGGGTGACATGTCTGGTGAGGTAATGGAATTATGTACAGCACCACAATGGGCCTCAGTATTTAAGCATGCTATCTCTGTGCATTCAAATTGCCATTGATAAAATGCAATTGTGTTTGTTGTCCTTAGCTTGTCTGCCAATACCACAACCCCAGCCCCACCACGGTACACTCTGTTCACAACGTTGATATCAGCAAACCTCTGGCCCACACGACACCATGCACGCGTTCTGCAATCTGCACGGTACAGTTGAAAACGGGATTCATCCGCGAAGAGCACACTACTCCAGTGTGCCAATGGTCATCGAAGGTAAGCATTTGCCCACGGAAGTCGGTTACGATGCTGAACTGCAGTCAGGTCAAGACCCTGGTGAGGACCACGAGCACGCAAATGAGCTTCCCTGAGGCAGTTTCTGCAGAAATGTTTCGCAAACCCACAGTTTCATCAGCTATCCTGGTGGCTGGTCTCAGACGATCCCGCAGGTGACGATGCCGGCTGTAGATGTCCTGGGATGGCGTGGTTACACGTGGTCTGCGGTTGTGAGGCCGGTTGGATATACTGCCAAATTCTCTAAAAGGACGGAGGCGGCTTATGATAGAGAATTAACATTGAATTCTCTGACAACAGCTCTAGTGGACATTCCTGCAGTCAGTATGCCAGTTGCACGGTCCATCAACTTGAGACGTGGCATTGTGTTGTGACGCAGCTGTACATTTTAGTGGCTTTTTTATTGTTCACAGCACAAGGTGCACCTGTGTAATGATCATGCTTTTTGATATGCCACACCTGTCAGGTGGATGGATTATCTTGGCAAAGGAGAAATGCTCACCAACAGGGATGTAAACACATTTGTGCACATTTTGTTTTTTGAAAAAAGCTTGTTGTGCTTATGGGAAATTTCTGGGGTCTTTTATTTCAGCTCATGGAACATGGGACCAACACTTTACATGTTGCATTTATATTTTTGTTCAGTGTACTTTACCATGTAAAAATATGGTCCTTAATAGGTTATTGTGCCAGGAGTCAAATCAAAGGTTTCCCTGTGGATAATTCTCCAAAGGTATGTCTATACATTGGGCCAACAAGAGGCATGATGAGTTTTCTAGATAATACTTTTTTTCCCCAGTTCCTTGCTATTTCCAACTGATGGTCTTGTTACAACACACTGCAGTTGAATCCCACATAGGATGTTGCCAGATATGATAGTCATATCATGAAAGAAATGTATGAAGCCATAAGTACTAAAATTGAGATTGTTTCATTGTCATTTTAAGATGCCAACCATACAAATCCTAGAAATATTTTAAAGAAAAATAAGCTTTTGAATCTTGATCTGTGCCTTGCCATACAAACTATCACTAGCTGTATATCCCTGTGGATATAAAGCATCTGACACTTACAGTAGACATTTGTTTTGTGCCTGCCTTCAATGGAAAGAATAAAAGGATCGAGGACAAAGTATATCTATTGATAAAGTACTGTTGATTTTCTTCACTTTTAATTTGGATTTTTTTWAAAATTGTAATAGTTTATGCAAAAATGAAATGTCTACAAGGGAATAGGCACGGAGAATCATGTCTGAGATACATGCCCATGTTGCTCTCTTAAGTTAGCAGGGTAATGGGCACCTCGTTTTTAGTCAGCCATACCATTTCCTTGTCATCAGACCCTTTTTGATACTTGTATCCATTTGATAATGTGATGGATTGTGTTTTGTTATATCGTGACTTGCATGGCATCTAATCACAGTCATGAGCTGTTCTGTTCCTCTCTCCAGAGGCTGTTTTGTATGTATACTGTATCCTTTCTGTTAGCACTGAGGACTATCTAAGATCTCCTTCAGTCTCAGAGAGAGGAGAGTACAGCTAGACTCTTCCCTCTCAAGATTAATTTTGTTACATCTGGCCAGGGGGACAGCTTGTTGAGAATGAGCAGGTAAAAACAAAGTGCAAATGTGCTCAGTTATAGCTGTTTTGCACATCACTCACATCACCCACACATTTGTTTAGAAATGCTGATTGCAGTTTTTGGAACTTAACGTTAGTTCTTGTTTTTGTCTCATCTGGCATATACTTAGAAATAGCATAACCTGTCTTTTGATACATTCATATTCCAGAGGGATATATCATTCTAGTCTCCCCTTTTTAAGGGATTACTTTATCTTTAGGGACCTTTTTTTCCCTTAAATGGTGCTTTTAGTCTGGTCAGGTTATTTATTGATTTTTATATACAAAAGACTATATACATGCATATATATATATATATACATTATAGGGGGATGGAGGGGTAATTTTGTTTAAATGCTTTTATAAACTTAAGTTACTAATACCACAACACTCACCAACCAACTGAACCTGACACTTGTTTGCATTCACTCTGTTTGTTCAAAACTATTCATATTAAAGGCGGGGGAGCGATATTTGTGGGCCAGAAGTAATCAAAACGAAGTGTTTACAGGGAAGGCTGTTGGACTACTTTTTGAATTTGCAGCTCGTTCGATTACTTTTTTTAAACTGATTAACTTCAGGTAGTTTATGAACACTGATATAGATTTCCATAGCTTCTCAGCCTTTCTCCACTGTGTAATATACAAAAGCAATAACCTTTTTTTAAGGGGATATATTGGTATCAATGAGACTAATCTAGTTCTTGGCCTGTCACTTCTCAAACAAAAGCTGAATGTCAGGGAGCTGTAGAACTAAAGTAGGTCGAGGACAATTTGATATAGATTTATTTTTATATATTTTGTGAATCTTTGGACCGGTTAGGTGAAAATGCTCATTAGGTGAGACTGGTATTGCTGGTCTTTTTAAGTAGGCATCCAAAGCCTAAAACTATCAGTGAACTGAAATGCAAAGCTAAACATGTGATTCCGTCAAACCCCAATGCCACTGGTTTTAAAGTTGCACCTCCATCTGTGTCAAATACTGAAAGGGATTTTGGGCTCCACAGCCACATAGTGGGAGTGGCAATCTGTTTCATTCTAAAAATGTCAAGGTCTTCCCTTTCCCCTCGAGTACTGAGACTATAGTTTTAGCGGGTCAGAGTGGAAGTGGTCAGTGCTGCTTTAACTAAATGTTTAGACTGACCTGTTTCATTCTCTTTGATGTGAAACTCCTTGGTCTCTCACATTCTGTGGTATCTGGTTAAGTATGTGGTCATATGGCAAAAAACTAAGTAGAACTCAGGGTTTATACTAGTGTTATAAAGTGGTCACGCTGGGCATACAGCTCGTGTGTAGAATTCAACGTGCACTTATATTCAGGTGGGGAAACAAATCCTCAGTCAGTGGTTCCCAAACATTCTGCCTCAAGGGTCTCACTGAACCCATGTTTTCCATTCCCACTCTGCATGCATGTGACGAGCTTCAATGCTGAGGAACAGGGGAGACCTTTTAGTTTGGCCCATTGTCCGTCCACCTGCCTCTAGTCCGTTCTACATACAACCACACAACCCAACTGTGAACCTCAACTCTACTGTTTTGTACAATGATGAAGTAAATGAAGCTAGCTAGAGCTGATGCTTTAACTGTTAACTTGCCATTTCTGAATTTATTTTATAGCATGAAAAATATATTTATTCAAATTATATTTTACTCATCATTCTGTTTTGCTTTATTTTGGTTCATAAGCTTGTAAATTGCTTTTTTATGATACTATGAAATGTCAAAAGAAAATGTGTTTTTATTTGTAAAATAAAGATGCTCATTTGGCACTCTCTTGTCCAGTAATTGTATTGTACTAAAGGTGGAGGCGAGCACGTTGTAGGTGAGACATTGTTGGGTGAAGAAACTGCAGATACGACCTGGCCAGCAGAGGGACATCACACACTCCTCATTTGCTGCTGCTACTGTTTATTTTTCTCTTATCTATCCTGATGTATAGTCACTTCACCTGCCTTCGAGTACATATCTACCTCAACTACCTCGTACCTCTGCAGATTGATATGGTACTGGTACTCCCTGAATATAACTCCATTCTTGTGTATTTTATTTTGCTTACAATTTATTTTCTACACCAGTTGTATTCGGCGCATGTGACATAACATTTTATTTTAAAAATGTAGATGTTGCACACAAACACTAGCTACATTACCGAAGATTAAATTTTTTAAATGACTACTAGACCGTTTTTTTTACTGAATTCAAGCAGTCACTCACTAGCCAGGTTTCCATCCAAACAATTCATGAGGATGAATTACCTGATGCATGAAAAGTCATTACCTGGCGGATGGTAGTGACACAATTTGTTCGTTCGACATGGTGGGATCTTTTTGTGTCGGTAAAATGAATTATGCGAGAAATGACAGTGGAAACAACTTTATGCTCATATTTATAGAATAACCATATCGAAATTAACTTGGAGTCATGCAATGTTGTGGTCCTCCCAATACGACTCGGGAAGCCAAGCAGTTTATTAGGCTACACATGAAATGTTATTAACGTTGTAGTGTCTTAGCTCTTATTACTAATTTATGTAACAAAGACTCCGAACATAAGAAAGTGAACTGTAGCTTCAAAATTACTAAAACTAGTTAGTACAAGAATAACAGAGCAAAAGACTGCGCATGACCAAGGGCGCTCCGTTCTTAAAGGGGACATCAGTAATTAACAGAACATGACAAACTCACAGGGTTGTGAAAGTGCACTTGATATGCTTGATGCTCCTTTAAATGTAGGTAACCTACCCGTACTGTAGCTGTGAGGTGTTGGCTAGAGCGCACGTGCCAAGGCCAGAGTTGGCACGTTTGCTATATAACGCAACAGTTTGTGACAAAACCCATCAGTTGTGTTGAAAATGTGATGGGAACACATTTAACTTTTATTTTTCATTACTACATAGGAAATGTAACCTCAAAAGGTATTTTGATGTGCTCTACGTCATCACGCACAGACGTTTGTCCACAATAAGTCCGTTTGATGGAAACATCTCTATTGGGAAAATATGTAATTTTATGTAGATTTTAGAATATTCGCATGAAAATCTGTAGCAAATTGGATGTAAACGTAGCTACTGACTTTTATCCGCAGGCATTGCGATAATGATTTCTCTCGCGCAACACAAAAGCAAGTGCATCATGCAACACGTTGATCATCATGTGCATGCTGTTATCATTCGTAGGTGGGCCTACTAACAACATCCACATGATGACTTGCATACGATGAAAATAACGCTCCTAAACTGTAAAATAGATTAGACACCAACCTAGATAAACATTTAATAATTTGGGTCAGTTGTCCTCTTGCCATGAACTTTTGTTTGAAACGCTTAGATAACCATACACAGTAGCTTGTAACGTGGTCAGTTGGGAGATAAGGGCCTTAGGTCAAGCTCTGCAGCCACTTTTTCCATCTTCTCCAGTTCATAGCCAATATGTAAAATGTCTGCCCTCATGGACAGCAGTGCAGTTTCATTGTTTGCAGATCCTCCCACGCTGTGGTTCTTCTGCACCACCAGTGTGCAGTCATCACCAGGCAGCTTGTACTCCAGCCTCCTCGCACTTGTCCAGCTGCCATAACTCTGGATCCCAGCCAGCTCCAGGAAGGCCTTCATGGCCTCAGTGCTGCTGCAGCTCTCCTGCTCTCTCACTGGGACCCCTAAGCAGTGAGCCAGGTGCTGGATGATGGGAGTGTGGCCAGTCAGCTCCCTGTACTGGGGTGCAGGAGGACAGGGCTGGCTCTGGATCTGTCCTATCTCTGGAATAGAAAGTGGGTTGTCCTCACAGCCCTTTGGCCCTTCTGTTTCATCTCTATCCACACATAGCTTCTCTCCCCAGACTGTAGAGGGACATCCAGAGCCAGCAGCCTGACTCTCTGGCTCTGGTGGCATATTGTTGGAAGAGTATGGATTGTTACCTATGATCATTCTCCACTGACTGCCCTGTTTGCTTAGCCAGGTCTGCTGAGAAGCCAGGTGGAAGCTCTCTGTGTCGTAGTAATGCTCTCTAATGGTGACCTCTTCGATAGACCATGCCCCCTTCTCCTGCAGCCGTGCCTCGGTCTTCTCTCCCAGCTTGTACTGTAGCTCCACGTTCACCCTGATGGACCCCTGTGGTCCCTCCTCTTCACCTGTTCCTGCTAGTGGTCTGTGCGGCAACATCTAGCAAAGCAAGAGCCACACCAAGAGGTTCTGATGATAAGAGAAATCAGTGGTGCACCATCTCATAGTATAGCACAGATTACATGCCAGTTTTAAGCAGATTCAGTGTATGTTACAAATAGACAAATATATGTCTTGTGATGATGGAATTATCATTTTAAGGTATACTAAATTATATTCTGGGTTGATATGGTTACAGGAGTTTTCTTACCTCTACAGCAGAGATCCTCAGCTTGAAGCGCGAAGGAGAACCTTTCTACCGTCTTCAGCTCACACACAGAATAAAGGTTTGTTGTTTTAAACCGTTTGAGCCTCTGCTGCTGGGTGACTAGAACCTTTGACGAATGAGCTAATGGCAGTCATGGCTTTATTAGAGTTTATAGTGAGTCCAAGCCACTGCCTTCTGGTGTTTAGTGTTTATGGATACTGCTTTGGTTGTCATGGAGAGGTCAGCTTATCTTCCCTGAATTATCCGTCATCATGATATCATCTTTATTAACATAGCTATATATGCATGTCTCCTCCCCTGTGTGTCTCTAGTGCTCCTCCTCTTCTATCAGTGAGGCAGGTAGCCTAGTGGTTAGAGCATTGGACTAGTAACCAGAAGGTTGCAAGATTGAATCCCTGAGCTAACAAGATAAAAATCTGTTGTTCTTCCCCTGAACAAGGCAGTTAACCCACTGTTCCTAGGCCGTCATTGAAAATAAGATTTTGTTCTTAACTGACTTGCCTAGTTAAGTAAAGGTTAAATAAAAATAGAACAGTGATCAGTAACCATGGTAGTGTTTGTCTGAAGTATGCCCCTCCTTTTTAGCTGATGTGTTGACAATGCCACCAGAGGGGGCTAGAGGATTAACATGAATGGCAGTGCCCTGTTGATGTAGAATTGCAGCATACCTGTATGTCACTAGTGTATGCAACTTTACTTACTATGCATTGATTGAGGAGAGCAACAGGAGAGATTTCATGCTATTCTCCGATTGTTGTTTGTGAAGGTGCACAGGACCATGATCATAAGAGGATCGGTCAGGAAAAACTCCTGGCCCTATAGGCTAGTCTTCCTCTTGTGGTTTTATTAAGCCTAGTTAAATATAATACACTTCAAAGGCAGTATGACAAGGTGAAATACATAGCCTGAATGTTGATGCTCTTCATTTCTATATTGATGTCATTGAGTAGCCTATTTAGAGGAGGATATGAGGTTACACTAGAAATGATCTTTGATTTTAAAGTGGTTGCATGTGGATAGACTTACTGCTCTCTTTTCTGTTTCATTCCAGAGGAAGAGGAGATGGCACTGATTTAAGTATTCAAGATCAGAGACTAGGAAGATTACATAATTTACTATTCACTCGGTACAATACTTATTAAACCGATAGTCCTATTAGTTTTGTACTTCGATTTCCTTTGTTTAGCTTTTAAAATATATGGATGCTGATGGTGAAATGCAGTATCAATAAGTTTTCTAAATAGCAGGATAACATAACCAGAAGCAGCTAAAAACCTGAGTTTGTGGAATCTCATTCACTGAGCTTTTGGTTAAGTAGCCATGCTGGCATTGAGCTGTCCCACATTACTCTGACTCTGAGTAACACAAAGTACATTTACTACCAGCAGCCCCTTTTCCTTCTCAGTCTCCAATTGAATGTTCTGTTTAATGTTCTGCAGTGTTATTGCTGCTGGCCCCATAGTGTTAAAATATGCATCTACAGGGGGAGATATACAGCTGTGCTACAGCTAGAGGCCAATGCAGTGTTAGTGTTTTGTGAGTTTGGGTCCAAATTGTTCATCTGGGAATGAATTGGACTAAAATGGAGTAAATGGCAGAGAGGCCTCCCCACATCTATCATCTGGGTTTAAATGGTTCTCTATCACTTTTACAGCAGTGGGTTTCACAGTTGTCAGCAGTGGATGCCCCACAGTTTGTATTCAATAGTTTTCCAGTGTTTAATTGCTAAAAAATGTGTTTCTACTAAGCCTAGTAGTCTTGGGAGTTCATCGATTTGAAGTGGATAAAGATTTGCATCTTAATTTACACCTACTGTTCTAGCTTATTTTATTAGTGATGCTCTACTTATGCCATACCACAAGGCCATATATTATGTAAATGTATTCAATCTTAATTATATGGTTTGAAAATCGAGGCCTATTCTTATCTGAGAGTGCTGACTCCATTCTAACTTTCTTTACCATAGAAGGGTTTGGCAACCCTGAAAATGTGTACAATAAAAGTATATATATTTTTATTTATTTATACTTTTGTTGGCATTATATTATGTAATATCATCACTGTTTAGTTACATGTCAGCAACAGTCCATTTGACAAAGTATATTGAACGAAAATATAATCGCAACATGTAAAGTGTTGGTCCCATGTTTCATGAGCTGAAATAAAAKATCCCAGAAATATTCCATATGCACAAAAAGCTTATTTCTCTCAAATTATGTCCAGAAATTTGTTTACATCCCTGTTAGTGAGCATTTCTCATTTGCCAAGATAATCCATCCACCTGACAGGTATGGTATATCAAGAAGCTGAGTGAACAGCATGATTATTACACAGGTGCACCTTGTGCTGGGGACATGGAAAGGCCACTAAAATGTACAGTTTTGTCACACAACACAATGCCACAGATGTTTTCAAGTTTTGAGGGAGCATGCAATTGGCATGCTGACTGCAGGAATGTTCACCAGAGCTGTTGCCAGATAATTTTATGCTAATTCCTCTACCATAAGCCGCCTCCAATGTTGTTTTAGAAAATTTGGCAGTATGTCCAACCGGTCTCACAACCACAGACCACATGTAACCACGCCAGCCCATTACCTACACATCTGGCTTGTTCACCTGCGGGATCGTCTGAGACCAGCCACCCAGACAACTGATGGAACTGAGGAGTATTTATGTCTGTAATAAAGCCCTTTTGTGGGGAAAAACAAATTCTGATTGGCTGGGCCTGGCTCCCCAGTAGGTGGGCCTGGCTCCCAAGTGGATGGGCCGATGTCCTCCCAGGCCCACCCATGGCTGCGCCCCTGCTCAGTTGTGAAATCCATAGATTAGTGCCTAATGAATTTATTTAAATTGTCTGATTTCCTTATATGAACTGTAACTAAAATCCATGACATTGTTGCATGTTGCGTTTGTATTTTTGTTCAGTATAGATGTAAATGTGTTTTTAGTCATAGTTGAGGTTGCATACTAAATCAGTTAATAGATAATAAAATAGATTGTATCGTAGCAGTAAAAGTTTATCCTGAAATAACACTTTAAATCGCTCTGTGCAGTGAAATATAAGATTAAAACGCATCACACAATGAAAGTCCAGGAAACCCTGTAGTGGTGTGTTATTTAGCTAACAGCTGTGATTTAAATAACCCTAAGCACACACTCTGAGTGTGATGTACTGGCCATGGCTGGTCTAAACATTACATACAGTAAACATTATGTTTGGATCTAACAGACCTGCTCAAGCTAGCTAGCCAGGCCAGGGTTACAGTCAATGGCAGTTGTGGTTGGGTCTCCCTATTAGTCACTTGCGATTCCACCGTTTTTTTTCGTTAGATTTCTTTTGTCCAATTTTATTTATGAGATCAATATACTTGATGATACACAAGTATTTTTTTATTGTATTATTATTCCAGCTTTCAGCTCAGAGATGATTAGGCATTATAGACCTACTGTATGTATTGTTATAGTAGCTTAATCATGGAACAACTGGCAGGGTATGTAGCCAGTGTATTATGGAGTTGGATTTATGTTTGGCTGACACTTTAAAATATTTATTTCAGGACCTCAGAGGAACAGTAACTCGTGTTCTAGCAGTTCTTTATGACATGGTAAAACACTGTACCAGGAGACTAGGAGACTCATATTGACTAAAATTGATGTATTTTCTCTGGGTAATTTGTGGCATCTTAATTCAAAACTCATCATCTGGTCATCTGGATTCGACGGGATGAAAAGTGGAACTTCCACTGTTAAAAGTAAAACAATTACATGCTAATTAAGTACATTATATATATATATTTGATTCAGATGTAGCTTTATGATAAAAATCCTTGATAACCCCATAATAGGGGAATAGGCCTACACCTCCCTTCGTATTGAATACCTCATCTTGGTCTGTTTTTTTTTTTTACTATCTCTGGACTCTGACTGTGCAGTTTTATAACAATGTTATTGCGTATCTCCTGTGGCCCATACTGACGAACTCTCACCGTTAGAGCACAGCATAGCTTTTGTGCCTCCAGTCTTTCATTGGAGAATGTGGCCAAATATGGAAGACATGAAAGGGAATAAGCTAAGTAGTATCCATGCATGAATCCATGCTCTGCTTATCAGTGTTCGAGCTCTGCCAGGAGTATAAAAGAGCCATTGGGCCTAGATGTTAAATTGCGGTTGGCCTTTTCCAGTACAGTATGTTTATGGGTCCTGTTGGTGCAATATTTCTGATGGCACTTAATGAAGGGGTTAATGTCTCTGATTATTCCACTTTGATAGTTGGTGACATTACAAAGGTGTCTTGATTTCATAAACCTGATGTTAGCACTTTTTCCAGTCACATTTTCCATATTTTTCTGTAAACCATGTTTCATTTGTCATTTTCAGATTTGTACTTGTTGTTATTCAGTGAAACAGGCATTATTTATGGCCTTTTTAATAGGAGTACTGGTTGTGCTGAAATTATAGACATGATGCCACCCTCCAATTTTGCCTGTTAAATCCTTATTGGACCTCTATTCAGCGCTATTCAATGTGGCTCTATTGGTTCACCCCATTCCTGTCTTTAGTACTCTCTTAAGATTTATTTTTATCATCAGTACATGCATGATAACATTGAAGTGGCTGTGAAGGTTTGTGTTAGTACAATAGTAAAGTAGATAGAAAGCATCACCCTAATAGTGATCTACCATGTCATAAATTCATGGAGTTAATATTTTGAGACAATCAGTCATTGATATTGCATGAATGAAAGCTGTAAATGTTAGGTATGAACAAGGAACAAGGGACAGTACTAACAGTATTTCTTCGCCTTTGACAGACAGAATTATTGCAGCAATGTGCAAAAAATCATGAATGGTTCACTGATGTGAATTCACATCTAAAAATATGAGCTCATTCACCACTGTAAACATTAAAACATCACTTTGATTGGATGTTAGGCTGTACAGTTTAAATGAGCTGTTGAATTAAAACCATTGTTTAACCGATCTGTGTCATCTTTCACGTTTTGCCTGAATTGCCCAAACCCTCACAACCGCAAATATATGTTTGACTGATGTTGGGATGTCACGCAAACCCAAAGATGGAGTGGAATGTTATTGTCCATTTTCTTAGTTAACATGTTATTGTTGTTTATTGTGGCATATGTTGAACTGGTCTCAAACGATTTCCACAATTACACAAATTCCAACCCCATTGGGAATAGATACTGATGTAGGCTATTAAACGATTTGGAAATGTTGAATCCCATGTCATCATAACCATATGTCAGCTGTGCCCCAGAATCATGTAGCCCACATCACGCCAACCATTTGCACAATACCCTCGTGTAGAAGGGTGGATGACCTCACTTGTTTTCGTAAGAGTGCATTTCAGACTACTTATATTTTTTACATGATAGAATAAGAGGGTAAGATGGAGACCTAGGTGTCTTGTTGAGCCTCCATCTCTCCCTCACATTCCATCAGGTAGGCCTAATTTACAACTGTATTATACTGTAATAGAAACACTTTGACCAAAGGACTGATTTTTGGCTTCTACAGCATCTCTTCCTGTAGATGCGTATAGTGATGATGGCTGGTGAATCAATGAATGTGTGACTTGTTGATTTGTCATCTTAATTTCATGCATAGGCTATTCCATTTCCTGCAAGTCAGTTTATGGCTGATGAGAGACATATTTACAACAAAATGCAAAAAATAAATAATGAGTAATCTCTTAAAACCACCAAGGTGAGTTACTTCCTGCTACATTTGTGCTAGGTTTGTAATGGTGTGCTTAGATGTTCCCAGTAAGGCATATGAGTTTTTTTTTAATTACGACCCACAGTCCCCTAACAGTATGACCCTACAGTATTAGTCCTCACTGGACTTGTCCAGGTCAGAGCATTTGCCCGTGTCAAATTATAAATGTAGTCCATAAATCTGATTCAGTCTGAAGTTTATGAGTTGCTCGAACACTGTCAGCATTACCTCAGTGACTGGGTGTAGTAAAAGCTACAGCCCTCCTGGCTCTGTACAGGCTGGGATGGAGAGAACCATGTGTAAGTTTCCAACACTTCCAGTAAACCCGCAGACCTTCAGCTGTGTGGCACTGCTGTCAAGACCCATAGCACATTGATGTTGTTTCAGTCCCTATTAGCTGCATGCAACCTGCTGGGTTACAGTGTGACAGAAAACAGCAGCACTTTCTGCTCTTAACTGATACTTTGGGCATTGAAATAGGTGAAGAAAAGGGTTCCATACATGGTCTTACACTGTAGATCTTGTATCCTCTCTTTTTCCACATTCCTGGAATTCATGTGTTCATTTTACAAGTGTTATTTCCATTTCGAGGGAGATGTAGTTCATGCGTTTTATTGGACTTGCAGCTGTCATTGGAACACTTGTGAAAACGGGATTTAGTACAACAATGTGCTCAATGTTAGCAACAGACTAAGAGGTGATTGCAAATTCTTGTCACAAATATTTTTTGTCTGTAACATGTCGGTACACCATTGAAAAGTCACCTCTAAAGGGTAAGACAACAGTGTATACTATATCTATGTCCTAACCTCTCTTCTCCTTTTGGTCATCAGGTGTCAGTTAGCATGATTAGGCTAAAGGTAATATATAAAGCAGGCACACAGATGACAAAAACAAAGAGTTCCTTCTGACTTTTCTAATACAGGGAAAGCCAGCACAGTGCTACAGACGGGTCACCCTGTGGAAGTTAAAAACGTGGGGAAATAATGACATCATACACCCCCAAAATCTGGAAGGGAACAAACAACTGAAGACGGAAGCTGCACAGAGGTCAATAAATAATTGAGTTTATTGAGGATGTAAGGAAGTGGGATGAAAGCAGAGTCTCAGTATTAGAATTAAATGCACTTTAAACTTGTCATATTTTATTGTGAATGCTTATACGAAGCCATATAATGCATTAATAGCTGTCTCGTTCTGAAAGGTTGATACTTTTCCTGGAACTGAATGACCTATGCTCTCTTTAATCTCTGTCATTTAGATCTCCAGATAGACTTGGATCGCAAGACATGGTAGGACTGTAAGAGGTTGCTTTCTGCATCACACCCTGCTCTAACTTTTAGAAGAAGTATATGAATGAATTAAACCCGGGACAGTGTTTCCACACAGAAAGTGCACAGAAGTGGGTTGGAAGAACTTGAAACAGTGGTCATGGCATCAGTTTTTACCCCAGGCTTAAAAGCTATTAGTAGATCTACACATCACCACAATTTGAAGCTCAGTTCCATGGTTTTGGTCTTAGGGAAAGCTGAATTATTCCACATTTGATACCAATGAATGCAATAAACAACTAAGGATATTTCATCTTCAACCAGCTATACTGTATTAGTCTACATACTATGTGTGACTCTCTGTTTCTAAATGTTTCCAATGAGTACCACATTGATGATAATACTTCTGTGACAATAATTTGGTTTGGTTTTGATATACATACGGAACAATATATTGGTTAGGTTTTTATTGCAATCACAATCTATGATTATAATTATTCCATCCATGTTGTTTTAAATTGTGTTTTTGCTGACTTACAATAAGTCAGTGAAGTGTACCATTCTGCTCACTATTCAGCGACATGCTATATGCCACCTCTATGGGAAAAGCTCTGCTCCATGTCAAAGCCAGTCTCCTTTTCCCAGCTTGATGTACATTTTAGGTCTATTTGGCTATATATTGAAATAAAGATCAAAGGAATAGAACAGTCTCTAATATTACCAGACTATGGCTGAGGAATGTTCTTCACATAGTACAATTAAGAGTGGAATATGGTACCCTTTGGCTTCATTTCAAATTTCTATATGAAAATAGGCACATAACATCAGAGTACTTTGCAATAAATTATCTTGGTAAAGTTGTGAGGCCTATAGACTTTCTTGACAGAGGCCTCCTTCAACAACTACTGATGCCTGATGCCTCTCAACAATGTGCCTATGAGATCACATTGTCCATGCATGTCTCAATCTGTGGTCTCTCTAAATGACCCCATAACTGCCAGCTTTGACATATTTATTTTACATTGTGCTGCATTAATGCTTTCAGATTTCATATGGGCATTTCTTTGTTGCATTTTTGGGAAAATATTTTAACATAAGCCTAACTTTGTTCTACGCCAGTGAAACACCAACAGAACATACCTGTGCTGGTAGATCAATTGCTCCTCTGTTTCGCTGAAACATTGCCTCAGATCAGAACCTGTCTGCAAATGTTGTATCATGCCATGATTGTTGTTGCAGAAAAACAGGCACCTCGTCAGCTTGATTCAGCCTTCACTACCGTGCTCAGCTAAGACTCTACTGGACTGCAGGGCAGAGACGCTGTCTTTCTTATGATACAGTACCTTTGTGAAAGCTGCAGGACAGAGACATGAAATAGATGGAAAGATAGGAGAAGTAGAGGTGAGGGGTAATCCAGACGCCCATAGAAAAACATCAAGGTCCGTCTGACCGCCTGTGGATTTTGAAGGATGGCGAGCTCATTGTGGAGTGATGCTCATCAGGTGGAAGGGAGAGGGAGCAAGAGGGAGATGGAGAGAACGATATAGATAAAGATGGCGCGAGCGATAGAGAGGAGGGTGCTATAACAAAGTTAGATGATATACTACTGCTGGCAGATTAGAGCAGTGTATAGAGTCAAATGCCATTAGAACTATATTACATTGTCCTGTGGTTCCACTCCTTATCTTTACTACATGTACACTGCCCTAGAGAGTCATGCACTGACACACACCTGCTACGTAGCCGTTAGGCCCGAAGCCACAAAGACTAACTGCAGGGATCCATCTTATTAATTCCCTGCCACCGCCTTTGATGTATGAGGTATTAAGATGTCTTGGAACCTTGACTGCCCTCAATGAGTCTGCACAGCAATACGAGTCGATCAGCCCAGCCGTCATTATTCAAAAGATGAGGCATTTGAACTGATTCTCTCAGCGTTTCTCTGCTCAGAATGTGTATGTGTGCAGATTCAACACGGCTTTGTCTGGTGGGGAGGAGGAGGAGGTGGGGTTCGGGGCTCTGTCAGCCACATTGAATGGGCTTTTCCATTGTGGTGGTTCATTAGACTTATGCGGCGGGGACAGCTCACTGGCAGTCAGGCTACACTCACATTCATGTCCATGATTGATACATCAACATGTACCTTGCTCCTCAGATTTACAGATCCATAAATGGAACTTTGTTACATATGATTTCTCTCCACGAGACACAAGGATGTGAGGATGAACAGACCTGCAGTGACCTGAGCATATGAGTTTGTGCTAACGGTTGAGGAAAATTAATGTATTTAGTTCTGAGAGCCACTCTGGTAGATTCTTGGCCGAGTATGTTGGTTGGTTCTTCTCCAGGCTGGCTAGGACTGACTGTGGCTGCTCAACTCTGTGCAAATGAGCAGCTGATTGAGAGCCAGCCCACTGTCAGAGAAGCTTTCCACTCCACCTTGGACAAAGCACAGACCTGATCATAATTGTAGAAATAGGCTGTTACATAAGAAATTGGATTTGTGCTCTTCTGGCAGAGACCTGAAAATGAAAGGATGAGCTCTTCTTAAATTGTCCTGTCATATCTCTCTATGCTGATCTATGTAGGCTACTGTATGTGATATACCTTGATAGAGGTGACACCACTAGGAATGTAATGGTTCAGAAATAGAGCCTGCTAAATCCACAGATTGTTTGATTATCACTGATTATCTGGTGAGTTGTGATCCATTGTGTTTATTCAAACAATAAGTTCTCCACTATTGAAAGGTTTTTTAGCTTTTGCTGTAGCTGCATGGTAGAAATCTTTCCTTAAAACAACTTTCTGAAGGAAATGAAATATCAAAATATACTGGAATGTAGTGTAGGCCTACATTTCAAGCATAACCCCTTTCATTCTGAACATCCAACTTCCATTTGTGGAAATTCTGTTCTGATGGATTTGAAATGATGAAGAGGAATGAAAATTCCAACTGGAAAACATTTTAGTTGATGACTGTTAAACCATACAGGAACTTCTCACAAAGAAAAGCCACACAGGAGGATCACACCGTTTATTCTCAGTGGCTGCAATCAAGGAATCCCAGAATGGCATCTGGGTCGTTCCACCAATTCGGTGCCTTTTGAGAAGTATAACCTGGTAAAAAAGAAAAATGTAATTCACCTAATTGTAACATTCATAAAGAGCACATGTTCAACTTAATAAAATAACACGTTTTCCCATGTAAAGAGGTTAAATAAAGAAATGACTATAGTAAGTGCATATTAAGTGACAGATAAAGTAAAAGGGTGACCCTAACAGCTTTGACGATGTCTTCTTAAATCAGCAATAAATCCCCTTGTGACAGGGGGAATTGAAGCTTGTTTTATTGAATTAAATGGCACTTCATTCATTATAACAGGCTTTTAAAATTCAATATTGGTGCACAGTTCAGTTAAAATATCAAAGGGATGCCATAAGGCACTCTTTTTGTGGAATGACCCGTCTCTGTTGATAAATGACTACTAAAATGTGTGTCTGAATTTGAGTCATCGTGAGATGTGCTTAACTTATTTTTGTTTCAATAATTAATATAATGTGTTAGCATTCCTGAAGCTAATGTTAGTCATGTCTGTGAGTAATGATCAAAAGAGAACTCCCTAAAATTCCTTAATGATTGTCTGGAGGACACAGGGGGGGAAGGCCAGGAATTCATAAAGCTTCACAAGTGAGTCATCTTTCATAAGTTTCAGATGTATTATTTGCCTATAAAACCAAACGATATGTCTTTGTCTACTTTATTCTGTACGGCTCTAGAGCTTACTTGAGACTTTGCTTCAGTTATTTTGTAAGTGTATGGTTATAGATATGGCTCAGATTGAGCAGACTGTCTTTCTTTTTCCCAGGTTTATTCACCTCCAGCAGAGGGCGTGACAATGTAGAGAGTGAATACAGCACAGGGCTTTTCCACTTTTCCTAAATGCCTATAATCTAAATGTGTATTTGAATTCGACAGAAATGGAAACTCAAAAGTGGCGGAAAAATCTATGTGATTGCTTTATGTGTATAGCTCCTCTCATAACCACATGAGGAGGATCTGGTGCAGCATGCATGGTTTACTGTCCCATTCATTTCCTGTGAGCACACAGCTGATCCAAAACCAATTTTCTATTGGAATAAGGCATCAAAGCTGCAGATTTGAGAACCAGTTCAGTGACACTCACTCCTGAGTCCTTTTCTTTTTTCATGGTCTTCTAGCCAGGGAAAAAAGCACAGCTGCTCCCTCTTTCTGTAGCATCCATTAGCATGCTATCTGGCAGTGCTAAAGCCTTTTAGATTATTTTATTATTAAAGATGGAATCCACAATAGGGGAAACAGGGCCACTGTCTGCCCCACGGCCGTTGTTATTGTTTTGTGTTGTTGACGAAGCAGAGATGAGGAGCGTTGCACATCGTGGGGGAAAAAAGTGCAGTACATATGTTGCTGTTCTATTGCGCATGCAGTGATATCTGAGGGGGGAAAACATTGTTACAAACATGACTTACATTAGCTTTGCAGTAACTTATTTGTTGTTATTATATCGCAAACCGGCGTGGCAGTTTCACCGATAAGGATTCTATCTTTAAAACTAGAATCCTTATTTGGTGAAACTGTCATGTCTGTTTGCGACATTACATTTTTACAATTTAGCAGACACTTTTATCCAGAGCAATTAGGGTTGCCTTGCTCATGGGCACGTCAACAGATGTTTCATCTAGTCGGCTCGGGGATTCGATACAGCGACCTTTCGCTTACTGGCCCAATGCGCTTAAGCGTTAGGCTACCTGCCGCCCTATTACAAACAATGAATAGAGTTTTTTTTTTTTTGTTACGGTGATGCCGGACGCTCCTCTCCGTTTCATCAGAAAAACAAATGCGGACTAGATCTTTAAAGAGCTGTTCCAAATAAACACTCTCAACAAGCTTTTGGTTTAGACACGTCTCATTGGTTAACTGATGGTTATTTTTTGATACACTTTTGATACACTTTTTTGATACACTTAATGTGAGAGACGCAGACTCGGTCTCAACCTTTAAGTCTTTACTGAAGACTTATCTCTTCAGTAGGTCATATGATTGAGTGTAGTCTGGCCCAGGAGTGTGAAGGTGAACGGAAAGGCTCTGGAGCAACGAACCGCCCTTGCTGTCTCTGCCTGGCCGGTTCCCCTCTCTCCACTGGGATTCTCTGCCTCTAACCCTATTACAGGGGCTGAGTCACTGACTTACTGGTGCTCTTTCATGCCGTCCCTAGGAGGGGTGCGTCACTTGAGTGGGTTGAGTTACTGACGTGATCTTCCTGTCTGGGTTGGCGCCCCCCCTTGGTTTGTGCTGTGGTGGAGATCTTTGTGGGCTATACTCGGCCTTGTCTCAGGATTGTAAGTTGGTGGTTGAAGTTATCCCTCTAGTGGTGCGGGGGCTGTGCTTTGGCAAAGTGGGTGGGGTTATATCCTTCCTGTTTGGCCCTGTCCGGGGGTATCATCGGATGGGGCCACAGTGTCTCCTGACCCCTCCTGTCTCAGTCTTCAGTATTTATGCTGCAGTAGTTTATGTGTCGGGGGGCTAGGGTCAGTTGGTTATATCTGGAGTACTTCTCCTGTCTTATCCAGTGTCCTGTGTGAATTTAAGTATGCTCTCTCTAATTCTCTCCTCTCTTTCTTTCTCTCTCTCGGAGGACCTGAGCCCTAGGACCATGCGTCAGGACGACCGGGCATGATGACTCCTTGCTGTCCCCAGTCCACCTGGCCTTGCTGCTGTTCCAGTTTCAACTGTTCTGCCTGCGGTTATGGAACCCTGACCTGTCCACCGGACGTGCTACCTGTCCCAGACCTGCTGTTTTCAACTCTTAATGATCGGCTATGAAAAGCCAACTGACATTTATTCCTGATTATTATTTGACCATGCTGGTCATTTATGAACATTTTGAACATCTTGGCCATGTTCTGTTATAATCTCCACCCGGCACAGCCAGAAGAGGACTGGCCACCCCTCATAGCCTGGTTCCTCTCTAGGTTTCTTCCTAGGTTTTGGCCTTTCTAGGGAGTTTTTCCCAGCCACCGTGCTTCTACACCTGCATTGCTTGCTGTTTGGGGTTTTAGGCTGGGTTTCTGTACAGCACTTCGAGATATTAGCTGATGTACGAAGGGCTATATAAAATAAACTTGATTTGATTTGGTTGCAAAAGGATGTTCAGATGAAACACATCTAATGGAACTAGATTCATTGCAGTGTTAACATGCTTTTCCTTTCTCTACAGAGAGGCAATATCCATCTACAAAGTTTGTTATACCATTTACATTTCTTGATGCATTAAATGTCCTCTGTCATACAGTCTTAAAGCTGCAATAAGTCACTTTTTGGGAAAACTGACCAAATTCGCATAGAAATGTGAGTTATAGATCTGTCATTCGCATGGAAAGCAAATCTAAGAAGCAGTAAATATGTTGTATGTGCACTATTTCTATGCTTCCCATTCTTAAGTTTAGTTTTAACATCTTTTACATTCAGTTTTGTACACCAGCTTCAAACAGCTGAAAATACAAAGATTCTCTATACTTGTTTTATTACATAAAATTAGCTGAACTATTAGAATTTTAGCAACCAGTAAATGGTGGCGCAAGTTTTGCACATTACACCTTTAATGGGGAATATTTTCAGACGGCAATACAAATGAAATTTCTCTCTCTCCCCTTCAAGCTCTCTCCATTTTCCACCCTGGATTGGAAGTCCCTGGTGCAGTCGAATAAAAGCGCTGTGAGGGGAAGGGCATGGCATGCCAGAGGTTTTACAGGCTGTCATGTTTCATTCATCATCCCATGTTCCACTGGCCCTGTGGTTGATAAATGCTATATCAAAGACATTGTCTCTATCTCCTCAATCACACGTTGTACACAGGAGAGGAGAGCTGCTAGATGACATCTTCATCGCAGACTGCCTGTAATTATCCTAATCTCCATGGCTCCTGTGGACCCAGGCCCTGCTTGGCTTGGACTCTCTCTCTCTCTCTCTCTTTCTCTCTCTCTCTCTCTCAATTCAATTCAATTCAATTCAGTTGACTTTATTGACATGGCAAGTTCATTGTTACTTACATTGTCAAAGTATACATATCGAAAAATAAAATAAAATATATATACAAAATATATATTTATATATAAATAAATGGTGGGACCAACAGCAATAATAATAGTAGTAGTGGACATGGGATTACCATTAACAACTACAACAACAATATTAATCAGAACAACAATACATTAAAGCAATGGTAGTAGACCAGTGTCAACATGACTGAGAAGACACATGACCTGGTATGAAAGACAAAACAAAACAAGATGGGAAATATTATCAACATTACTTTGCACTTTTCACTAGCTGTCCCTCAGGTTGTGGCAGGAGGACACATATTTGGCTTTTCACCCAATAAATATTTGATTTTTTCTTCATCTTTTATAGTTTCAAATTCTTTGTATTGAATTATAATTTTGGGAAAGAAGTATTCTCTTGGGTCTGAGTATTTGTCACAGTGTAATAGGAAATGCAGCTCTGTCTCTACCTCTCCCCTGGAGCAGAGTGAGCACAGCCTGTCCTCTCTGGGCAGCCAGGTTTGTCTGTGACGACCGGTCTCTATAGCCAGACTGTGCTCACTGAGTCTGTACCTAGTCAATGTTTTCCTCAGTTTTCTATCAGTCACAGTGGTCAGATAGTCTGCCACCATGTACTGTCTGTTTAGAGCCAAATAGCATTGAAGTTTACTTAGATTTTTTGTGGTGTCTTTCCAATAGGTGATATATTTTTATTTTTGTTTTGTGATGATTTGGTTGGGCCAGATTTTCTGAGGGCTGTCCTGAGACTCTATGGGGTTGGTTTGGGTTGGTGAACTGAGCCTCAGAACCAGCTGGCTGAGGGGACTCTTCTCTTGTTTCATCTCTTGACATTGTAGAGCTGTGTGATTGAATGTTTTGGGGTCACTTGTTTTTAGATGGTTGTAAAATTTGATGGCTCTTTTTTCTATTCGAATGAGGAGGGGGTATTGGCCCAATTCTGCCCTACATGCGTTATTTGGAGTTTTTCTTTGTACTTGCAATACAGTCTTGCAAAACTCTGCATGCAGTATTTCGATTGGATGTTTGTCCCATTTAGTAAATTAATTATTAGAGAGTGGACCCCATACTTCACTGCCATATAGAGCAATTGGTTCTATAACTGATTGGATTTTTTTTTGCCAGATTCTAATTGGAATTTAGATTTTGATGTTCCTTTTAATGGCATAGGAATGCTCTTCTTGCTTTGTCTCTCAGCTCATTCACAGCCATGTGAAAGCTACCTGTGTTGCTGATTATTTAGTCCTAGATATGTGTAGTTTTTGGTGTGTTCTAATAGAACTGTGTCCAAATAGAATTTATATTTGTCATCCTTATTTCCGGACCTTTTTTGGAATATCATTATATTTGGTTTTTTTAGGTTAACGGTCAGAGCCCAGGTCTGACAGAACCTGTGAAGACGATCTAGGTGCTGCTGTAACCCCTCTTTAGTGGGAGACAGCAGCACCAGGTCATCTGCGTACAGCAGACACTTGATTTCAGTGTTGTGTAGGGTGATACCAGGTGCTGCCGATTCTTCTAATGTGTTTGCCAATTCATTAATGTAGATGTTAAATAGTGTTGGACTTATTGGGCAGCCCTGTTTCACTCCCCGCCCCTGAGAGAAGAAGTCTGTTTGCTTGTTGCCAATTTTAACCGCACATTTGTTTTTAGTGTACATTGATTTAATAAAATCATATGTTTTCCCTCCAATACCACTTTCTATTGGTTTATAAAAAAGACCTTTGTGCCAAATTGAATCAAATGCTTTCTTGAAATCGACAAAACACGAGTAGATTTTGCCTTTGTTTTGGTTAACTTGTTTATCAATTAGTGTGGAGGGTGTCAATGTGGTCTGTTGTACGATCATTTTTTAGAAATCCAATCTGGCTTCTGCTCAGGACGTTGTGTTCGTCAAGGAAATGATGTAGTCTGCTATTAATAATACTGCAGAGAATTTTCCCCAAGTTGCTGTTAACGCAAATCCCTCTGTAATTATTTGGGTCAAATTTGTCTCCATTTTTATAGATTGGTGTGATCAATCCCTGGTTCCAAATATCGGGGAAAATACTTGCAGTGAGGATAATGTTGAAGAGTTTGAGTATAGCCAATTTGAATTTGTGGTCTGTATATTTGATAATTTCATTTAAAATACCATCAGCACCACAGGCCTTTTTGGGTTGGAGAGTGCATAGTTTTTCCAATAATTCTTCTTCTGTAATTGGGGTATCCACAGGATTCTGATAGTCTTTGACTGCTAATTCAAGGATTTGTAATTTTTCTTGTATATCTTTTTGTTCTGGGCTCTTTGTTATATTGCTGTAGAGGTTTGCAAAGTGATTTCTCCACATATCCCCATTTTGGATAGCCAATTCCTCATGATGAGGTTTGTTTAATTTATTCCAATTCTCCCAGAAGTGGTTTGATTCGATGGATTCCTCAATTCCATCCAGCTGATTTCTAATGTGCTGTTCCTTTTTTGTTCTTAGGGTGTCCCGCTCAGCCCAGTTTGTATTGCTTCAGTGTTTCCCCATATTGAAGGTGTATATTTTTGTTGTCTGGTTCTCTGTGTTTTTGATTAGATATATTTCTCAATGACTTTCTTAGATTTTTGCAATCATTATCAAACAATTTTTCATTATCTGTTATTTTTGGTTTGCTCTTATGCTTCTTTAAATTAGCCAAGGAGGCTAATTTGTCAAATATAAAGTTTATGTTCCTAACGGCCAAATTTACACCTTCATTGCTGAAGGAGAATGTTAAGGCTAAAAAGTTGTCCAGGAGAGATTGTAATTTTTGGCTACTAATTGCTTTTTGGTAGATGTCTGTACTGTTTGCATTCCATCTATAGGCCTGTTTAGTACCATGTAATTTATTGGGCCGTGATGCTTCATGGTTGGGTTCTGCTCTAACAGCAGAGCTAACAGCTCTAACAGCTCCTGCAGCCTGTTCTCTGTGTCACGGAGGCGCTCCGCACTGCTAAAGCTAACTCTCTCTCCTCTGCTCTCATCCTTCTAGACCTATCGGCTGCCTTTGATACTGTGAACCATCAGATCCTGCCCTCTCCACCCTCTCGAGTTGGGCATCTCCGGGCGGCCCACGCTTGGATTGCGTCCTACCTGACAGGTCGCTCCTACAAGGTGGCGTGGCGAGAATCTGTCTCCGCACCACGTGCTCTCACCACTGGTGTCCCCCAGGGCTCTGTTCTAGGCCTCTCCTATTTCTCGCTATACACCAAGTCACTTGGCTCTGTCATATCCTCACATGGTCTCTCCTATCATTGCTATGCAGACGACACACAATTAATCTTCTCCTTCCCCTTCTGATAACCAGGTGGCGAATCGCATCTCTGCATGTCTGGCAGACATATCAGTGTGGATGACGGATCACACCTCAAGCTGAACCTCGGCAAGACGGAGCTGCTCTTCCTCCCGGGGAAGGACTGCCCGTTCCATGATCTTGCATCACACGGTTGACAACTCCATTGTGTCCTCCTCCCAGAGCGCTAAGAACCTTGGCGTGATCCTGGACAACACCCTGTCGTTCTCAACCAACATCAAGCGGGTGACCCGTTCCTGTAGGTTCATGCGCTACAACATTCGCAGAGTACGACCCTGCCTCACACAGGAAGCGGCGCAGGTCCTAATCCAGGCACTTGTCATCTCCCGTCTGGATTACTGCAACTCGCTGTTGGCTGGGCTCCCTGCCTGTGCGATTAAACCCCTACACTCATCCAGAACGCCGCAGCCCGTCTGGTGTTCAACCTTCCCAAGTTCTCTCACGTCACCCCGCTCCTCCGCTCTCTCCACTGGCTTCCAGTTGAAGCTCGCATCCGCTACAGACCATGGTGCTTGCCTACGGAGCTGTGAGGGGAACGGCCACTCCGTACCTTCAGGCTCTGATCAGGCCTACCCCCAAACAAGGGCACTGCGTTCATCCACCTCTGGCCTGCTCGCCTTCCTACCTCTGAGGAAGTACAGCTCCCGCTCAGCCCAGTCAAACTGTTCGCTGCTCTGGCACCCCAATGGTGGAACAAACTCCCCACGACGCAGGTCAGCGGAATCAATCACCACATCCTCCGGAGACACCTGAAACCCACCTCTTTAAGGAATACCTAGGATAGGATAAAGTAATCTTCTAGATTAAGCACTAATCCTAGCAAGACCACTGGTGCGCTTGCAATCCCGTGTGACTATACTCCGGCGCACAACAGCCTGTAAACATGCCATCGAGCACAGCAGAGTAAGGCCAGACCACAGGTCGACACTCTTCGCGGTCACCCACCTACTCGATAAATTAACTAAGACCCATTTGATAAGCCAACATCGTACCGATCCACCCCCCCTTAGAGTTTAGATGCACTATTGTAAAGTGGTTGTTCCACTGGACATCTAAGGTGAATGCACGCAACGTTGTAAGTCGGCTC
>NC_036855.1:19485976-19512293 GCF_002910315.2 Salvelinus sp. IW2-2015 | reverse complement strand
TCCGGGGAAGGACTGCCCGTTCCATGATCTTGCCATCACGGTTGACAACTCCATTGTGTCCTCCTCCCGAGCGCTAAGAACCTTGGCGTGATCCTGGACAACACCCTGTCGTTCTCAACCAACATCAAGGCGGTGACCCGTTCCTGTAGGTTCATGCGTACAACATTCGCAGAGTACGACCCTGCCTACACAGGAAGCGGCGCAGGTCCTAATCCAGGCACTTGTCATCTCCGTCTGGATTACTGCAACTCGCTGTTGGCTGGGCTCCCTGCCTGTGCGATTAAACCCCTACAACTCATCCAGAACGCCGCAGCCCGTCTGGTGTTCAACCTTCCCAAGTTCTCTCACGTCACCCCGCTCCTCCGCTCTCTCCACTGGCTTCCAGTTGAAGCTCGCATCCGCTACAAGACCATGGTGCTTGCCTACGGAGCTGTGAGGGAACGGCACCTCCGTACCTTCAGGCTCTGATCAGGCCCTACACCCAAACAAGGGCACTGCGTTCATCCACCTCTGGCCTGCTCGCCTTCCTACCTCTGAGGAAGTACAGCTCCCGCTCAGCCCAGTCAAAACTGTTCGCTGCTCTGGCACCCCAATGGTGGAACAAACTCCCCACGACGCCAGGTCAGCGGAATCAATCACCACCTTCCGGAGACACCTGAAACCCACCTCTTTAAGGATATCCTAGGATAGGATAAAGTAATCCTTCTAACCCCCCCCCCCCCCCCCTTAGAGTTAGATGCACTATTGTAAAGTGGTTGTTCACTGGACATCATAAGGTTGAATGCACCAACTTGTAAGTCGCTCTGGATAAGAGCGTCTGCTAAATGACTTAAATGTAATGTAAATGCTCTTCTCAGATACACTGTGATTTTACTGTGGTCTGAGAGAGGTGTTAGTGGGTTGACTATGAAGGCTCTGAGAGACTCTGGGTTTAGGTCGGTGAGGAAGTAGTCTACAGTGATGCTGCCAAGGGATGAGCTGTAGGTGTACCTACCAAAAGAGTCCCCTCTCAGCCTGCCATTGACTATGTACAGACCCAGTGTTGGACAAAGCTTCAGGAGCTGTGCTCCGTTTTTGTTTTTCACTTTGTCATAGTTGTTTCTGTGGGGGTATGTGGGGAGGGAAAGGTTGTTGCTTCCTGGTAGGTGTTTATCCCCATGACTGTTAATAGTGTCTTGTTCTTCTGCTGTTCTAGCATTCAGGTCTCCACAGACCAGTATGTTGCCTTGGGCCTGAAAGTGACTAATCTCCCCCTCTAGAATGGAGAAACTCTCTTCGTTGAAGTAGGGTGATTCTGAGGGGGGAATGTATGTGGCACAGAGGAAGATGTTTTTATATGTCAAGATTGATTTTTAACCAGATAAAGAATTCTCCTGTTTTGATCAATTCGATTGAATTAATTAGTTCAGATTTATACCATATTAGCATTCCCCCTGAGTCTCTGCCCTGTTTGATTCCTTTTAATTTAGTGGATGGTATGATTATCTCCCTATAACCTAGTGGACAGCCAGTGGAAACATCACCTCTGCACCATGTTTCCTGTAGTACTACAATATCAACATCATCAATTTTTTCAGGAAGTCTGGGTTTTTAGCCCAAAAGCAGAGGACTTCAATCCTTGTAAATTCCAACATGCAATGTAAAAAGATTTCATAACTTTTTTCTCTCTTTAGCTTCAAAATTAGACAAACACGCACAATCCAACAAGAACTATTAAAATAGGATTTTTCAATTAAAGTAAACTCTTATTTTGCAAATGTGATTTGTTTATCATTTAAGATAGAAGTTGTGTCATGCCACTTGGGTGGATGTAGTGTGAGAATGGTGGAGTTCTTGTGCTCATCTTACCATGACCCTCAGCCTATCACATGTGAGCATAGTAGACTCAGCATTTGTTTAACTTCTTGACACAGGATCCCTTTAGCGGGATAATTTTCGTAAACAACCGCTGAATTGCAGAGCGCCAAATAAAATAAAAATACTAAACATATTTATTTTCATGAAATCACAAGTGAAATATACCAAAACACAGCTTAGTTTGTTGTTAATGTCACTCATTTGGTTGGTGGGGGCTGGGCCAGTTGCTCCTCTCACAGCCTGTGCGTAGCTCTGCCTGCTGGGCTGTGGCTCCTCCGAGTGTGGGTCTGCGGTGGGGGGCAGGGGGGTGGGAGGCCTCGTCTGGGTGGCTCTGAAGCTGGGCTGGGGTGGTCTGTGTTGCGCTGGCTGTGGTGGGCATTGAGGTTGGTGGTGCTGTGGTCGTGGCTGGGGGTTCCAGGGTGCTGGTCCGGGGTGTTGTCTCGGTGATCTCGGCGGGGTGGAGATTGCTCCGCTGTTCCTGGGTGGAGAGGTCGGGCTGCGGTTTAAAGCGACGTCCTTTAGAGTCTTGGCAAGGATGGGGACTGTCTCCCTGTACAGGTGAACATGGTCATAGAGACAGTCCAGATCGAGGGTGGGATGGTGGGCCAGTTGTACATTGGGTCGCAGGGCACAGTCCCGGGATAGGCTGGCGTTTATTCTTTGGATTGTGGCAGGGTGGAAGTCCCTCCTCTGTAGAAGGGTTGACACTACGATTCTTGAGTTGGGGAAGATTGCGGAGGCCTTCTCAATCACTCCCCGTAGTGAAGTCGCCACCCTCTCCTGCTGAGCACGCAGGTTGTTGCTTCCGGTATGTATGATTATGTGGCTTGGCGACCCGAGATGGGCCTTATCAAGCAGCTCCATGGCACTCTGCGTTGTTGGGCACCACACCTTTCTCGTTTTGTGTCTAGGGAAAAGTTTATTCTCCTGAACATACTTCCCATTTGAGTCCATTAACAGGACGATGTCAGCCAGTGTTTCTTCTGGACTGGGGGCTGGTGGGTGTTGGAGCTGGGGTGTGGCTGGTCTGTGTCGGTGCCACTGTCAGTGGGAGGCTGTTCTATGGGTTGGGGAGGAGGGGTGCAGCAGGCAGGGATGGGGGAGTCTGGCTGGTTGAGCTGGGCTCCTCTGCTGTGTGAGGGCAGGTCATATGGTGGTGATCTAGCTGCTCCTGCAGCCTGTCCTCTGTTCTCTTTCTCTCCTGCAGCTCCTCTCTTAGTGTGGTCAGCTCCTTATTGCTGCTCTGCCTGTCTTTTTGGAGCTCTCTCYCCTCCTTTGTTAGATCAGCCAGCTCTCTCTTGAGTCCGTCTCTCTCTTGCTGAACCTCTTTCAGCTGTGTTGCAAGGCTGCTGTCCTGCTCTGTCCTCACCTTGGTTAGGAGCTCCTCTAAGGTGTAGTTGTCTGGTTGCTGTTTGCTCACGCTCTCCCTGAGCAGGACCACCTCCCCCTCCAGTTTGGTGAACTCATCCCTCATGGCAGCCATGGTGGTGAGGAGGGCCTGAGCCTGCCCTGCACTGAGGGGGTCGCTCTCCTCCAGGGTCGTGTCCTCCACTATGGTGGGAAGAGAGGTGCTGGATGTGCCTTTTTGGGTGGGGAGAGTAGGGGTGAGGGTGGTGCTGGTGGAGTTTGTCTTGTGGGAGGGCATGTCACTGGTGGTGTCCTTCTCTCTCTCCGCTCTCTCCTTAATGGTCTGAAAGTCTGTTTCAAACAGCCTAATGTTACCTTGCACCATGACAGTCCCAGTCTTGTAGAGGTTGATTGTTATCATGGTGCTGTCAGGGTCGTCTGTCTCTTTGATTTTCAGCTTCCACCCATTACAGATTCCCTCTTTCTTTATGGATGGGTAGTGAGAGCACACTGCTGAGCGCCATGCATTTGGCTGGTCAGTGAGGAAGATGACATTACTCACATCACCGTTTTTGTAGAGGTCTGCAAAAAGGGTTTCTGGCCTCCCCTTTAGTAGTTTCTGTTTAAAAGCTTTCCTCATTGTGTCATTTTTGGCCTCTTTAGGGTAGAGAATGGATTCTGCGCTGAGGGCGAGCGGCGACATGGTGCCTGTGGGCTCCGCTACTTCTGCTGCGCTGTTCTGCTGCCCCGTTGCCATGGCAACCGATTTGTTCGTCTGCTGTTAGCACTAATTTAGTTCAAAAACCAGCAAAACGAGTGATAAATCCTCATACAAAAGAACAGAAGATACGTTTAAAGTTAGTCCGTGCTCCTTTTTGGTTTACTCACTCAGTTTGGTCGTTTGATGTAGTTGTATTAACTGCCCTTGCTAGGTTTGTTCTAGCTCGTTTCTTCTGGCTAGCTTGTTAGTCTGCTGGCTAGGTCTTTGTTGTGAAGCTAGCTAGCTAGACTCAAAACTTCTTAAGTTGAGGCGCAAAGTTACTTTTTTTTCTATTCTGAATGAATAGAGTTGTTGTTCATCACTTCTTGTCTGGAATTCTTTTTCGATTAGAGTTTTTATCTCATTCTAAAAACAAAAAAATCTGAAATATATCAGGAGCTCATGTTGAGCATTACTCTCTCTCGCTCTCTCTCTCTCTCTATGTGTGTTTATGGCCTATAATACTAGATCCAAGACACGTGAACATATACAAGGTAATACAATAGAATATACATTTACAGTTGTGTCTGTGTGTACAGAAAAACTCTCAAAGAAGCTGCACATTGTTTATTGCAACTGTATAGTGATACATGTTGGCTTTGTTACGTTATATTACAAATATATTTTATGTACAGACAAAATGTGTTGGCTCAATTTACACCAACAATTAATTTATACAGTACATACATTGCTTGGTTGCTTTGTTGCAAGCAAATGAATACCTGGCCTTACATTTGAGGTTTCATGTCATAAAGTAATATTAAAATATGACTGCTGCAGGTAACCATTATATTTTATAGAATATCACTCTACCATCTAGACTTACAGTGCATTCGGAAAGATTTCATACCCCTTGACTTTTTCCACATTTTGTTACATTACAMCCTTATTCTAAATGGTTTAAATGTTTTGTGTTCCTCATCAATCTACACACAATAACCCATAATGACAAAGCAAAAACAGTTTATTTTTTATTTTTGCAAATGTATAAAAAAACAAAAACAGAAATACCTTATTTACGTAAGTATTCAAACCCTTTGCTATGAGACTCGAAATTGAGCTCAGGTGCATCCTGTTCCCATTGATCAAACAAAGAGATGTTTCTACAACTTGATTGGAGTCCACCTGTGGTAAATTCAATTTATTGGACATGATTTGGAAAGGCACACGTCTGTCTATATAAGGTCCCACAGTTGACAATGCATGTCAGAGCAAAAAACCAAGCAATGAGGTCGAAGGAATTGTCCGTAGAGCTCTGAGACAGGATTGTGTCAAGGCACAGATCTGGGGAAGGGTACCAAAAAATGTCTGCAGCATTGACGGTCCCCAGAGAACACAGTGGCCTCCATCGGTCTTAAATGGAAGAAGTTTGGAACCATCAAGACTCTTCCTAGAGCTGGCCGCCCGGCTAAACTGAGCAATTAGGGGACAAGGGCCTTGGTCAGGGAGTGACCAAGAAACTGATGGTCACTCTGACAGAGTTCTAGAGTTCCTCTGTGAAGATGTGAGAACCTTCCAGAAGGACAACCATCTCTGCAGCACTCCACCAATCAGGCCTTTATGGTAGAGTGCCCAGACGGAAGCCACTCCTCAGTAAAAGGCACGAGCGCCGCTTGGAGGCACCTAAAGAACTCCGCTCATAAGAAACAAGATTCTCTGGTCTGATGAAACCAAGATTGAACTCTTTGGCCTGAATGCCAAGCGTCATATCTGGAGGAAACCTGGCACCATCCCTACAGTGAAGCATGGTAGTGGCATGCGGTGGGGATGTTTTTCAGCGGAAGGGACTGGGAGACTAGTCAGGATCAAGGGAAAGATGAACAGAGCAAAGTACAGAGAGATCTTTGATGAAAACCTGCTCCAGAGTACTCAGGACCTCAGACTGGGGTGAAGGTTCACCTTCCAACAGGACAATGACCATAAGCACACAGCCAAGACAACGCAGGAGTGGCTTTGGGACAAGTGTCTGTATGTCCTTGAGTGGCCCAGCCAGAGACTGGACTTGAACCTGATCGAACATCTCTGGAGAGACCTGAAAATAGCTGTGCAGCGACACTCCCCATCCAATCATGACAGATCTTGAGAGGATCTGCAGAGAAGAATGGGAGAACCTCCCCAAATACAGGTGTTCCAAGCTTGTAGCATCATACCAAAGAAGACTCAAGGCTGTAATCGCTGCCAAAGGTGCTTCAACAAAGTACTGAGTAAAGGGTCTGAATACTTATGTAAATGTGATATTTCATTTTTTTTAAATGTATAAATTTGCTAAACTTTCTAAAAACCTGTTTTTGTTTTGTCATTATGGGGTATTGTGTGTAGATTGATGAGGGGCAAAAACGATTTAATTAATTTTAGAATAAGTCTGTAACGTAACAAAATGTAAAAAAAGTCAAGGGGTTTGAATATTTTCCGAATGCACTGTATGATTAATTCAGTTGTCATTATTCCCTGTACCTTGCACTCCGCCACACTAGCAGTATGTTTAGTGGAATGATCTAAATCATTGTTTACTTTGAGTTTGTAAGCCAGATATCAGGTCATAACTGTTGACAGTACCAGTGCTGTAGAGCAAACTATTGTATCTATTCCCCCTTTTACATGGGTGGTAGACATTAGATTGTGTATGTTGACAAAGATTATGGCTAACATATTAAGAGTACCTGTCTATACCATGGTTTAAGAAATGTGATTATTGTTTCCTATAAATTACTCACCTGAAGAGCTTGATTTAAACACCATAAGGCTAGTCACTGGATATATTGTCCTGTGTCATCTTCATTCTCATAAAATTATGTTCTGCACTATAACACATACGGACTACAATATAGGATTGCTATCCCAAGCTACTTAGTGTGAGCACTGTGAACTGACATATGCTCTCTTTTCCTCCTGTTTTCTCCCATATGAATCACACCGTACCATCAGTTCTAAGGCAGCAGTACACTTTGCTCAAAGTTAAGTAAACAGACACATTTGAACTAAATTTAAAGGGAGCGAAGCAAGCATACAGCCACACCGTTACATGTGTTTGTCTGTGGAGCAACAGGATGCACCCTGCTTCTCCTTTATTGCTCTTCCAAGAGTCCTGCCTGAGGCTTAGATATTGCACTTTCTATGTCATCATCTTCTTGATCTGGCTGTGTGAGATGCCTTTATTTCAGAGTTCAAGAGTTGTTGTTTGAATTTAAGTTTTTGTGGAGAGGAAGTCGTTTTGAAAAGGGGCTAATTTGTCTTGTTAATGGATATTTAATGAAAGGTGTTTGGGTTCGGTCGTATCATCATAGATACTTTCTTCAGGGAGTAGGCACCTCCTCTGAATTCAGCCCAGTAGACTCCATCTTGGTAGCGACTGCGGTAGTGTCCTCCTCTGTACCATACTCCGTTGAGGTTAGAATGAGCACATGCATTGTACCACCAGCCTCCCTTCTGGTAGTGGGCACAGTTACCTGGGTTGAAGCAAATATCAGTTAGACAACATTGTAGAATCTCAACAAAAATGTATTGTGGGCTTACAGTATGGACTAGGCTAATTGTTAGTTAACTGAGTCAGAACTCAGAACACTAGAAACGTTATCTCGTGTTTCTGTTTCAACGTGACTGAGTGAGTGTGTGCTACCTGTATATGCATCATGGTCTCTGTCCAGCGTAGTGAACTGTTTGCCATTGTGCCAGGTGAGGGAGTCTCCGGCGTTGCCATGGTAGCGGCCCACCCTGAGCTTGTAGAAGTCTGCCTCAGGCTCCAGCCTGAAGCTGGCGTACTCTGCAAACACCTTCCTGCCAGACCAGTCTTCCAGAGTCACCAGCAGCTTGTAGTTCCTCTGGTTGGTCAGCCAGTAGATGTTCTCCAGGCCCAGCCAATACTCTCCATCGATGTTCCCAAAGCCTTGCTATGAGGGGCAAAGGGAGAATACATACAACACAGTCAGCATGATGGGCTTTACACAAGTCCCTTCAGCTGAAAGCAGTTGGTCTTGAGGTCTGGGGGATAATTCAGAGCCTCTTCTCTAGTCGGTGCCCCAGAAGTACTGAGATAAACAGTCCCTCTAGATGCTCTGACAGTAAAGGTCAATATGAATCTGTCTTAGAGTGTTGTTTATTGTCAGGGAAGGTACCAGCAAATAGCCCATGAGCCTACTACACCATAGCCAGTATTCAGTGGTCAGATCTTCACTGTCTTGCAATTATAAAAAATGATTTAATGGCCTGTAGAGGAGAATGGGGGATCTACAAGATGTGTGCTGGTCTGGACTGTTCTGCCTCAGTTCCGTGCCAGGACAGGTCACTGGATGTGATATGTTTTACATTACATTGCACATGCTTTGAATCATGGGAAGATCTGGCAATTGTACACATTTAATTCCCATGTGTTTTAACGTGTATTGTAAAGGTCTTGGAAAGTTCTCTGGCAAGGATTTAAACAAGATTCTTGCAAATTGTCTGTCTGCCCTATGATGTTTGCACTCCAATTGTTTTGCCTTGTTGCAGTACTTTAGATCCTTACACTAGCCAGACCCTTTTCACCTCATTCCCCACTGGCAATATTCATCCCTTAGTATTTCATGCTGTCCTCATGACTGCCTGTGTAATGTTGTGTAACTACCTGAATTCAGACATTTATTTTTCCTCAAACCATTGCTATGATGTAAATATAAATCATTTTCATGGACCATGAATAATTTTTCAGTGGGCAATATTTATATTGTGGCATTTATTTCCAGTATGGCAGCTTTTCATCCACACGTTTCTCATTAAGCCTGTATGCGTCCTGTGTGGACTAATTTCACAAAGACCCAACTCATGTTGACGGATGGTATGAGTCATCGGCCAGTGGTGTGACTGACAGGTGCAAAACCCTGTAGGTACAGGCAGTGCAAGGGACCATTCTCCTCAAACCTCAACAATTACTTAGTTTATTTATTAGTTTATATCGTTTTAACGTCAGACACACCAGACATAAGTCACCTGTTTCACTTCGAACTACAGCCAATGTTCAGCATACAGACACAGTTCTACATAGAACCTGCCTCCCCCTTTTACTAAATGAATTTGCCTTAGAGTGGGGCTGTTTACATACCTTGTAAGTCTCCCAGTTCCTGAAGAAGTTCACTGAGCCGTCCAGTCTCCTCTGGATGACGGTCCAGCCACCAGGGTCGTGTCTCTGGTCACACCACACCTGCATTAGTTTGTTGGCGTTCTCTGGCTTCACCAGGTACATGCCACTGGCCGTGTGGCCATCCTCAAGGGCCTGTAGGCAGTCCTTCCATGGCCCTGCATGGGACAGGAAATGAGACAGACACAGTGGTTAGACAGAAAGCCTGGTGGAGCCAGTGAAGGTTGTCAAAGGATATTTTTTTCTATAATATGAGTCATTTTTATATTCATAATTAACCCTTGTGTGGTGTTCATGTTTTTGTTATTCACCCAATGTTTGCGGGTCTGGACCCACAACATTATTGGGTTTTTAAAACAATATAGCCATAACAATTTTAGCAAAAATACTTAACACTTAATATTTATATGTTGACTGATATCAATTACAAGGAATATAGACAGCATACATGATTAATATTTGCCATTTACCTCTGCTAGATCACATTGATCAATAAAAGGGCTATTCGTTTTTTTAAATAAAATGTGATTTATGTAAACAAAAATCTATTATAATCAAGACATGGGTGTAAAAAAATCATGTTTATCTTGAACAAATATAAATGAAACAAGGTTTTCATCACTATTGATGTTTATTGCTTTGAACTGAACAAATTGGCAGGACAAATTTTACATACAGTATTTTATGGAAATTATAAATGAGCCCCATTGAACACAAATTAAGGCCGGTCTACACATCACATGAGGTACAGGGTTTTACTGTGTGTGTGTTGCTAATGTATTTATTGCATTTGATGCATGTGTACTGTGTCTTCCTGTCCTTCTTGGGTCCACACACATCGCAGTGTTTCTTCTTGTTGCTACCGGTTGCAATCTAGAATGATGAAAACACTTAGTTCAGGAATTTTACTAACGTCTCACTCACTCGCGTATATAGTTACAGCAGGCCAAGGTAGGAGAGTCAGACACACACATGCAACAACATCACTCACACTTACTTCCGGTATTGGAGTTGTTGGTTCTGTGGGTCGAACGGATGGGGCACCAGCATCCTCCTCACGATGGCTGCAGAAGCTGGGGTCCTTGGGATATGTTGCCTCTCCCAGCTCCTCGAGAAAGTGCCATCTCCTCTGGAGCTTCCCTCTGTTCCAATCTGGGTTCAAGGCCATCCAGATGACAAACGGGTTGTACACCGAGATGTCCAAGATGTTGAAGAATATCGTAGGGTTCTTCTTTTCAGCTGTAGCCAGTCACCAGCTTACCTAAATTGTCCACCCCTCATTTTGTGGCATTGTAATAAATTATGATTTCTGTTTTTTTGATGTTCCTGGCCACAGCGTACTCATGAGTACCACATTTTTGCCTTTCTTTGGCACATAGGACACTAGGGACGTGTAGGCCGTGCACACAAATGTAGAGGAATTAATAGGGCTGTTCTGTGTATTCAACAGCTGAGTTGGGAGCTCTGGCTTGTTTTTTCGTACTGTTCCTACCATCGTCAGCTTCATCTTGGGGATCTCCTGTCCCAGCTTGTGCGAAGTAAAAAAGTTATTTCATATGATGTTGTGGCCACGGAGTCCCTGTGTCACGTCCAGGACAACCCACATCCCTTGGTTATTCTCAGGGGCTCCTCCATCTGGCTTCCCCATATACACTTGCAAGTTCCACGCATATGATGAAGCAGCATCACAGGCAGCCCAGATCTTGATTCCATATTTTGTATGTTTAGACGGCATGTACTGCCTAAAGGGGCAGTGTCCCCTAAATGGTATAAGCTGCTCATCAACAGTAACGTTGGGCCCAGGGTTGTGAAACAGGGGAAGGCGGTCCACCCAGTTGTCCTACACTGACCTGATTGCAGCTAGCTTGTCTCTCTGCCGCCGAGCCTATCTGGTGTCTCGGTTATCGAAGCGAATAATCCTGGAAATAATGTGGAAGTTTTCCAGAGACATTGTTGCACAGAAAAGTTCTCTGCCAGTTTCTGCATCCCACAGGGATTCCCAATGTATTCCCCAATTGGATCTGAAAACACCAGCAAGGATAAGAACCCGAAAGTATGCATGTAAATGAGTTTGGTCCATCTCATTCCATCGCTCTCCAAAAACACGCTTTCCCTCCAAATTAGTGCAGTCCAGAATGATTTTCTGGATTGTGACTGGGATGAACAGTTCAAAAGAAGACTTTATGTCCTGCCCATGAGTAACCGCCGTCGGCCCTGGTTGCATCCTTATCACATTGACAGCTATGCAGGGTGGCTCATTCCTTGGGCATTTTTTTTTACATCCATATTTCTCCTCCTGCAGGCTGCTGATGAGCTGGTTGCTGACAGGCTGGTCCTGGGGTTGGCTGCTGACGGGCTGGTCCTGGGGCTGGCTGAGGGTCAATCTCATCCTCTTCTTCCAACTCACTGTCAGACTCCGAATTGACAAAGACATGATCCTCATATTCGGAAAATTCTTAATCTTCCAAAGTGAAAGATGCTCCTTCCACACTAGCTTCTCTCTCTACAAACATTATTTCTAAGGTCCTCTGATCAGAGATTATTTTTGACATACTGATTGATTGTGGTAAGGAGTAGACATGCAAAGCTATTTATTTGTTGAGTCCCTCCCCCAATTTGCACCTGGCTGGGGTAGAGTGTGGGAAAATACTGGATGTTTTACAATGTATCGAAATAATGTATTGTAATAACATTGTGTAGGTTCCCGCAAGACATTGTGTAGTTTCACACACTACAAAGGGTAAAGAGTGTGAGGAGAGGAGAGTGCYMGAGACAGGCAGGGAGACAGACAGGTTCTTGGTGCTTTGTTGAAACAGCAGGCCCAGGGAGGAGGAAGACAGGGTGAAGGCACACAGCAAACCTTTTTGTTTCATTTTTACTTGTTTTCACCTACACACACACTTTTCTACACTTTTTTATTAACCTCGGGTCCAGTGGACCCAAACACCACATACTGTATGTAATATGCATCTGTAGGGGGGTGCACAGTGTGCACTCAATGAACATGTGTTATTTTACAAGTTCTTCACAGAAAATGAGCCAAGGCCAATGAGTCTCAGGTTGAAAAKAATAAGTAATTTGATCATTTTTCTTTAGTAAACATTAAAAATGGGTCCCACAGACCTGAATACCACACAAGGGTTAATACAATGTTCTTATTGTGTGACCATCACAGTACTGGGGATAGATGCTATGCAGCCTAATTGAAAAGACCACAGCATCATGTTACTGCTGCTACTCCCATTTTACAGTAAGAAAAGCTTTCAGTTTAAGGCCAGGATTGACTTTGGTTGCTGCTCTCACAAGTGAAATGACTGCAGGCTGTGCAGCCAAGAGCAACATTGGCATATGGCTATAGGGAGACCTGATTGCTGAATGATGCAACAGTAGCAGATACTGTAGATCAGCAGGTACTGTAAAGGTCCCTTGTTGATGAATGATATCATGGGCATTGGGCTGTAGAAAACACTCTTTTGTTGAAGTAGAGTTGGAAAGTCTCTTAATATTTAATCACTGTCTTCCTGAACCCCTATTAAACCCTTGCATGTTTCTTATGTTGTTATTGTCAATGGGTGTTTTGACCTACCCCATTGGAGGTCAAACCACATCCTCTACTATACTGACCCAGAGAGCAGTTGTGCTGTCATGCAGATCGGAGACATTCTATGTGATTGATAGTGTTTTCATATAGCGTGTTATCTCAGCAGTGGGCTTTAGCTCGGCCATTCTCTGGTAATCTAATCTCAGATATCAGCCATTAAAACTCTACTGAGACAATGGCCTCCTTCATCTGGAAAGGCCTGTGTATTTGTGGACACACAATGTGCCATACAACTGTCTGTCCACCTTTCAGCACAATATTGTTTTGAACATTTGTTTTAGGACTGATGCCCAACTGAGCGTTCTACTCAATGCAGTCTTTTTTATTAATTGAACCTTTTTTTAACAATGTGAAATGTCAGAATAATAGAGAGAATGATTTCTTTCAGCTTTTATTTCTTTCATCACATTCCCAGTGGGTCAGAAGTTTACATACACTCAATTAGTATTTGGTAGCATTGCCTTTAAATTGTTTAACTTGGGTCAAACGTTTCAAGTAGCCTTCCACAAGCTTCCCACAATAAGTTGGGTGAATTTTGGCCCATTCCTCCTGACAGAGCTGGTGTAACTGAGTCAGGTTTGTTGGCCTCCTTGCTCGCACACGCTTTTTCAGTTCTCCCACAAATCTTCAACGGGATTGAGGTCAGGCTTTGTATGCCACTCCAATACCTTGATATTGTTGTCCTTAAGCTATTTTTCCACAACTTTGGAAGTATGCTTGGGGTCATTGTCCATTTGGAAGACCCATTTGCACCAAGCTTTAACTTCCTGACTGATGTCCTGAGATGTTGCTTCAATATATCCACATAATTTTCCTGCCTCATGATGCCATCTATTTTGTGAAGTGCACAAGTCTCTCCTGCAGCAAAGCACCCTACAACATGATGGCTGCCACCCCCATGCTTCACGGTTGGGATAGTGTTCTTCGCTTGCAAGCCTCCCCCTTTTTCTTCCAAACATAACAAATGTTTATTATGGCCAAACAGTTCTATTTTTGTTTCATCAGATCAAGGGCATTTCTCCAAAAAGTACGACCTTTGTCCCCATGTGCAGTTGCAAACCGTAGTCTGGCATTTTTATGGTGGTTTTGAGCAGTGGCTTCTTCCTTGCTGAGCGGCCTTTCAGGTTATGTCGATATAGGACTCGTTTTTACTGTGGATATAGATACTTTGTACCTGTTTCCTCCAGCATTTCACACGGTCCTTTGCTGTTGTTCTGGGATTGATTTGCACTTTTCAACCAAAGTACGTTAATCTCTATAGAACAGAACGCGTCTCCTTCCTGACGCTATGACCGGCTGCATGGTCCCATGGTGTTTATACTTGTTACTATTGTTTGTACAGATGAACGTGGTACCTTCAGGCGTTTGGAAATTGCTCCCAAGGATGAACCAGACTTGTGAGGCTACAATTTTTCTGAGGTCTTTGCTGATTTCTTTTGATATTCCCATAATGTCAAGGCAAAGATGCACTGAGTTTGAAGGTAGCCTGAAATACATCCACAGGTACACCTCCAATTGACTCAAATTATGTCAATTAGCCTATCAGAAGCTTCTAAACCATGCCATCATTTTCTGGAATTTTCCAAGCTGTTTAAAGGCACAGTCAACTTAGTGTATGTAAACTTCTGACCCACTGGAATTGTGATAGAGTGAGTTATAAGTGAAATAATCTGTCTGTAAACAATTGTTGGAAAAATGACTTGTGTCATGTAGATGTCCTAACCGACCTGCCAAAACTATAGTTTGTTAACAAGAAATTTGTGGAGTGGTTGAAAAACAAGTTCTAATGACTCCAACCTAAGTGTATGTAAACTTCTGACTTTAACTGTATTTCTGATTAACTTTGCTAGCTCATGGCAACCTTGCCATCTCTTTAAAGTAAACTTGACCACATCATAATGATGACAAAGTTGTTTTAATCTACTTCAGCAATGTCCAAGCAGCAATGTTTCCAAGCCATTATAGTGTACATTTGATGAAACAGTCATTAGCCCCCATTCAGAAAGACTTGGCATCAACCATCAGCCAAACATCAATATGCTGCAGCATCTGTAGAACGTTTATAGAAATCGCAACGATGCAACCTAGTGCCGGGGGTGCAACCCATGAATATGCTAGCCCCTTTTCCAACTTGGAGAAGTACAAATACAGGCTATGCTCTGTCTTATGGTTGCACCTCCGTCGAGTAGAAATCATCATAACAATTCTAATAAATGCAAGAGTTGGGCAATAGATGAAAATACTGCAAATGTTTTCTTTTTTTATAATCCATCAGATTTGGACTTTTTACTGACATAGACAAATAATGTATGGAGTTCAGTGATTTTGGTGGGAATTCAGGCATTGCATTTATTGTTGAATTTCACTTTTTCTTAGAATGCAATCATATATACATTTTCTTAATGTATCAGATATTTCGTGTTAAAATAGATAACTATTGGGCATATTTGCATTAATAAATTTACACAAAGGGATGGAACAGGGCTGAACATGGCTGCAACCATCAAACACTTAAAGAGAGAGATATCTACGACTTACAGTGCATTCGGAAAGATTTCATACCCCTTGACTTTTTCCACATTTTGTTACATTAACAGCCTTATTCTAAATGGTTTAAAATGTTTTGTGTTCCTCATCATCTACACACAATAACCCATAATGACAAAGCAAAAACAGTTTTTTTATTTTTGCAAATGTATAAAAAAAACAAAAACAGAAATACCTTATTTACGTAAGTATTCTCAAACCCTTTGCTATGAGACTCGAAATGAGCTCAGGTGCATCCTGTTCCACTTGATCAAACATAAGAGATGTTTTCTACAACTTGATTGGAGTCCACCTGTGTAATCTAATTTATGGACATGATTTGGAAAGGGCACACGGTCTTCTATATAAGGTCCCACAGTTGACAATGCATGTCAGAGCAAAAACCAAGCAAATGAGGTCGAAGGAATGTTCCGTAGAGCTCTGAGACAGGATTGTGTCAAGGCACAGATCTGGGGAAGGGTTACCAAAAAATGTCTGCAGCATTGACGGTCCCCAGAGAAACACAGTGGCCTCCATCGGTCTTAAATGGAAGAAGTTTTGGAACCATCAAAGACTCTTCCTAGAGTGGCCCGCCGGCTAAACTGAGCAAATTAGGGGACAAGGGCCTTGGTCAGGGAGTGACCAAGAAAACTGATGGTCACTCTGACAGAGTTCTAGAGTTCCTCTGTGAAGATGTGAGAACCTTCCAGAAGGACAACCATCTCTGCAGCACTCCACCAATCAGGCCTTTATGGTAGAGTGCCCAGACGGAAGCCACTCCTCAGTAAAAGGCACGAGCGCCGCTTGGAGGCACCTAAAGAACTCCGCTCATAAGAAACAAGATTCTCTGGTCTGATGAAAACCAAGATTGAACTCTTTGGCCTGAATGCCAAGCGTCATATCTGGAGGAACCTGGCACCATCCCTACAGTGAAGCAATGGTAGTGGCATGCGGTGGGGATGTTTTCAGCGGAAGGGACTGGGAGACTAGTCAGGATCAAGGCAAAGATGAACAGAGCAAAGTACAGAGAGATCTTTGATGAAAACCTGCTCCAGAGTACTTCAGGACCTCAGACTGGGGTGAAGTTCACCTTCCAACAGGAAAATGACCATAAGCACACAGCCAAGAACAGCCAGGAGTGGCTTTGGACAAGTGTCTGTCTGTCCTTGAGTGGCCCAGCCAGAGACTGGACTTGAACCTGATCGAACATCTCTGGAGAGACCTGAAAATAGCTGTGCAGCGACACTCCCATCCAATCATGACAGATCTTGAGAGGATCTGCAGAGAAGAATGGGAGAACCTCCCCAAATACAGGTGTTCAAGCTTGTAGCATCATACCCAAAGAAGACTCAAGGCTGTAATCGCTGCCAAAGGTGCTTCACACAAGTACTGAGTAAAGGGTCTGAATACTTATGTAAATGTTGATATTTCATTTTTTTTAATGTATAAATTTGCTAAACTTTTCTAAAAAACCTGTTTTTGGTTTTGTCATTATGGGGTATTTCGTGTGTAGATTGGATGAGGGCAAAAACGATTTTAATTAATTTTAGAAATAAGTCTGTAACGTACAAAATGTAAAAAAAGTCAAGGGGTTTGAATATTTTCCGAATCCACTGTAATGATTATTCAGTTGTCATTTATTCCCTGTAACCTTGCACTCGCGCACAACTAGCAGTATGTTTAGTGGAATGATCTAAATCATTGTTTACTTTGAGTTTTGTAAGCCAGATATCAGGTCATAACTGTTGACAGTAACCAGTGCTGTAGAGCAAACTATTGTATCTATTCCCCTTTTACATGGGTGGTAGACATTAGATTGGTATGTTGACAAAGATTATGGCTAACATATTAAGAGTACCTGTCTATACCAATGGTTTAAGAAAAGTGATTATTGTTTCCTATAAATTACTCACCTGAAGAGCTTGATTTAAACACCATAAGGCTAGTCACTGGAATATATTGTCCTGTGTCATCTTCATTCTCATAAAATTTATGTTCTGCACTATAACACATACGGACTACAATATAGGATTGCTATCCCAAGCTACTTAGTGTGAGCACTGTGAATGACATATGCTCTCTTTTCTCCTGTTTTCTCCCATATGAATCACACCGTACCATCAGTTCTAAGGCAGCAGTACACTTTGCTCAAAGTTAAGTAAACAGACACATTTGAACTAAATTTGACCAAGGGAGCGAAGCAAGCATACAGCCACACGTAACATGTGTTTGTCTGTGGAGCAACAGGATGCACCCTGCTTCTCCTTTATTGCTCTTCCAAGAGTCCTGCCTGAGGCTTAGATATTGCACTTTCTATGTATCATCTTTCTTGATCTGGCTGTGTGAGATGCCTTTATTTCAGAGTTCAAGAGTTGTTGTTTGAATTTAAGTTTTTTGTGGAGAGAAGTCGTTTTGAAAAGGGGATATTTTGTCTTGTTAATGGATATTTAATGAAAGGTGTTTGGGTTCGTCGTATCATCATAGATACTTTCTTCAGGGAGTAGGCACCTCCTCTGAAATTCAGCCCAGTAGACTCCATCTTGGTAGCGACTGCGGTAGTGTCCTCCTCTGTACCATACTCCGTTGAGGTTAGAATGAGCACATGCATTGTACCACCAGCCTCCTTCTGGTAGTGGGCACAGTTACCTGGGTTGAAGCAAATATCAGTTAGACAACATTGTAGAATGCTCAACAAAAATGTATTTGTGGGCTTACAGTATGGACTAGCCTAATTGTTAGTTAACTGAGTCAGAACTCAGAACACTAGAAACGTTATCTCGTGTTTCTGTTTCAACGTGACTGAGTGAGTGTGTGCCTACCTGTTATGCATCATGGTCTCTGTCCAGCGTAGTGAACTGTTTGCCATTGTGCAGGTGAGGGAGTCTCCGCGCTTGCCATGGTAGCGCGCCACCCTGAGCTTGTAGAAGTCTGCCTCAGGCTCCAGCGTGAAGCTGGCGTACTCTGCAAACACCTTCCTGCCAGACCAGTCTTCCAGAGTCACCAGCAGCTTGTAGTTCCTCTGGTTGGTCAGCCAGTAGATGTTCTCTCAGGCCCAGCCAATACTCTCCATCGATGTTCCCAAAGCCTTGCTATGAGGGGCAAAGGGAGAATACATACAACACAGTCACATGAATGGGCTTTACAACAGTCCCTTCAGCTGAAAGCAGTTGGTCTTGAGGTCTTGGGGATAATTCAGAGCCTCTTCTCTAGTCGGTCGCCAGAAGTACTGGAATAAACAGTCCCTCTAGATGCTCTGACAGTAAAGGTCAATATGAATCTGTCTTAGAGTGTTGTTTATTGTCAGGGAAGGTACAGCAAATAGCAATGAGCCTACTACCCTAGCCAGTATTTCATGGTCAGATCTTCACTGTCTTGCAATTATAAAAAATGATTTAATGGCCTGTAGAGAGAATGGGGGATCTACAAGTTGGTGTGCTGGTCTGGACTGTTCTGCCTCAGTTCCGTGCCAGGACAGGTCACTGGATGTGATATGTTTTACATTACATTGCACATGCTTTGAATCATGGGAAGATCTGGCAATTGTACACATTTAATTCCCATGTGTTTTAACGTGTATTGTAAAGGTCTTGGAAAGTTCTCTGGCAAGGATTTAAACAAGATTCTTGCAAATTGTCTGTCTGCGCCTATGATGTTTGCCACTCCAATTGTTTTGCCTTGTTGCAGTACTTTAGATCCTTACACTAGCCAGACCTTTTCACCTCATTCCCACTGCAATATTCATCCCTTAGTATTTCATGCTGTCCTCATGACTGCCTGTGTAATGTTGTGTAACTACCTGAATTCAGACATTTATTTTTCCTCAAACCATTGCTATGATGTAAATATAAATCATTTTCATGGACCATGAATAATTTTTCAGTGGGCAATATTTATATTGGTGGCATTTATTTCCAGTATGGCAGCTTTTCATCCACACGTGTCTCAATTAAGCCTGTATGCGTCCTGTGTGGACTAATTTTCACAAAGACCCAACTCATGTTGACGGATGGTATGAGTCATCGCCGCAGTGGTGTGACTGACAGTGCAAAACCCCTGTAGGTACAGGCAGTGCAAGGGACCATTCTCTCAAACCTCAACAATTACTTAGTTTATTTATTAGTTTATATCTCGTTTTAACGTCAGACACACCAGACATAAGTCACCTGTTTCACTTCGAACTACAGCCAATGTTCAGCATACAGACACAGTTCTACATAGAAACTGCCTCCCCCTTTTACTAAATGAATTTGCCTTAGAGTGGGGCTGTTTACATACCTTGTAGGTCTCCCAGTTCTTGAAGAAGTTCACTGAGCCGTCCAGTCTCCTTGGATGACGGTCCAGCCACCAGGGTCGTGTCTCTGGGTACACACACCACCTGCATTAGTTTTGTTGGCGTCTCTCTGGCTTCACCAGGTACATGGCCACTGGCCGTGTGGCCATCCTCAAGGGCCTGTAAGGCAGTCCCTTCCATGGCCCTGCATGGGACAGGAAATGAGACAGACCAGTGGTTAGACAGAAAGCCTGGTGGAGCCAGTGAAGGTTGTCAAAGATATTTTTTTATAATATGAGTCATTTTTATATTCATAATTAACCCTTGTGTGGTGTTCATGTTTTTGTTATTCACACAATGTTTGCGGGTCTGACCCACAACATTATTGGGTTTTTTAAAACAATATAGCCATAACAATTTTAGCAAAAATACTAACACTTAATATTTATATGTTGACTGATATCAATTACAAGGAATATAGACAGCATAACTGATTAATATTTGCCATTTACCTCTGCTAGATCACATTGATCAATAAAAGGGCTATTCGTTTTTTTAAATAAAATGGTATTTATGTAAACAAAAATCTTATTATAATCAAGACATGGGTGTAAAAAATCATGTTTATCTTGAACAAATATAAATGAAACAAGGTTTTCATCACTATTGATGTTTATTGCTTTGAACTGAACAAATTGGCAGGACAAATTTTACATACAGTATTTTATGGAATTTATAAATGAGCCCATTGAACACAAATTAAGGCCGGTCTACACATCACATGAGGTACAGGGTTTTTACTGTGTGTGTGTTGCTAATGTATTTATTGCATTTGATGCAATGGTGTACTGTGTCTTCCTGTCCTTCTTGGGTCCACACACACTCGCAGTGTTTCTTCTTGTTGCTACGGTTGCAATCTAGAATGATGAAAACACTTAGTTCAGGAATTTTACTACCGTCTCACTCACCTCCGGTATATAGTTACAGCAGGCCAAGGTAGGAGAGTCAGACACACACATGCAACAACATCACTCAACACTTACTTCCGGTATTGGAGTTGTTGGTTCTGTGGGTCGAACGGATGGGGCACCAGCATCCTCCTCACGATGGCTTGCAGAAGCTGGGGTCCTTGGGATATGTTGCCTCTCCCAGCTCCTCGAGAAAGTGCCATCTCCTCTGAGCTTCCCTCTGTTCCAATCTGGGTTCAAGGCATCCAGATGACAAACGGGTTGTACACCGAGATGTCCAAGATGTTGAAGAATATCGGTAGGGTTCTTCTTTTCAGCTGTAGCCCCAGTCACAGCTTACGCTAAATTGTCCACCCTCATTTTGTGCATTGTAATAAATTATGATTTCTGTTTTTTTTGATGTTCCTGGCCACAGCGTACTCATGAGTACCACATTTTTTGCCTTTCTTTGGCACATAGGACACTAGGGACGTGTAGGCCGTGCACACAAATGTAGAGGAATTAATAGGGTGTTCTGTGTATTCAACAGCTGAGTTGGAAGCTCTGGCTTGTTTTTTCGTAACTGTTCCTACCATCGTCAGCTTCATCTTGGGGATCTCCTGTCCCACAGCTTGTGCGAAGTAAAAAAGTTATTTCATATGATGTTGTGGCCACGGAGTCCCTGTGTCACGTCCAGGACAACCCACATCCCTTGGTTATTCTCAGGGGCTCCTCCATCTGGCTTCCCCATATACACTTGCAAGTTCCACGCATATGATGAAGCAGCTCACAGGCAGCCCAGATCTTGATTCCATATTTTGTATGTTAGACGGCATGTACTGCCTAAAGGGGCAGTGTCCCCTAAATGGTATAAGCTGCTCATCAACAGTAACGTTGGCCCAGGGTTGTGAAACAGGGGAAGGCGGTCCACCCAGTTGTCCTAACACTGACCTGATTGCAACTAGCTTGTCTCTCTGCCGCCGAGCCTATTCTGGTGTCTCGGTTTATCGAAGCGAATAATCCTGGAAATAATGTGGAAGTTTTCCAGAGACATTGTTGCACAGAAAAGTTCTGCCAGTTTCTGCATCCCACAGGGATTCCCAATGTATTCCCCAATTGGATCTCGAAAACACCAGCAAGGATAAGACCCGAAAGTTATGCATGTAAATGAGTTTGGTCCATCTCATTCCATCGCTCTCCAAAAACACGCTTTCCTCCAAATTAGTGCAGTCCAGAAAGTGATTTTCTGGATTGTGACTGGGATGAACAGTTTAAAGAAGACTTTTATGTCCTGCCCATGAGTAACCGCCGTCGGCCCTGGGTTGCATCCTTATCACATTGACAGCTTATGCAGGGTGGTCTCATTCCTTGGGCAATTTTTTTTACATCCATATTTCTCCTCCTGCAGGCTGCTGATGAGCTGGTTGCTGACAGGCTGGTCCTGGGGTTGGCTGCTGACGGGCTGGTCCTGGGGCTGGCTGAGTCAATCTCATCCTCTTCTTCCACTCACTGTCAGACTCCGAATTGACAAAGACATGATCCTATATTCGGAAAATTCTTAATCTTCCAAAGTGAAAGATGCTCCTTCCACACTAGCTTCTCTCTCCTACACAACATTATTTCTAAGGTCCTCTGATCAGAGATTATTTTGACATACTGATTGATTGTGGTAAGGAGTAGACCATGCAAAGCTATTTATTTGTTGAGTCCCTCCCCCAATTTGCACCTGGCTGGGGGTAGAGTGTGGGAAAATACTGGATGTTTTACAATGTATCGAAATAATGTATTGTAATAACATTGTGTAGGTTTCCGGCAAGACATTGTGTAGTTTCACACACTACAAAGGGTAAAGAGTGTGAGGAGAGGAGAGTGCGGGAGACAGGCAGGGAGACAGACAGGTTCTGGTGCTTTGTTGAAACAGCAGGCCCAGGGAGGAGGAAGACAGGGTGAAGGCACACAGCAAACATTTTTGTTTCATTTTTACTTGTTTTCACACTACACACACACTTTTCTACACTTTTTTATTAACCTCGGGTCCAGTGGACCCAAACACCACATACTGTATGTAAATATGCATCTGTAGGGGGTGCACAGTGTGCACTCATGAACATGTGTTATTTTACCAAGTTCTTCACAGAAAATGAGCCAAGCCCATGAGTCTCAGGTTGAAAAAAAATAAGTAATTTGATCATTTTTTCTTTAGTAAACATTAAAAATGGGTCCACAGACCTGAATACCACACAAGGGTAATACAATGTTCTTATTGTGTGGACCATCACAGTACTGGGGATAGATGCTATGCAGCCCAATTGAAAAGACCACAGCATCATGTTACTGCTGCTACTCCCATTTTACAGTAAGAAAAGCTTTCCAGTTTAAGGCCAGGTTGACTTTGGTTGCTGCTCTCACAAGTGAAATGACTGCAGCCTGTGCGGCCAAGAGCAACATTGGCATATGGTATAGGGAGACCTGATTGCTGAATGATGCAACAGTAGCAGATACTGTAGATCAGCAGGTACTGTAAAGGTCCCTTGTTGATGAATGATATCAGGGCATTGGGCGTAGAAAACACTCTTTTTGTTGAAGTAGAGTTGGAAAGTCTCTTAATATTTAATCACTGTCTTCCTGAACCCCTATTAAACCCTTGCATGTTTCTTTATGTTGTTATTGTCAATGGGTGTTTTGACCTACCCATTGGAGGTCAAACACATCCTCACTATAACTGACCCAAGAGAGCAGTTTGTGCTGTCATGCAGAATCGGAGACATTTCTATGTGATTGATAGTGTTTTCATATAGCGTGTTATCTCAGCAGTGGCTTTAGCTCGGCCATTCTCTCTTGGTAATCTAGTCTCAGATATCAGCCATTACACTCTAACTGAACAATGGCTCCTTCATCTGGAAAGGCCTGTGTATTTGTGGACACACAATGTGCCATAACAACTGTCTGTCCACCTTTCAGCACAATATTGTTTTGAACATTTGTTTTAGGACTGATGCCCAACTGAGCGTTCTACTCAATGCAGTCTTTTTATTAATTGAACCTTTTTTTAACAATGTGAAATGTCAAATAATAGAGAGAATGATTTCTTTCAGCTTTTATTTGCTTTCATCACATTCCCAGTGGGTCAGAAGTTTACATACACTCAATTAGTATTTGGTAGCATTGCCTTTAAATTGTTTAACCTTGGGTCAAACGTTTCAAGTAGCCTTCCACAAGCTTCCCACAATAAGTTGGGTGAATTTTGGCCCATTCCTCCTGACAGAGCTGGTGTAACTGAGTCAGGTTTGTTGGCCTCCTTGCTCGCACACCGCTTTTTCAGTTCTGCCCAACAATCTTTCAACGGGATTGAGGTCAGGGCTTTTGTGATGCACTCCAATACTTGATATTGTTGTCCTTAAGCTATTTTTCCAACACTTTGGAAGTATGCTTGGGGTCATTGTCCATTTGGAAGACCCATTTGCGACAAAGCTTTACTTCCTGACTGATGTCCTGAGATGTTTGCTTCAATATATCCACATAATTTTCCTGCCTCATGATGCCATCTATTTTGTGAAGTGCACAAGTTCTCCTGCAGCAAAGCACCCTACAACATGATGCACGCTCCCCCATGCTTCACGGTTGGGATAGTGTTCTTCGGCTTGCAAGCCTCCCCCTTTTTCTTCCAAACATAACAATGTTCATTATGGCAAACAGTTCTATTTTTGTTTCATCAGATCAGAGGGCATTTCTCCAAAAAGTACGACCTTTGTCCATCGCTGGCAGTTGCAAACCGTATGTCTGGCTTTTTATGGTGGTTTTGGAGCAGTGGCTTCTTCCTTGCTGAGCGGCCTTTCAGGTTATGTCGATATAGGACTCGTTTTTACTGTGGATATAGATACTTTTGTACCTGTTTCCTCCAGCATCTTTCACCACGGTCCTTTGCTGTTGTTTCTGGATTGATTTTGCACTTTTCGAACCAAAGTACGTTAATCTCTATGAGACAGAACGCGTCTCCTTCCTGAGCGGTATGACGGGCTGCATGGTCCCATGGTGTTTATACTTTGTGTACTATTGTTTGTACAGATGAACGTGGTACCTTCAGGCGTTTGGAAATTGCTCCCAAGGATGAACCAGACTTGGGAGGTCTACAATTTTTTTCTGAGGTCTTTGCTGATTTCTTTTGATATTCCCATAATGTCAAGGCAAAGATGCACTGAGTTTGAAGGTAGGCCTTGAAATACATCCACAGGTACACCTCCAAATTGACTCAAATTATGTCAATTAGCCTATCAGAAGCTTCTAAAGCCCATGCCATCATTTTCTGGAATTTCTCCAACGTGTTTAAAGGCACAGTCAACTTAGTGTATTGTAAAACTTCTGACCCACTGGAATTGTGTAGAGTGAGTTTATAAGTGAAATAATCTGTCTGTAAACAATTGTTTGGAAAAATGACTTTGTGTCATGTAGATGTCCTAACCGACCTGCCAAAACTATAGTTTGTTAACAAGAAATTTGTGGAGTGGTTGAAAACAAGTTCTATGACTCCAACCTAAGTGTATGTAAACTTCTGAACTTTAACTGTATTTCTGATTAACTTTGCTAGCTCATGGCAACCTTGCATCTCTTTAAAGTAAACTTGACCACATCATAAAATGATGACAAAGTTGTTTTAATCTACTTCAGCAATGTCCAGCAGCAATGTTTCCAAGCCAGTTATATAGTGTACATTTGATGAAAACAGTCCATTAGCCCCCATTCAGAAGAGACTTGGCATCAAACCATCAGCCAAACTCAATATGCTGCAGCATCTGTAGAACGTTTATAGAAATCGCAACGATGCAACCTAGTGCCGGGTGCAACCATGAAATATGCTAGCCCTTTTCCAACTTGGAGAAGTACAAATACAGGCTATGCTCTGTCTTATGGTTGCACCTCCGTCGAGTAGAAATCCATCATAACAATTCTAATAAATGCAAGAGTTGGGCAATAGATGAAAATACTGCAAATGTTTTTTTTTTTATAATCCATCAGATTTGGATTTTTACTGACATAGACAAATAATGTATGGAGTTCAGTGATTTTGGTGGGAATTAAGCATTGCATTTATTGTTGAATTTCACTTTTTCTTAGAATGCAATCATATATACATTTCTTAATGTATCAGATATTTCGTGTTTAAATAATTAACTATTGGGCATATTTGCATTAATAAATTTAACACAAAGGGATGGAACAGGGCTGAACATGGCTGCAACCATCAAACAACTTTGGTCTACCCTACCTGCACTTTACCTGTTCTGTCTACCCTACCTGCACTTACCTGTTCTGTCACCTACCTGCACTTACCTTGTTCTGTCTACCCTACCTGCCCTTACCTGTTCTGTCTACCTCCTATTACTGTCTGCACCTCCTACTACCTGTTCTGTCTCCCTACCTGCACTTACCTGTTCTGTCTACCCTACCTGCACTTACCTGTTTCTGTCTACCCTACCTGCACTTACCTGTTCTGCTATACCCTACCTGCACTTACCTGTTCTGTCTACCCTACCTGCACTTACCTGCGCTGTCCCTACCCTACCTGCACTTACCTGTTCTGTCTACCCTACCTGCACTTACCTGCGCTGTCTACCCTAGCCTGCACTTACCTTTCTGTCTACCTACCTGCACTTACCTGTTTCGTCTACCCTACCTGCACTTACCTGTTCTGTCTACCTACCTGCACTTACCTGCGCTGTCTCTAGACAGCCTCATTAATTACTGTTGTTGTCACGTTCTGTTGCATAAGAGTGTCATAGCAGGATACCCTCGGATTTAAAAAAAATCACAAATATATGGCTGAAATGACAGATCCTCAGGGGACGGGGCATGTGCGTTGCTAGTGTAAGTAAGTGGGGGGGGGGGGGGGGGGGGGGGGGTG
>NC_036855.1:19285944-19480944 GCF_002910315.2 Salvelinus sp. IW2-2015 | reverse complement strand
TTCTATAGTAAGTACTGTAGTATGTTATAGTTAACTGTAGTGTTTTTTTCATGTCGGAATATTCATATCCAACAGCAATAGTCCCTCGCACAGACATACGAGCTAATATTTCACTGTTAACAGTTAAATATGAGGAATAAAGGAATACAACTTTAAGGACAGTGATATAGTGTAGGTATTAGTCATGTTTTGTTGAAGACCAGTCAGATTGTTTTACTTCTCTTATCAGATAAAGACCAAGTTAACTCGCCAGACACACACACAGCTAGAGTACATGACAGACAGCCTTATCCAGTTGTGATCCCTGTTGTATTTAGTCAACTATACAGTTAACTAAATCTATCAATTAATCATCCACTTACTTAAGCTTCATTAAGTGTACCAAATCAGGGAGGATAGGTTCAGACAGCTCCACTTTCACTGGCCTCAAAACCAGAGGGCTCTAGTCCAACCATCCATGAGCACACACAAATATGTGTGTTAAGATTCTTGTGTGGATTGTAATCAGCTGACTGTAGTATCAAGCCCATTAGATGATATGCATCTCAAAGGGTTTTAGACAACAACAGCTCTGTTCTCCCTTCGAGGCCTTTTCTCAGGGAATGTGTGGAACTTATTATTCCCATAGACAATAGTGAGAAGAATGGATAAAGAATGGAGAGCTGCTGTTGGCTGATGATTAAGAAATACCAAACTGCTCTCACACACAACCCTCTGTTTCAGAATGGCGTAGACATTAGTCTGATGAGTGTTCATAGAACATGCCAGCTTCTCTTTTTCCGCTTGACCCCTCATATAAATTTAACTTCAGACCAGATCTGTATCAAGGAATATTCATTTCAATTGGTAACATAAAACAGTCAGGCTGCTCAATGAAACAGAGAGACTCACCAGAGGGTTTGGTAGTGATAGAGGGGCTGCCTGTGCCGCTGGGCATGGTAGGAATGACAGGCAGTACAGACTTCTGGTCACTCTGAATCTCGTTGGTTATCTGGTTGGTGAGGCGTGGGTCGGTGGGAGGTTGGTAGGGCTTGTTGATGGGTGGTGATGGTGCYGGTGGGGGTGGGGGRTGWGGCCTMGGCTGGGGMACYGGYACWGGGCGAGGGMGGCTGACSGGCCGACCCTGGCACTGCTCCTCCAGCAGGGCGATGAGGACCGACTGGTTGTTGGCCAGAGAGGCCAGGTGCTGGGGGGACGGGAACAGGGCGAGGGGGGCTGACGGGCCGACCCTGGCACTGCTCCTCCAGCAGGGCGATGAGGACCGACTGGTTGTTGGCCAGAGAGGCCAGGTGCTGGTACTTGTGCTCCAGGTCCTTGTAGCGGTTAGTGAGCTGCCGCATCTCCGAGGTCTGGTTGAGGATGCGGTTCTCCATCTGGGACAGCTCCAGGGCGTTGTCCCTCTTCCTGATGATCTCGTGTAGCAGCTGCATGTAGAGCTGGGTCACCCTGGAGTTCATGTTCCTGCTCTCCTTCCTCAGCAGCTTCACCTCGTTTACGATGCCTCCGTCCACCTCCACTAGCTGCTGCAGCGTCTCGATCTGCCTCTTCTGCTTCTGCAGCTCCTCGTTCAGCAGCTCCAGCTCCTGCTTGTTGACGCGGTTCTCCAGCGCTGCATCCGGCTCCTTGCGGTTCACACAGATGGCCCCTGTCACCTTCTGCTGGGGAACGATAAAGGTGTAGGAACATTGGTCAGGCTGCTGAGGTTCGGCGGGGGCTCGCCTGCTCCTCTGCCCAGCATACAGGAACTCTCTCTCCAGGCCATCCTCACTGCTCTCCCTTTCCTTGCTCCTGGCCTGGGGGTTGCTCTCCTGAGGGTTCCCCTGACCCTGGGACTGCTGGGCTCCAGAGACAAGACCATACACTAGGAACAACAGCACCACGGGGAGCTCCATCAGTCTGGGAAGGGCTCTCACTCACACACACCTTAGGAGGCATAGGGATTTAGAACAACAGGAATGGATGGGGAAAGAGAAAGGGAGGTCATTGGTTTGGCACAAATAATGAATTGTTTTAAAAATACTGTGGCATTCCACCCTGTGGTCAGCTATCTCATTCAAATGATCTCTAATCGCACAGTATAGGCCTACCGTTTTGATAAATGGATGAATGTGTTATAAAACCTAAACAAACTCATTTGTATAATTCAAAGGAAAGGTTCACCCATTTTTTATTTTATGTTGTTTTTGTGCATCTCTGAGTGATCTATTGATTCCTTGAGTCATGTCATGTTTTCATGTTTTTGAGCTAGCGCCCAATAGACTCCCATTCACTCCTTGAAGGAGAGCACTCTTTTTCCCAGAATACACCTCACGGCCCATTGACGTAGCATGGGCAACGTTTCCCATCTCCTCAAAAGTATATCTGCCGTTGTAGACTCCTAAATTAATTGTGCAGTTTGTTTAAGCGATTTTACAGCTAACTAGCTACGTTTGCTAGCTAGCCAGCCAGCCTATAGACAAGGCATTGCATTTTGCATTTTGTAGTCGACTTGAGCTGCAACAGATTTCCACAATGATTTTCCATGTTGCTACCTACCTTATTATAACGCCAAAATGATACTTCTGTTCACAAAACATATTGTTCTTACATATTACTGTTATTTAACACTGTAAATTAAAGGAATTAGTGGTTTTTCCTTTAAACTCATACTCATATTCACTTCTTGGGGTTAGCATGTCTCAAGGGAAAGGGTATTATTTTGTCAGGTATTGTCACTTGGTAATGGTGTGTTTTCCATGGGTCCTGTCTGTACAGGCTGAAAGAAACAAGACACTGATTCCGACACAAGCTCTGGCACCACATATGCTATGCTTGTGATATCATTGAATGTTATCAAACAGTGGAAATCTCAACTCCGAGACAGATTTTATTTCACCAAGATGCCAAGCTGGCGTGCCATCATGTTTCTAAACAGGCACCAGGCTGGTGGTGTTGGCTATGGTTGTGAGAGCATGGCTGGCTCTGGGCATTAAGAAACCTTTTTCGTGGCCTGCCTGTTTAGTCCATTAAGGCCCCTGCTGGAGCCCCACAGGGCTGGGATCTACTCTTACACTGACAGGACATTAATGTGAGCCTTCACAGCTCCACTGATTGAGACCAGAGGCTGCCTGTCCCTTAGAATGGCCTTCTCCCAGTCTCTATTACCTGTGAGGGCCAGGCAGGCACACCTACCCTGGGAGCCCCTATTCATTCCAGAGCCCAGCCCAGCATCTAGGGCACCTCTGGGGGTCCTTAGMGCTAAATAAATATTGGCCACCATAAAAGGAAGCATTTCCTGCTTAGGATGCTGTGACTTTGTATTATATAACATCAACTGTAACTGTGTTGCATAATAAAAGTAGAGGAATAACCTTAAAATGTATGTTTGAGTATGAAAAACATAGCCAGGCACATGCAATTTGATCTGGATTGTGCTTTTACTTAAATGTAAAGTCATCTGCAATACAGTAGCTTGGGTTTGTGAACTGTTATTCAGTGGACTGGAATTAGATGTGTTAAATGGAAGCTGTTGGAGTGTCAATAGTCTAACCCTTTCCACCTCTGCTAAGGCAAGTGTTGTTTCTTTTAGCTAATAAGGTACTGATCTCTCTAGTTGCTAAGTTTTTTTTAATGATGTCAGGGAGTTGTGTTTAGCTAGCTGTCCTGACTCTGGCTCTCTTGGGTGACTGCCACTGTTAGGAGGAGTGTTTTCACATCTCTATCCCCTATCTGCTCCTCAGTGCTGTGCAGGCTTGGGCATCACTTCTTATGGAACGTTTGACACGCATAGCAGCTGATGCTGTTATTGCGCCTGTTTTAATATATTGATCAGATTGTATCAGACCTGAACTGTTTACCAAGAGCAAGATACTGGGGTGCATTCACAAGTTAAAGTACACATCATTGTGKATATATCATTTCCTATATGTATTTGGAATATTGGAATTTCAATCTAAATTTAACCTGAAAAGAATGTAGAACTCTTGAACCTTCTCAATGTGCTCTGGATCATTACATTGCTCTGTTTATCAGTGTTGAGAGAATGTTGTGTAATATCAATCTTCCCTGACACAGTGTGTCTCTGCAGAGAGGTTACATTTAAGTGGTCCCGTGTGGCTCAGTTGGTAGAGCATGGCGCTTGCAACGCCAGGGTTGTGGGTTRATTCCCCACGGGGGGACCAGGATGAATATGTATGAACTTTCCAATTTGTAAGTTGCTCTGGATAAGAGCGTCTGCTAAATGACTTAAATGTAAATGTAAGTAGTGTGATTAATGCACAACAACTACATTTTAAGATACAACCCTTAGCTTTTCGCAGGAGTGCATGAAAAAGAGGCGCTTTGACTGTTTGTTCCATATTTCAAAGTGAAGGCATTTGTATTAGAAAAATAGCCGGGCAGCAGTTGAAGGGGCTGTGGTGTTATTGGAAGCGGAGGGGATGCCCCAGAGTGCAGAGGAGAATGTGATAACAAGGGCCTGTACCCCTGGGGCTGCTTAATTGAAAGCTGCTGCATATTGTATTACAGAGGAGCCTGTGCAACACCTCCCCAGAGTCAGGACAAGCCTTTCTAATCTCAAAGTGGGAGGCTTGGTGCAGGGCAGGCTCATGGCTGCCTAGTTCTGTTGAGTCTGTTCAGTATAAGGGTAACTATATTAACTGTTCAGTAGTTACTGCTAGAGGTCTGACCCAAAGGAGAACCACGTGCATGATGTTCAGACTGCCTTCAGAATGAGAGGGGAGAACACTTGTTTTTGCCTTGCTATTCTGGGCATGGGGCCAGCACATTAGGTTAAAGAGATGGCGAGCAAAACTGTCCAAGAACAAGGCCTTTGGAGATGTCTGGCTGGTATGAGGGAAATTATAGTTGAAGATATGAAAGAGATAAAGGCATGGAATGGGAGATACAGCCAGATACTAACTCACTTAACCTTTTGTGCTGCTGCCATGTTTTGTTGCTACCATGTTGTTGTCATGTGGTGTTGCTACCATGCTGTGTTGTCATGTGTTGCTGCCATGCTATGCTGTGGTCTTAGGTCTCTCTTTATGTTGTGTTGTGGTGTCTCTCTTGTTATGATGTGTGTTTTGTCCTATATATTAATTTTTTATCCCAGAACCCGTCCCCGCAGGAGACCTTTTGCCTTTTGGTAGGCCATCATTATAAATAAAAATGTGTTCTTAACTGACTTGCCTAGTTAAATAAAGGCCCAAAAAGATATACAATACCAGTCAAAGGTTTGGACACACCTACACATTCCAGTTTTTTGTTTTTATATAAGCCTAGCCTACATTTTTGTCTCCTATTAATTGTGAAACATGTCTTTAACACATTTAAAGCTATATATATTGTTACTGAATGCCCATATGTTATTCCCACAAAGCGTCTGCCCACGAGTAAAAGCTCAGAAGAAGCCGTGGTTAAGTTTTGGTTTGAGTCTTAGGCTTTTAGTGTGAAACTCTCCTCTGGATGCAGTATATGGGTCCCTTTCATGGAATGAATCCATTCCCACAAAGCCCTGTTGTATGATGCGGTGTGACGTCATCAAAGTAGATGCTGATTGACTAAGAGACAATAGTAAAGGTTGGATCTAGCTACATTATCTAAACATACATAAAAGAAAGAAAGAGACAGTGATGGCCTTCACTAATATAAGACCACGTTGTGGGATGTACAACAGGGGAAAAATGAATTCCTCAGTGGGACACAGAGGACAACAACACATGATAATGATCTGGTCTAATGGAACAGTCACTGTCTCCCTTATGTTAATGGCCTGGGATTGATGTGGTTTCCCTCTCTGGAACATCAGCTCTGTGTCTGGGAGAAGCTATGCACCGGCCACTCCATGTCACTCCATGCCGCAGAAAAGCCCCATAGTACTACGCGGTCAGCCAGGAGTCTCCAATTAGTCTGCCAGCCAGGCTTCCCACCACCTCAAAGCTGGAGGAAAATGCCTGAGCTGGCAGTGGGGGAGTGTGTGTGTTCAGATAACACAACATGCCAGACTCAGGCTCCCAGGGCTCCCAGGGCTCCCAGGGCTCCCAGGGCTCCCAGGGCTCCCAGGGACCAGAGTTAGTCCCATTTGCCCCAAGACAGTCAATCTATTATTAAAACCCCTCCGTTACCTAGCACCTGAGGCAACAACAGCAGGCCCCATGCCCTCTTCTCCACCGTAGTTATACAAAGACAGCTGACTAACTGGCCTTGTAATTGTTGTGACATAAAAAGAGGACGGTGTTACTATAGACAAATAACTACAGTAGCTTTATGGATGACAGTGCACTTGAGGTAAACAGTGTTCCTTATTTGGACTGTCTAATTAGGGCCGTTTTGCTCATTAGAATGTCTGTRAAATTCACAGCTTGGTAATGACTTTATCAAATCATCTCTCTGTTTTTCTCCGTATCTAATAGTGTGTGACAGGCAGTGCTTTGTGGGTCAGTGTGGCTGTGAGCAGCAGCGTGCTCCAGTGTTTTTGTTCATGCGCAGCCCATAATAATTAGTAGGTGAGCAGAGCGGCCCGGCGGGTCTGGCTGATGTCTCTCGCCCCAGCCCCTCTCATTTCAGAGTGAGTGGCATTCCTCACATTCTTAGCCACTCTTTAGAGTGAGCTGCCACAGACAGACAGACAGACACACTGGTAGTTGTGAAGAGAGAGAACGACAGAGAGAGACCCCTCCTCTCTGCTCCAGCTCTGCTGTACCTACAAGTCAGTTCTGCCTTCTGCTCTACCACACCACAGCTAGTCATACATATACCAGCAGCTCTGTTATCTCAACTACCACAAACTAATAGAAGTGCACATAATTCTTCACAGTTTATTACTAGTCATAACATATCATTTCAACACCTCCCAATCTACAGCACTGAAGCACTGTGCAAAATGAGGCATATGCTCAAATTAGGACCAATTGACAGTGCTGGTTGTAAACATTCAGTATGTCTTGGATCAGAATTAAGTTAACTTTGAAATGGTCATCTGAGTAATTCATTATCTAAGGTGACACCATTCTTTCCTTAAGCATGTAATCCTGGTTAGCCCATAACATGACACTGTAGACATAATTAACCTCAGCCCAGCCTCAGCCCCAACCGCCGCTACCTGCTCAGTCTGCCGCTGATGGAAAGCAGCCATTGTTATGGCTTTCCACGGCAGAGAATAGTTCTGATGATAGTTTACCACATTTAATAAGGTTTCTTTATTTTACTCTTTCAGGATTGTGTGTTGTGGTGTGTTTTGGACATGCTGTCAGGCAGGAGGTTTCAGGAATCGTTTTGATACGTTCCTAATTGCACCATCTAAGCACTCTTATCCACAGCCCTGGCAGCAGAMACAAAGCAGAGATTCAACAGAACAGCCCTTTTCGTCCGTGTTCACTTCAGCATGGAGGTATATCATGAGGCAGCAGAAAGTTGTACTTTGTGCAGAATTTTATTTTAAAAAGACACTGTATATATTCATAAGCTTTATCCATTCATGTACAAATGACAGCAAACTCATTTAGACTAAAATGTATCTGAAATTTGGCATTTTGTGATGTGAATTTCTGTTATTTTTTCTGAATAATCAAACAACCTCAAATAAGCAACTTCTACTGGTGTGAACCACATCACAAAATGAGGGCATAGCTTTTTATGGTACTGCTTACAATCATGAATGCCCCAGAGATGCTCCTGGTAAAAAGACCAGGCTCCTAATATTGACACTTTTCACTGGCAGCCTATCTTTGTTGTTCGAGTATGTCTTTGGAATGATGACAAGCTGAGTGTTTACCAGTGGTTAACAAGCCCTTGCTCTGGAAAGCTCACTACTTCATTATCTCTGCTTTGTGTCAATCCCTCTCTGCTGTGTCTATATCAGAGCCAGCTGCCTTGTTAAACAACTTAAAGGAATCAGACAGGGCAATTGCCCCGGGCAACAAACCATTTGGATTACCACTGAAGGGCTAAGCTTCAAACTGATCAGCAGGCATCTCTGGCTAACTCAACACAGAGTGGCCAAAGCATTTCTGTCACTGTGCAGCTCAGCAATCAATGTCTACAAATGTACTAGATTATCAACAGATAAGACTAGCAACACTTAAAGAACTATGAGCAAGCCATGCTAGACGTTTGCATGTACACATTCAATAAAGACAGTGAAAGATACAGGGAAAGTCAAAGGCCACTGAATCCTTACCAGATAATTGTAGACTGTAGCTTGTTATCCCTTCAGTTCCCTTGCCCTCCCGGCAACACTGATTGACGTGTCCCCTTGAAGAAAGTCATCACCAGTCTATGCAAAAGCTGCTTGGGGCTGTCCCTCTCTCTCTGGATCACTTGCTCTTTGGCACCTGAGTAAACTCACTCAATAGTTGACTGTGGTTTGAATCATGTTATTACAACCAGGAGCTGCACTTGCTGGGAATAAGTCCTTTGTACTGTAGGCCCTGAGCAAGGATAAAACAAATTTACCTCATAAMATTTTAGACACTTACCAATTAAAAGAGAATACATCCAAATGTGTTAGATGTAATGAGTAGTTTCCTCAGAGGCAGTGATAGAGCAGCAGGCAGTGAGAGGCCAGCAGCATCTGGTCAGTGTGCTCTCTGTAGCCCGGTAGGAGAAGACTATCACTTTCTATGTGCTGAGTCCATCACTTCTGCTGACGACTCTGAGACAATCTTTTTCTGCTGCCCCCCTTAACTCCCCCTTTCTTTCTCTCCTTTCTCTCTCCCTCCCCCCAGTCTCTCACTCTCCTTCTCTCTCTTTTGCGCTCTCTCTCTCTCTCTTCCTCTCTCAGTGCATTTACATGATGAAAAATGCTCTGACACAACGTTTCAGTAAGATGACAAATTTAGCACAGGCCCTCCCCTTTTCTCCTTTCTCCTCCCCTTGGCACAAAGACACCCACAAGCATGAGATACAAGCTCTGGCTACACACACCTCCCCTCTCTCATTCCCACACACATACACACTTCACTCCAGTTTCCCATCCCCCTCTTGGTCCACCACCACTATTTCTGGCATTGGCCGTTGGTTGTAACAGCAAGGAGTGGTGATATCACAGTAATCAGAGCCTAATTGGGCATGTATGTGAGCCGCTGTAGGAGGAAGGAAGCAGCTTATAGAGATATGGAGAAAATATACCCAAGCATTAGTCCAATGGCAGTTTTGGTTTGAGCTAATAGTAGTTAAGCTTTGGATTGGATGAGAGAAAGTTGTCCCTAGACCAGAGCTAATGGGCAGGTTCTCTCGGTTGTGAAACAGGCTGCTCTACAGAGGGCACCAGATTGGGCTGGAGGGGGTGATGAGGATGATTTAAACTGTTTATTTATGTATTATCGCCTCATCCTTCTCTACCCAGTGTTGTTTTTGTTATTGTTGGGGTTCTTTGCATTATTGAGTTTGTGTGTTTGTTTTGTTCTTGTTGTTTGAAGAAGATGCCTGGAATTTGTTAGAGTGATTGGGAACATGTTGCTCAATATGGACAGAGCCAAGGCGTGTTCATGATGTGTCAGTGTGTAGACAAGCTTGCCAAAGCTGAGAAAAGCAGTCATGCGGAGAATTGGCTGTGACAGTCTTCAACTGGCTATAGTCAAAGAGGTTTTGTTGTTCTCTCATTTTGCATAAGGACTGAATTGTTTATTTCTCAAGGTAATAGTCTTGTTACTAGGTTTCCGGATTCCACTTTAATTGTTTATTTACATGACGTGTTTATTTAGAATACTGTCTGAACCAGGGTGATTAGCAACCTAAGATGATAATTATATGTAGGCATTTAAATTAACCTTACCCTTATAAAAAAACAAGCTTCTGGCAAACAGTTGTGGCAAACTTTTGGCAAATTTGCGGCAGGCTCATGTTTTCACATGCAAATTAGTTTGTGGCAAACAATTCACCCTTCACTAAACCCCGACCCACTTGGTTACTGTTGCAACATTTTCCCGGGAAGCCCAATTCCCCATTCAACCACTTGCGAAATCCCCTCACAATGATCTCAAATTTGAATACACAATCAAATTAAACAAATCGGGAAACTCTTCGGTTTGTTGTGGTGGGCTGTCATTACAATTGCTTCACGGCAACCGTGTCAAGTTATATTTGTAAGTGTAGCTGAATGGCTCTGAATGGCTCTGAATTCAGTGTCAGCATACAGTCAAACCTATAACAACATTTGAAGCAAATTAGTGCTCTCAAATTATATTCTGATGTCAACAGCAGATGGGAGTTGTATTCATTACACTACTAACTTAGCTAGCTAGCATACATTTTGAGAAAACAAGTTATATTAAGTAGCTAGCTAGCTAGCATTAGCAATGTTTGGTGGTCAATTAGACTGAGAGCTAATAAGCTGACCTAGCAAACAGTGTTGAAATGTCTTATTTTAAAAAACAAATCACATATAACTTTAAATGAATTTGCTACTCACAGAGGAAACTAAACTAAACATACTAAATGTACTAAAAATACTAAACAACATGTATTACGTATATTAAAAAATGTATCCAATATAACTTTCTTATCTATCTCACAATGAAAACAACATTATGCAGAGTGCTATAATATTAACCTTGAAATCATCAGCATGTGAAAAAAGAAAGAAGCAGACTGAATATTTCCTCTTTAAAGTGTTTATTTAATCTTTTTGTATTTAATCTTTTTACGTAGCCACAACATTTACATGAGAAAATGTGAACGCTATGGGGATGTTAACCTTAGGATGTTTAAAGAGACAACGTCAGAATGTACATTAGCTAAGTGATAACTGAGCAATGAGCTTCAACCAATGGAATTTTTAAAGAGTATGAACAAAATGAAATAATTAAATCCACAAGAAACACAAAATCATACCCAGTTCAGAACTATTTACTTTTTGAGCGAACTTTGGAGATGGCAGCCCTCTAGAAGTCCTTAGGCCAAAGCTTGTTGAATACATGCACTAAAACAATCAAAAACAACATTAAGATAGACCTACTAAAAACAATTACTGAAAACATTTAATATTTTGGCATCTTAAAATGTTGACTCAGCTAATGGGCAGGTTTGGCATTAGTTTGGCATTAGAAAAGCGGGGTTATCTGTTACAAAGTTGCCTTGATGTTGCTATGCTTCTCACTGATACTGCCATTCTATATATTTTTCAGCAAGGAAACAATCTGCCTTGTATAAATGCTATATTAACAAATGATGCAGCTAGCATAAACTGGGACACATACTGTGTTTATAACCAAGTGGGAAGGTGGTAATTTCAACTTGTGAAGTAGTAAAAATGAGTTGGATGCATTAATGTGCTTAGAACTCGTTGAGAAACACTGATTGTCTAATGACAAATAATAAACTAAAAGTACAACTATAATGCTTGCAAACAAATGATGGTGTTCAAAAACCATATTAAAGATTGCTTTTTAGAAATAATGTTTTGTCTTCCTATTTAATTGCCGGAAATGCTGTTATTGAAGTCAGCATGTGGGAGAAGTCAGAGCACAAGGATGATAGACGAGCTTCCCACTACTAATTACCAGTTGCGTTCAAGTGGATTTTTCCCATTTTTATTCGGTAAATACCACCTTCCCACTTGGTTATGAACATGTGTTCACCAGAAACAACTTCTAGTAAACTGATTGCCACTGGCAATACATTGACAAAGGTTTTGCCACAGATTTAAATAGAATTTAGAGATAATTGTTTGCCTTGATGAGTGATTATGCCTCCATTAGCGGCAATAAACATAATTGTTGCCAAAGTTTTCCCGCAAATTKATCACTAGTGGCAAACATTTGCATACTTCTGGCAACATTTTGTGGCACTCTATTTGGTTTGCAGCAAATTTGCCACAAACGTACAGGAAATTTGCAGCAACAAATACAATTTTGTAAGGGTACTAGATGGTTAAATATAATATATAGTTACTTGTTTTCCAATAGTGAGTATGTAATAATAACAAAATATTAGCAGTTGCCGTCATTCTTGCTCAGACTGTTGTTTTGTGATACTTGATCAAAGCTGACTGAAGAGAAATATTGGTAGGCTGAAACAGCAGGCTACAACATGTTACCGTACTATAAATGCTACACTGTTACGTAAGCATGTTATTTCTCTGCTTTTATTGTAGCTTGGTGTAAAATAAAATCATTAAGTGAAACTGTGGGTTTTTACAATGTACAGGATGTCTGGCGTTTCCCTTGAGCTACATCCATTCTAATGTGATTCAGATGTTGCCTTTCACTGCTACAGGTATAAACATGAGACCTATAGGCTATTTAGCCTCCCGTCCATCAGGCCAGCCCTAACCTCTTGTCGACCAAATAGTCAAATATAAGATTTACGTTTATAACCCTCCATTGTTTAAACACATAAAACATTGTTATGAGTCAGAGGGAATGTGATACTTACAACACTGAAATGCCAGGCTTTAACTTAACTGCAACCTGAAATATAGATTAAAATAGCTAAAACATCATGTTTATTGCCATAGCTGACCACATTTTTCTATTTAGAGTAGGCATTTTGCTTTCACATCATGACACCAACTCTTATAACACTGAAGTTATTAATTTAGCAGCCTGCCTTTATTGAGATTCTACTGATTTGCTACTTAACTGTTAAAATGCAGTAGGCCTATATCAATGAGCATTTATGAATGAAAGACAGTTTGCATTTATGCATTTCTAATCAGAAACACGTTTGTATTATTTGCAAATGAAACCTTGAGTTCTCATTTCTATACAGAAAGGGCTCTCAAGTGGTGCAGCGGTCTAAGGCACTGCATCTCGGTGCTAGAGGCGTCACTACAGACACCCTGGTTCGAATCCAGGCTGTATCACAACCGGTCGTAATTGGGAGTCCCATAGGTCTGCGCACAATTGGCCCAGTGTTGTCTGGGTTTGGCCGGAGTAGGCTGTCATTTTAAATAAGAATTTGTTCTTAACTGACTTGCCTAGTTAAATAAAGGTTCAAAAAAGAAAAAAGACTGCATTGAGTAGAACGCTCAGTTGGGCATCAGTCCTAAAACAAACGTTCAAAACAATATTGTGTAGTTAAATAAAGGTTAAATATGAAAAAAAATACCTTAGTTTGGAAAAGGTGAAGAGAGTGCTCTGGTGTTCTTCGTGGCATTAGCTTTACTGAGCTGAGCAATTCCTGGAAAAGTGTTGACTTTATAAAAGTAAATGCATATTGTGGATTCAAAGGTATTGAAAATAAACCCACTGAATGGCAATACCTCGAAGCAATTAAAATAAAGTAGCAGTTAGGTATTGGGTGGAGCTTGCAACTAGCGACTACTTTGAGAGGGTTTCTTCTCACTCACTTGAAGACTGCATGAGATCCATCTACCCAATGAATCGTCTTTATAGCTCCAAGAGCCATCCTCCACTGAGCCAGAGCAGGTGTTTTTACTGGACTGACTGTGTGTTCATCATTATTGATCACTTCCATGAATGTCGCTTCCATGAATGACCCTTCTCTGTCCGCCTAATGTGAATGGGCTATACTCTGCCTTTTCTCAGGGTACTACGTTGATATCCCTTTGGTGGAGTGGGGGCTGTGCTTTGGTAAAAGTGGGTGGGTTTATATCCTGCCTGGTTGACCCTATCCGGAGGTCATTTTGGATTGGGCTACAGTGTCTCCCCCCCTCCAGTATCTACAGTGCATTCGGAAAGTATTCAGACCCCTTGCCTTTTTAAAAAAGAAATTACGTTACAGACGTATTCCTCATCAATCTACACACGATACCCCATAATGACAAAGTGAAAACAGTTATATTTTTGGGCACATTTAGAATTTTTTTAAATACAGAAAAACCTTATTTAAATAAGTATTTCAGACCCTTGGCTATGAGACTTGAAATTGAGCTCAGGTGCATCCTGTTTCCATTGATCATCCTTGAGATGTTTCTACAACTTGATTGGAGTCAAACTGTGGTAAATTCTATTGATTGGACGTGATTTGGAAAGGCACACACCTGTCTATATAAGGTCCCACAGTTGAAAGTGCATGTCAGAGCAAAAACCAAGCCATGAGGTCAAAGGATTAATGTGATTAATGTGGATTAATATGCAAGTCCTGGTGAATATTATTTTGTGCCCATACAGTAACTTAACTCATGATTGCCAATGAATGCTTATCATCGTTCCAGAATTTGTCATCCCAAAAATATTTCCTTCATGAGAATGGTGTGTGCTGTACTATGGAAAGTATTCAGACCCTTTGACTTTTTCCACATTATGTTACATTACAGCCTTATTCTAAAATGGATTAAATATATTTTATTTTCTCAGCAATCTACACACACTTCCCCATAATGACAAAGCAAAAACAGTTTGTTTTGCAAATGTATTAAAAATAAAAAACAGAAATACCTTATTTACATAAGTATTCAGACCCTTTGCTATAAGACTCGAAATTGAGCTCAGGTGCATCCTGTTTTACATTTACGTCATTTAGCAGACGCTCTTATCCAGAGCGACTTACAAATTGGAAAGTTCATACATATTCATCCTGGTCCCCCCGTGGGGAATGAACCCACAACCCTGGCGTTGCAAGCGCCATGCTCTACCAACTGAGCCACACGGGACCAATGTTTCCATTGATCATCCTTGAGATGTTTCTACAACTTGATTGGAGTCCCACCTGTGGTAAATTCAATTGATTGGACATCATTTGGAAAGGCACACACCTGTCTATATAAGGTCCCACAGTTGACAGTGCATGTCAGAGCAAAAACCAAGCCATGAGGTCGAATGAATGGTCCGTAGAGCTCTGAGACAGGATTGTGTCGAGGCACAGAGCTGCAGCATTGAAGGTCCCCAAGAACACAGTGGCCACCCATCATTCTTAAATGGAAGAAGTTTGGAACCACCAAGTCTCTTCCTAGTGCTGGCCACCCAGCCAAACTGAGCAATCGCGGGAGAAGGGCCTTGGTCAGGGAGGTGAGAACCCGATGGTCACTCTGACAGAGCTCCTCTGTGGAGATGGGAGAACCTTCCAGAAGGACAACCATCTCTGCAGCACTCCACCAATCAGTCCTTTATGGTAGAGTGGCCAGACGGAAGCCACTCCCCAGTAAAAGGCACATGACAGCCTACTTGGAGTTTGCCAAAAGGCACCTAAAGGACTCTCAGACCATGAGAAACAAGATTCTCAGGTCTGATGAAACCAGGCTGAACTCTTTGGCCTGAATGCAAAGAGCCACGTCTGGAGGAAACCTGGTACCATACCTACGGTGAAGCATGGGGGTGGCAGCATCATGCTGTGGGAATGATTTTCAGATGCAGGGACTGGGACACGAGTCAGGATCGAGGAAAAGATGAACGGAGCAAAGTACAGAGAGATCCTTGATGAGCACTCAGGACTTCAGACTGGGGCGAATGTTCACCTTCCAACAGGACAGCGATCCTAAGCACACAGCCAAGGCAACACAGAAGTGGCTTCGAGACAAGTCTCTGAATGTCCTTGAGTTGCCCAGCCAGAACCCAGATTTGAACCCGATTGAAGACCTGAAAATAGCTGTGCATTGACGCTCCCCATCCAACCCGACAGAGCTTGAGAGGATCTGCAGAGGAGAATGGGAGAAACTCCCCAAATACAGGTGTGCAAAGCTTGTAGCGTCATACGCAAGAAGACTCAAGGCTGTAATCACTGCCAAAAGTGCTTCAACAAAGTACTGAGTAAAGGGTCTGAATACCTATGTAAATGTAATATTTCAGTTTTTAGTTTTTTTAATACATTTGCAAACATTTCTAAAGACKTGTTTTTGCTCTGTCATGGGCTATTGTGTGTAGATTGATGAGGGGGAAAACAATTTAATCAATTTTAGAATAAGGCTGTAACATAACAAAGTGAGGAAAAAGTCAAGGGTTCTGAATACTTTCTGAACGCATTGTATGCTGCAATTGTTTATGTGCTGGGGTGTTAGGGTCAGTCTGGTATAATTCTCCAGTCTTATTTGGGGTTCTGTGTGATCTTAGGTATGCTCCCTCTAATTCTCCAATCTCTATCTCTCCCCTCCCAGAGGACCTGAGCCCTAAGAKCATGCATCAGGACTACCTGGCCTGATGACTTCTGGCTGTCCTCGTCCTCAGTCCACCTTGTTGTGCTGCTGATCCAGTTTCTGCTGTTCTGCCTGCGGCAATGGAACCTTGACCTGTTCACCGGATGTGCTACCTTGCTGTTTCAACCCTCTCTTTCCCTCTCTCATCTTTAAGAACGATCTGGTCTTAATGGCCATGTAGTCGTATAATCTCCATGGCACAGCCAGAAGAGGACTGGTCACCCCTCAGAGCCTGGTTCCTCTCTAGGCTTCTGCCTAGGTTCCTGMCTTTCTATGGAGTTTTTCCTAGCCACCGTGCTTCTACATCTTGCTTGCTCGTTGGGGTTTTAGGCTGGGTTTCTGTATCAGCACTTTTTAATAAGCACTTTGTGACAACATTTGACTGATTGATTGAATGCCATAATGGTTGTTATGCATGCTGTGATGATGTAAACTAGGTATACACTAAACCTTTTTTCTCCAACTCGTCTAATTATGTGCTAAGCATGCATGGTTATTTTTTTCTAGAAATGTGTTCTGTCACATACACTATGAAAGCAAATGCACATATTATGAGAGGTTAAAGGGGGTTTAGGCTAAACGTTAAAAGGTAAAAGGATGGTCGTTAAGAGGGGACAATGCAATGAGCCGCCTTCCCTATCCACATAAAATCATGATAATGAGAGGCCTATACAAAGAAAAAGAGGTCTACGCTGCAGATCATCCACATACAGCTTACATCATCACCACATGGTGGGAGACAGGCTCAGTGACTTGTCACAGCCTATCAAAGACTCCCTTGCTAAAATGTAGCAGTATCTATTTAGGGATGGAAGAGCATCTCACACATTGTGCAAAGTTATTATGTTCCACATTAAACTTAAGAGAGTTTGTGGTGGAAAGTGAAGGAATCTAAGTCTGAATACATGCAATGGTAGTGGATAAGCAGATGATTTGATGTGTTGCCTCTTGGTTTTAGGCGACATAGCCTATGCCTATATCAACTTTGTGTTGTCTTGCTGTTACTCTAAATGCCTCAGGCCCTTGATCATAAGTAAAGCTTCATCTTAAATCATGTCTGAAAAAGTAACAGAACTGCCCAAAAGAATCCCTTAGGATTTTYGTATGGATTTTTACTATGGCAAGAATCAAGTTGCAGCCTTTTCTTTGATCAATACAGGGAGTGAATTTGAGAAAATGTTCTGTATGTTGTTTTAATCAGCACTGCATCCTGGTAACTGTGACATGAAGTTCTGAGTTCCGTCTGATGCCCAGGGCTGAAGTCCAACAACTTGAAGTTCCTATCTGTCTTTATCCCTCTCTTAGTTGAGGGATGTACTGTAGCATCAAGCAGTAAGCAATAGGCCATTGGGAAGATAAACAAGAGTGAACAGAAATAAGAAAACAGCAGAAATCCATGCTTCCATTTTACAGAGACACTGTTACACACAACATRGTTTTTATTCGTATCACTGTGATCAGTTCATCGTGGCTAATACAGATGGATTAACTGGCTTTCCAGTGTTKATGAGTATAAGCTCCCAGTTACTGTCGATGTGGCTGTATGTACTGTCAATGAAACAAAGGCTGAAAGCAGCAGTGACCTTATTCCAACTGCAGAGTCATGACATGCAGTACTGTAGCATAGATATACCGTCAGAGTCACCTAGTGTATTCATAGAACAATAGGTACAATATATTTAGGAAAGAGAGAAAACATAATCTTACACAAATTAAAGAGATGGAATAGAGATGATGCAGACGTCTCTGTGATTTAGCTGAACAGTGTGTGCCTGATGTGTGCCCTACTGTGTCAGATCACCACACACACACACACACACACACACACACACACACACATAGTGTAGTATGCATACTGCTCAGCCCCTGCAGGATAAACATGGTTCTGCTGCACCACAAGGCCAGAGTGTGCCCCTGTCTCCCTGGCCATGATGGATGGTTCCATGGTAACCCCTAGCGACCTAGTCACCCCTGGGCTGCTCTCAACTGTTACTCACTGTTTGGTAGCCCACGTTGACTGACAGCTCTCAGACCAGAAGAGAAATATAGGTTTCTTTTTGTGTGGAATCTTAGCATCAGAGCATGCTTATTCCCTCTGGATGAAGTATTGGGTGGGTGAATTTCTGTCTGGAAATTATATTTATTTCTGGATGACTTGTTTACTTACAATTTACAGTACAGTACACTTACTGTACAGACTGTTCCACTCCTCACACACAAGCCCCAGAGCTAAAGTAAACAGTCAGATGAACAACTCATCATCACTCAGTTTCAACTATCATGCATCATGAAGAGAATTACAGAGTCTGGTAGAATTATTGATCTCTGTTTCACCTGTTCTGAGACGCAGAACAGGCACTCTGTAACTACAGTCTCTTGTATCCTCCCCCTAGTTGTTCACCAAGACTGGGGCCTTTTCTGTGTAACACTTGAGTCCTTTTCCATCCTCTTATGTACTTTTCAACTTTGTGATGTTTTTTTTAAATTAAATGGTTGGCTCTATTGGCTGTGCATCTGGCGATGTGCCTGAGGAGGTCTGCTGTTGTGGAGCTGTAAAGACAGCTGGAGTTGCTGGGAAGATGGAGTGTTCTGGGTTAACCTCTCTAGGGTATGTGGGACMGTAGCGTCTCACCTCGTCAACAGCCAGTGAAACTGCAGGGCGCCAAATTCAAAACAACAGAAATCCCATAATAAAAATTTCTCAAACATACATGTATTTTCCACCATTTTAAAGATACCCTTGTTGTAAATCCAGCCACAGTGTCCAATTTCAAAAAGGCTTTACAACAAAAGCAAACCAAACGATTATGTTAGGTCAGAGCCAAGTCACAGAAAAACACAGCCATTTTTCCAGCCAAAGAGAGGAGTCACAAAAAGCAGAAATATAGATAAAATTWATCAATAACCTTTGATGATCTTCATCAGATGACACTCATAGGACTTCATGTTACACAATACATGTACGTTTTGTTCGGTAAAGTTCATATTTATATCCAAAAATTGGAGTTTACATTGGCGCGTTATGTTCAGTAGTTCCAAAACATCCAGTGATTTTGCAGAGAGCCACATCAATTTACAGAAATACTCATAATTAACATTGATAWAAAGATACAGGTGTTATTCACAGATTTAAAGATATACTTCTCCTTAATGCAACCGCTGTGTCAGATTTCAAAAAAACTTTATGGAAAAAGCAAACCATGCAATAATCTGAGTACGGCGCTCAGACGACAAATCAACCCAAAGAGATATCCACCATGTTGGGGTCAACAGAAGTCAGAAATAGCATTATAAATATTCACTTACCTTTGATGATCTTCATCAGAATGCACTCCCAGGAATCCCAGTTCCACAATAAATGTTTGTTTTGTTCGATAATGTCCATAATTTATGTCCAAATTCCTCCTTGTTGTTCGCGCGTTCAGTACACAATCTAAACTCACGACGCGCATGCAAGTCCAGCGGAAAGTACGGACGAAAAGTCCCAAAAGTTATATTACAGTCCGTAGAAACATGTCAAACGAAGTATAGAATCAATCTTTAGGATGTGTTTAACATAAATCTTCAATAATGTTCCAACCGGAGAATTCCTTTGTCTTCAGAAATGCAATGGAACTCAAGCTAACTCTCACATGAACGCATGGTCAGCTCGTGGCACTCTGGGAAAGACCTTACTCAATCCCCTCTCATTCGCCGCCACTTCACAGTAGAAGCATCAAACAAGGTTCTAAAGACTGTTGACATCTAGTGGAAGCCTTAGGAAGTGCAACATGACCCCATTTCCACTGTATCTTGGATAAGCAAAGAGTTGAAAAACTAAAAACCGCAGATTTCCCACTTCCTGGTTGGATTTTTTCACAGGTTTTTGCCTGCCATATGAGTTCTGTTATACTCACAAACATCATTCAAACAGTTTTAGAAACTTCAGAGTGTTTTCTATCCAGATCTACTAATAATATGCATATCCTAGCATCTGGGCCTGAGTAGCAGGCAGTTTACTCTGGGCACYCTTTTCATCCGGACGTGAAAATACTGCCCCCTACCTCAAATAAGTTAAGACTGACTCGGACGCAGGTCACATCTCTAAGTGAGTCACAGGATTTKCTTTTTGAAGAAGGGGGAGGGGAGGTCAATGATCTCACTGTTTGTACACCATCACACAGCATAAGACTATTCTTTCATGATACATTTAGATGTACACATGCTGTTGTTGTTTTGTGTGTTTTTTGTTATCAGGTCATTTCACATTAATCATATGAGTAATCCCACTTTGGACTTTCTAGGTGATGCAGGGGAAAACTGGCCTGCCTATCTTTCCATAGTATGGTTCCAGCCATTGCATGTCAGTAGGGAAGGACTAAATGCTGTGCCGGATGTGATTGTTAAGCTGGAACCTGGTCTGATCCTATGGGGTAGAAATTTTGTTTTATGATCACAGTGGAAAAAATGTGTCTGGCTCAGGATTCTGTCAGAATCACAGTGACTGTTAAAAGCCTCAGAATGAAACCTCTAAATATAGAACGTGTGAGAATTCAGAGGAATGGGATTTCATTTCAACTTTATGAGTCTGAAGTTGAAAGTGTGAGTGGCTATAGGAATATAGGCCTGTGTGGCATAGTCTTCACATTACCTGCCCATAAATCCCAGCTTGTATGATTTATTGATTCATCACCACAAGTATTGAAGCTGCAAATGTCAAATTTCAGGGATCTAGCAACCTGGTGTGCCTGAACTATATCCTAACCCTGTGCTGTTATTCAATTACAGCAGATTTTAACAGCCATTCAGCTTGACAGAAATCTTGACTAGAGATAGGGAGAATAGTCACCCTTCTGCAATCCTCCAGGATTACAGAGGAGCAATCTCATCTAACTCAGTACATCTGTCCTCTACATTTATTACATTTGACAACATACTATGTGTTCCAAATCTAAAAGCCATGCCATTTAAAGTTCAAGGTTACATTGGTACAGATGTAGGATCACCCTGTTGCTGGAGAAAATGTAAAATTTGTAGTATATTTGAGGTTTCAAAAGGTTTCTAAAGTTTGTAATGTCCACTTTCAGATTTGATTTTCCCTTAAGAAAAACTTATCAACCCCTACAGGAATAACATTTCCTGTTGCTGCAGGATTATTTTCATGCTGTAGCAAACTGTCTCAAATTAAAATCCTACATCTGTAGGCCTCAAAGGCTTCTAAAGCCATACCTTATGGTTTCGAGACATGTATTTTATGACTGACCTCATATATTTGACATACTTGACATACCCCCCCTAAAAACAACTTCCAGCTTGATTGAAGTGGATGTAGAATATTTTAACTTTCCTGTAATGATAAAATGACATGTATATTCAGTTAATAAACACGATAAATGGTAAATGCCTTTACTTCGATCATTCCAGTGGACTGTTCTGTCTTAGTTTGTAGAGGAGTAAAGAATAATACTAACTCCAGTTTATTAGTTACACTTAGTAAGGCAAAACAGGACCCCGCTTCTCAGTTATACCTAAAATCTTAATACAACACGCCTATGTGACAGCTCCGTTTTACAGCCTCTTGAATAATTATGTTTTACACCTCAAATTCCTGTAGTCGGTAATGTTATGCAACCTTTATGAGGAGAAAAACATCATTTTGAAAACAGTTTTGAACAAGCTGGTCTTCATGCCAAGTGTTGCTTGTAGTGGTGTTAACATGAATCCCATTTCCGTGCTGCCTCGACTGCTTGACTGTGGAGAACAAGATGTMCTCTGCTGGTGTGTATTTAGGTTCAGGTCTGCTGACTAATGACTGATGACCTGGGGACAGCCTAATGAACAGTGGGAACAGCGGTATGGGGGGGGACTCCTGTCCTGACCCATCCATACCCAATTTCCACTGTGTTCATGTACCTTGGTGAGTAGAGATGGGACAAGGACATTCCGGCCGGCCAAACTCAGACGACGCTGGGCCAATTGTGCATCACCACATAGGTTTCCCGGTTGCAACTGGCATGGGTCTCAAACCAGCATCTGTAACAAAGCAGTTTGCACTGCGATGCAGTGTCTTAGACCGTTGTGCCACTCAGGAGGCTCTATCCACCAAGTTTTRAATGTCTATCAATTGCCTTGCACAAAGTATCAAAATACTACTTAAACAGGACTCTTAAATATTTTAATTTAAATGTTAATTGTATTTTTTATCACAGAAACAATGAGAAAATATGGATAAATAAATAATGAAATGTTAATTATATAAAACAGCCCGTGCAATCATCTGCCAGAGAGTAGCCCAAATCGGCCCGAGCCACAAGTAATATATTTGGGCCAGATAACTCACACCGGAATSGGCCCGAGCTCAATCCTCGCATCCTAGCCATAAGTAATACTGCCGAAGGCGGCCCAGACTCGGGCCACATGACGTAGGCCAAGTCTGACTCTCCGCTGAGTGCCCCGACTCTCATTGGGGATCAGCCCAGATCGACTGTGCTAGCTGGGCTATTACTTTATTTATGCAATGTCCTGTTAGCCATGTATCCTATTTAAGCTATATTCTACCTTCTGTCACGATCAATGATATACAAAATTGGTTAATGCATGTACAGTAATCTAAAAGTCAGTACTCATACAGCACTTAGTGAGGTGATTCCTTTTTCTTCTTGATTGGAATGAAAGTGGAAGAAGTTGAAACGACTGTAGTTATGCTTAGCCGCAAAATATCTGACAGAACTTGAAGCCAGGAGACTTTCTTTAATGATGTATGTCTGATGTGTCTTCACTCTCTGTCCTCCATTCCACATTAGTCTGCTAGCCATCCATCATTTTACTCAGATCAATTCCTGCTTAATGAGTATATTTCCAAGCCACAGACAGTGACCCTAAACACCTGGGAGTACACTCTGTCCAGTTTATGTGGCCAAAATCACTAAAGTGTGGTGTTTTCCTCCCCAATGTTTGAGAATAGCATCTGTATTTGTGTGTCCCTGCCAAAAAACACACACCTTTCTGTGGTCACAGAAGCCCAGTCGCCTTGTGCAGAGATGCATCAAAGAGCACTCATCCGGCGCCGAAACGAGATGGCCGCCTCGCTTCGCGTTCCTTGGAAAATATGCAGTATTTTGTTTTTTTATGTGTTATTTCTTACATCGGTACCCCAGGTAATCTTAGGTTTCATTACATACAGTCGGGAGGAACTACTGAATATACGATTAACGTCAACTCATCATCGTTCCTACCAGGAATATGACTTTCCCGAAACGGATCCAGTGTTTTGCCTTCCACCAATACAATGGATCTGATCCCAGCCGGCGACCCTGTGCGACGCCGTAAAAGGGGCAAACGAGGCGGTCTCCTGGCCAGGCTTCGGAGACGGGCACATCGCGCTCCACTCCCTAGCATACTACTCGCCAATGTCCAGTCTCTTGACAATAAGGTTGATGAAATCCGAGCACGGGTAGCATTCCAGAGAGACATCAGGGATTGCAACGTGCTCTGCTTCACGGAAACATGGCTAACTCAAGAGACGCTAACGGAGTCGGTGCAGCCAGCTGGTTTCTTCATGCATCGCGCCGACAGAAACAAACATCTTTCTGGTAAGAAGAGGGGCGGGGGGGTATGCCTTATGATTAACGAGACGTGGTGTGATCATCATAACAACACACAGGAACTCAAGTCATTCTGTTCACCTGATCTAGAACTCCTCACAATCAAATGTCGACCGATTATCTACCAAGGGAATTCTCTTCGGTCATAATCACAGCCGTATATATTCCCCCAAGCAGACACATCGATGGCCCTGAACGAACTTTATCTGACTCTTTGTAAACTGGAACCACACACCCTGAGGCTGCATTCATCTAGCTGGGGATTTTAACAAGGCTAATCTAAAAACAAAACTCCCTAAATTCTATCAGCATATCGATTGTGCTACCAGGGCTGGAAAAACCCAGATCATTGTTATACTAATTTCCGCGACGCATATAAGGCCCTCCCCGCCCCCCTTTCGGAAAAGCTGACCACGACTCCATTTTGTTGATTCCAGCCTACAAACAGAAACTAAAACAACAAGCTCCCGCGCTCAGGTCTGTTCAACGCTGGTCCGACCAATCTGATTCCACGCTTCAAGACTGCTTCGATCACGCGGATTGGAATATGTTCCGCATTGCGTCAACAACAATATTGACGAATATGCTGATTCGGTGAGCGAGTTCATTAGGAAGTGCATTGACGATGTCGTACCCACAGCAACGATTAACATTTCCCAAACCAGAAACCGTGGATTGACGGCAGCATTCGCGTGAAACTGAAAGCGCGAACCACTGCTTTTAACCAGGGCAAGGTGACCGGAAGCATGACCGAATACAAACAGTAGCTATTTCTCCGCAAGGCAATCAAACAGGCTAAGTCCCAGTACAGAGACAAAATCGAGTCGCAATTCACACGTCCAGACACAAGAGGTATGTGGCAGGGTCTACAGTCAATCACGGATTACAAAAAGAAAACCAGCCCTCGCGGACCAGGATGTCTTGCTCCCAGACAGGCTAAACAACTTTTTTCCCGCTTTGAGACAATACAGTGCCACTGACACGGCCCCTACCAAAACCTGCGGGCTCCTTCACTGAGCCGAGGTGAGTAAAACATTTAAACGTGTTACCCTCGCAAGGCTGCAGCCCAGACGGCATTCCCAGCCGCGTCCTCAGAGCATGCGCAACCAGCTGGCTGGTGTGTTTACGGACATATCAATCAATCCTTATCCCAGTCTGCTGTTCCACATGCTTCAAGAGGGCCACCATTGTTCCTGTTCCAAGAAAGCTAAGGTAACTGAGCTAAACGACTACCGCCCCGTAGCACTCACTTCCGTCATCATGAAGTGCTTTGAGAGACTAGTCAAGGACCATATCACCTCCACCCTAGACCCACTCCAATTTGCTTACCGACCCAATAGGTCCACAGACGACGCAATCGCAACCACACTGCACACTGCCCTAACCCATCTGGACAAGAGGAATACCCATGTGAGAATGCTGTTCATCGATTACAGCTCAGCATTTAACACCATAGTACCCTCCAAACTCGTCATCAAGCTCGAGACCCTGGGTCTCGACCCGCCCTGTGCAACTGGGTCCTGGACTTCCTGACGGGCCGCGCCCCAGGTGGTGAGGGTAGGTAACAACATCTCCACCCCGCTGATCCTCAACACTGGGGCCCCACAAGGGTGCGTTCTGAGCCCTCTCCTGTACTCCCTGTTCACCCACGACTGCGTGGCCATGCACGCCTCCAACTCAATCATCAAGTTTGCGGATGACACTACAGTGGTAGGCTTGATTACCAACAACGACGAGACGGCCTACAGGGAGGAGGTGAGGGCCCTCGGAGTGTGGTGTCAGGAAAATAACCTCACACTCAACGTCAACAAAACAAAGGAGATGATTGTGGACTTCAGGAAACAGCAGAGGGAGCACCCCCCTATCCACATCGACGGGTCAGTAGTGGAGAAGGTGGAAAGTTTTAAGTTCCTCGGTGTACACATCACGGACAAACTGAATTGGTCCACCCACACAGACAGCGTCGTGAAGAAGGCGCAGCAGCGCCTCTTCAACCTCAGGAGGCTGAAGAAATTCGGCTTGTCACCAAAAGCACTCACAAACTTCTACAGATGCACAATCGAGAGCTCCTGTCGGGCTGTATCACCGCCTGGTACGGCAACTGCTCCGCCCACAACCGTAAGGCTCCCAGAGGGTAGTGAGGTCTGCAGAACGCACCACCGGGGGCAAACTACCTGCCCTCCAGGACACCTACACCACCCGATGTCACAGGAAGGCCATAAAGATCATCAAGGACAACAACCACCCAAGCCACTGCCTGTTCACCCCGCTATCATCCAGAAGGCGAGGTCAAGACAGGTGCATCAAAGCAGGGACCGAGAGACTGAAAAACAGCTTCTATCTCAAGGCCATCAGACTGTTAAACAGCCACCACTAACATTTAGCGGCCGCTGCCAACATACTGACTCAACTCCAGCCACTTTAAAAATGGGAATTGATGGAAATTATGTAAAAATGTCCACTAGCCACTTTAAACAATGCCACTAATATAATGTTTACATACCCTACATTACCCATCTCATATGTATATACTGTACTCTATACCATCTACTGCATCTTGCCTATGCCGTTCTGTACCACCACTCATTCATATATAATTATGTACATATTCTTTATTCCCTTTACACTTGTGTGTGTATAAGGTAGTAGTTGTGGAATTGTTAGGTTAGATTACTTGTTGGTTATTACTGCATTGTCGGAACTAGAAGCACAAGCATTTCGCTACACTCGCATTAACATCTGCTAACCATGTGTATGTGACTAATAAAATTTGATTTGATTTGATTTGATTTGATTTGAGCAGAGACGCTGATGACTGATTTCAACATCTCCCATTGAGAGACCTTGACAACCGGAAACACAGGTGACCTTTGACCTGACCAGGTCCAATCCTCTCAGCTGGACAGTGTTATATTGCTCTATATAACCATGTTTAGGTAGAATCTATGTAGCCCTCCCCTCCTGGTGGTTCACTGGCATCATTCTGGCCCATTGTGGGCAGAGTTACAGTAGGGGTACTACTACTGCAGTCACACACAGGTAGACCACACTGAGCTCTTTGAAAGCTCAGCCTGTTTGTCTTGGATCATTAGAACTCAAATAAGCAGACCAGAAGTTGGGTAAAATACTCCGGCCACCTTGGTCCCCAGCTGCTCCATGGGGTTCATCCCCAGACCAGAGAGAGTTACTGCATGGACAACTTCTAATGAGATACTGATGGTCGAGAGCATTTAATCACCAAGACCTACAAAACTGCGGTAGAGGATCATGAGGTAGGATGTGTAAAGATGCACTGGTACAATGGGACTGATTGACTGTGACAGACATTTGGTTGTTCTGTATTCTTACTTTTTATAGGAAATTTCTCCACACTTGACATTCACCAGAAAGAGAAGGCTGTGTTGGCTGGGCTTTTTCCTTTATGTGTCCCCACTGTGATTGTGTTTGACATGAGCTTACAAATCAGTCGTGATGATTTCCTCTCTGAAAACAATAGTTAATCATTTTCTGGAAGGCCTTGGCTGCCGAGATGAGGAAAGCAGAAGGAAATCACTCTGCTTAGAAAGACTTTGGAAAAATAAGTAATTCTTGACCCTGTAGCCTCAGCTTCCTCATTATATGTAAGCAATAAGGCACGAGGGGGTGTAGTATATGGCCTATATACCACGGCTAAGGGCTGTACTTGCGCACGGCGCAACGAGGAGTGCCTGCATACAGCCCTTAGCCGTGGTATATTGGCAAATACCACAAACCCGATGTACCTTATTGCTATTATAAACTGGTTACCAACGTAATTAGAGCAGTAAAAATAAAWGTTTGTCATACCCGTGGTATATGGATCAGCATTCAGGGCTCGAACCACTCAGTTTATAATGCCATATTAAACATGAGGGAGTACCTGACTGTCTGTGGGTTATCCACAGAGAGATTCCCACTCACACCTGTCCAGCAACCCTTCGCCGCCTATAAATAACTGGGCTTTTGGATTGACAAACATTTTATGTTTAAAAGACATATGGTTGAGCTAGTTAAGAAGCTGAGAATTAAAGTAGGTTTATTTTATAGATATCACYACACAAGGCAAGACCTAAGGGTGTCAGGTTTCACATTCTTGGATCCTGGGCAGTAGGAAATGGTGAAGTTGAATCTGGTGAATAACAGAGAACACCGYGCCATCCTGGAGTTAAGGCGATTGGCTGTGCGGAGATATTCCAAATTCTTATGGTCGGTCCAAACCAAAAATGGATGTTCTGTTCCTTCCAGCCAGTGCCTCCACTCCTCTAGTGCCATCTTGACCGCTAGGAGTTCTCAGTTACCTGCGTCGTAGTTTCTTTCTGCAGAATTGAGACAATGGGACAGGAAGGCACAGGGATGGAGCTTTTGGTCCACCGCAGGGACAGGATAGCCCCCACTCCAACATCAGAAGCATCGACCTCAACCACAAGCTGACGGGACGGGTCCGGATGGACGAGGATGGGGGCTGTAGTGAACCGATGCTTCAGGTCCACAAATGCTCTGTCAACAGCTGGTGACCATGTGAACAGTACCTTGGGAGAGGTGAGTGCAGAGAGGGGGGCCGTCAGGGTGCTGTAGCCATAAATAAAACGGCAGTAGAAATTGGCAAACCCCAGGAAACATTGTAGCTGCACATTGGACGTAGGTTGGGGCCAATCCACTACTGCTTTCACCTTTTCAGGGTCCATCTGGACATTTCCTTCAGCAATGACATATCCCAGAAAGGAGATTGTAGAATGGTGGAACTCGCACTTCTTCGCTTTCACAAATAGCTGGTTCTCCAGGAGGCGCTGAAGGACTTGTCGAACATGGAGGACGTGTTCTTGTTCTCCTTCACGTACCCAAACCAGGTGGTAGGCATTCTGAAGGTCCAGCTTGGAAAAGATGGTAGCCCCCTGGAGAGGTTCGAAAGCCGAGGAGAGGGGTGGTAGAGGGTAACGATTCTTGATCGTTATGTCATTAAGACCCCGGTAGTCAATGCACAGACTCAGGGTCTTGTCCTTTTCCACAAAGAAGAACCCTGCGCTGGCAGGGGATGCAGAAGGAAGGATGCTTCCAGCAGCCTTAGAGTCCTCAATATACTCCTCCATGACCTTGGTCTCCAGGCCGGATAGGGAATATAGCCAAACACCAAATCTTTGAAATGCAAGAGAAAGGCCATAATGTATAGATTTTGGCCACTAGATGGCAGCCATGTATGTGCAAAGTTTTAGACGGAACCAATGAACCATTGCATTTCTGTTCAAAATGTTGTATCAAGACTGCCCAAATGTGCCTAATTTGTTTATTAATGGAATAATACATTATGGCCTTTCTCTTGCATTTCAAAGATGATTGTACAAAAAAATACAAAAGAAAAAAAACGGTTGTTTTTTTCTTTGTGTTATCTTTTACCAGATCTATTGTGTTATATTCTCTTTCATTCCTTTCACATTTCCACAAACTTCAAAGTGTTTCCTTTCAAATGGTTCCAAGAATATGCATACCCTTGCTTCAGGGCCTGAGCTACAGGCAGTTAGATTTGGGTTTGTCATTTTGGGCATAAAGGGGCGAGTCCTTAAGAGGTTATTAACAGGCAAGTCAGTTAAGAACAAATTCTTATTTTTCAATGATGACCTACCCCAGCCAAACCCTAATCTGGACGACGCTGGGCCAATTGTGCACCGCCCTATGGGACTCCCAATCACGGCCAATTGTGATGCAGACTGGAGTCGAACCAAGGTCTGTAGTGACACTTCTAGCYCTGAGATGCAGTGCCTTAGACTGCTGCGCCACTCAGGAGCCCAGTACAGTGTGCATGATGGATTTTTTTTTTGTGAGACTGGGGGATTGTGTGGTTGCTGTGGTGGGTTGAAACTGCAGACTGCAGTGTGTCAAATCAAATGTATTTGTCACATGCTTCGTAGACAACAGGTGTAGACGAACAGTGAAATGCTTACTTACTGGTACGTTTCCAAAAATTCAAAGATAAAGATAAGATAAAACATTTAAATAGTGACACAAGGAATACATGTACAATGAATAACGAATAAAAATAACAAGTAAAATAACATGGCCATACGGTATATAGGGAGTAGAAAATAACATGGCTATATACAGAGAGTTCCAGTACCGAGACGATGTGCAGGGGTACGAGGTAGTTGAGGTTGCTATATACTGTATGTGGTGTTCGGCGTCAATATGTGTGTGTTGGGGTGTCAGTGTAAATATGTGTGAGTGTGTGGGTATAGTCCAGTGTATGTGCATAGAGTCAGTGCAAGAGAGTTAGTGAAAAAAAGGTTCAATGCATATATATTCCTGCTCACAGAGCACTCTGGATAGAAGAGGAATCCTACTGATGTTATTGTTTCCCATGTTCTGCAAASCCCTGCAATACTTTCCAGATTAAAATATGGACTTCTATCCCCAAAAAAGACTCCAGGACCAGACTCAGTTTGGTGGGTGAAACCAGAGGAACCACAAAGTGGTTTGCTATTTTCCACTGCATATGAGATGATGGACTACTGTACAATTGGTGTGCCTGGATTCAACAATGACAGACTACAACATTATTTCCATACACGTTTCACAAGGCAATTTGAAAAAGTCATTTCTACTTCAGGCTGAATTTCCTGTAATGTGAAGGGATGGTAATTAGATTTATATATTGTTAAGATGATATCACATACTGTATCATCATAGCATACTTGTGGAAAATGTATTGGATAAAGTACATTGAATAATGCAGAATAATTGTATCCATTGTCCATATCATATACTTGAATAAGAATTCAAAACCATTTAGAACTCAATTTAAGAAGTCTATCTCAGGCCACAGTACCCTAGTTGGCTTGAATTTAAGTAAAGAGAAGAGACAGTTACCTAAGAGCAGGAGTACGGTGAGTCTGAATGGTTATGGCTGTGGTTCTGGACTTGACCAACCACTCACTCAACTGCATAGAGGCACTCAGTGGACCACATCAGAGGGACAGAATAGGATGGAAAATATCCCCACAGCCCTAACACACACACACCCCTATCCCCTCGGCTCCCTGGTCCAACAGGCTCTGCTTGAGCTCAAAGTTTGGCCCCACCTCTGCAGGCTCTTTGTGCTCATTGAGGAGCTCCTCCACAGCTACAGGACACAGGCCCACCATTCCTCCTTCTCCTCCACAGCTACAAGACACAGGCCCACCATTCCTCCTTCTCCTCCAGCTCCTCTTGCTCTTAAGATCAAAGAGTGCTGTGTTTAGCTTGGCAGTACTGAAGAGTGAAGCACTTTCTTTTACTCCTTCAAAGTTCTTCATTGAGAGTTATAAATGCAACTAAATGGTAATGATGACTCAGGTTGAATGGGTTCTTCTTCCGGTGAGGATATGAACGGATTATATCCCCGACAGCACACCCACCCACCCATTCAACCCTTATCAAACACAACAACATTGTGTGAAACTGCCAATGAGATGCTCAACATGAAATGCTGTCAATCTCTAACTGACTCCCTGGAGTTGATGTGTACTGTACACCTTTAAYAGCAAAATAGGGCCTCCCGAGTGGCGCAGCGGTCTCTCGACCTTCGCCTCTCCCGAGTCTGTATGGGAGTTGCAGCGATGGGACAAGACTGTAAATACCAATTGTGGAGAAAAGGAGGTAAAAGTAAAAAACAAATAAGAGCAACCTGGTCTTAGAGCATTTCGTATTATTCTGTACGTAAATCCAAGACACTCTTTTAGTGTGATATGTTAGGTTTCGTATGGTATGTATTAATTTGTGGATTACCATCACCCATTTCGTATTATATGTTACGAATTACAATTCGTATTATATGTTATGAATTTGTAAAACTTACAATACATTACGAATTTTCACAATGTGTTATATGTTGCGAATTTGCTAAACGTATGATATGTTACAAATTTGCAAAATGTATGACATGTTAATGCTCTGAGACCACGCTGTTAAGATAGTAAAGTGTTTAATTTCCTCCTAGTGGCAGAAGGAGAAATTATTATTTCCTTTCTAACTTCTTCTGACAGATGTTCCTGTAAAGATCACATGTCATTTCTGTAGACTTGACATAAAGACATAAAAATATAGCTGAGAGCTCAAAAGTTGCATTCATCCAGTACCAATGTCTAATGAAACATTTKKTTGGTTTTACTCAGCCAACCTGGCAGCTTGTTTCCGTTTGGAACAATAGGGGGCCTGTTGATTTAATTCACAAATAGGTAGACTTCATAGTTTAGGCTGCTACTCTGAAGCCAACCAACAGAGTGGCTGCTTTTCCAGGCAGGATGTTACTGAACCCCTGGAGATGTTTAAAGCTGTAATTACCAAAGCTCCTACTGAAAAGCATTATTGTTCTGCACATGGGCAGTATGCTTCTCTAGTCACACACCTAGTCAAAACAAAGCAATGGGATGTAATTGAATCGCTACATGTAGGCTTCTAATTCAACCATAWTATAAGTAGCGCTTAAGGAATGTAAACATGTATTTAATGTGGATTAATATGCAAGTCCTGGTGAATATTATTTTGTGCCCATACAGTAACTTAACTCATGATTGCCAATGAATGCTCATCATCGTTCCAGAATTTGTCATCCCCAAAATATTTCCTTCATGAGAATGGTGTGTACTGTACTTACAGTGCCTTTGGAAAGTATTCAGACCCTTTGACTTTTTCCACATTATGTTACATTACAGCCTTATTCTAAAATGGATTAAATATATTTTATTTTCTCAGCAATCTGCACACAATTCCCCATAATGACAAAGKAAAAACAGTTTTTTTGCAAATGTATTAAAAATAAAAAACAGAAATACCTTATTTACATAAGTATTCAGACCCTTTGCTATGAGACTCCAAATTGAGCTCAGGTGCATCCTGTCTCCATTGATCATCCTTGAGATGTTTCTACAACTTGATTGGAGTCCCCCTGTGGTAAATTTAATTGACTGGGCATGATTTGGAAAGGCACACACCTGTCTATATAAGGTCCCACAGTTGACAGTGCATGTCAGAGCAAAAACCAAGCCGCGAGGTCGAAGGAATTGTCCGTAGAGCTCCGAAACAGGATTGTGTCGAGGCAGAGAGCTGGGGAAGGGTAGCAAAAAATTCTGCAGCATTGAAGGTCCCCAAGAACACAGTGGCCTCCGTCATACTTAAATAGAAGAAGTTTAGAAACAACAAGACTCTTCCTAGAGCTGGCCGCCCCTGGCCAAACTGAGCAATCGGGGGATAAGGGCCTTGGTCAGGGAGGTGATCAAGAACCCGATGGTCACTCTGACAGAGCTCTAGAGTTCCTCTGTGGAGATGGGAGAACCTTCCATAAGGACAACCATCTCTGCAGGACTCCACCAATCAGGCCTTTATGGTAGAGTGGCCAAACGGAAGCCACTCTTTAGTAAAAGGCGCATGACAGCCTGCTTGGAGTTTTCCAAAAGGCACGTGAACACTCTCAGACCATGAGAAACAACATTTTCTGGTCTGATGATAACAAGATTGAACTTTTTGGCCTGAATACCAAGCGTCACGTCTGGAGGAAACCTGGCACCATCCCTACGGTGAAGCATGGGGGTGGCAGCCTCCTGCTGTGGGGATGTTTTTCAGAGGCAGGGACTTGGAGACTAGTCAGGATCGAGGCAAAGATGAACGAAGCAAAGTACGTAGAGATCCTTGATGAAAACCTGCTCCAGAGTGCTCAGGACCTCAGACTGGGGCAAAGGTTCACRTTCCAGCAGAACAACGACCCTAAGCACACAGACAAGACAACACAGGAGTGGCTTCGGGACAAGTCTCTGAATGTCTTTGAGTAGCCTAACCAGAGCCCGGACTTGAACCCGATCGAACATCTCTGGAGAGACCTGAAAATAGCTGTGCAGCAACACTCCCCATCCAACCTGACAGAGCTTGAGAGGATCTGCAGAGAGGAATGAGAGACACTTCCCAAATACAGGTGCTCCAAGCTGGRAGCGTCATACCCAAGAAGACTCGAGGCTGTAATCACTGCCAAAGGTGCTTCAACAAAGTACTGAGTAATGGGTCTGAATACTTATGTAAATGTGATATAAGTTTTTTATTGTTAATACATTTCCCTAAATTTCTAAAGACCTGTTTTTGCATATTCATAATGGGGTATTGTGTGTAGTTTGATGAGAAGAAAAAAAACATTTAATACATTTTATAATAAGGCTGCAACGTAAATCAAAATGTGGAAAGAGTCAAGGGGTCTGAATACTTTCCGAATGCACTGTATGTCTCATATTACTATCTTCACCACTTGAAAGTAGAAGGAAAAGCACAGTTACCTAATATTTGTTACTCATACCTTCCATGCGGTGGCAGCCAATGTTTAGCTTCCACCGATGTGTCAGCTCTTTCCACTGGTTTTCTCTTGGCAGTGTCCTTAAAACCCCTCTATCTAAAGGGGAAGAACTCTGCAGACAGAAACACCCTGGGAATGTACTCTCACTTTCATTCAGTGGCATCAATCGTTTATTTATATGTCTGCTTGTGTGCCTATTATCCATCACTTATTACATAATCATTCATGTTCAATCAGGGCTTTGCTACTGTTTTATAAGAGAACCCAGTGTGAAGTGGTCCTCACAGTACATGTACTGTAACTTTGAACCACTTAAGCCAGCGTCTGCAGTGCAGAGTAAAGGACAGTGGAGCGCCTGCGGTTGCATCGCACAGACTCTCTCTCACACCCTCATAGACAGTCCTTGAGGGTGGAGATGAGAACACGGATGGAAAAGCCATCTCCACAGAGGCAGTCACTGTGGCGTTTACTACCCTRTGGTCCTGTTGCCTCATATGAGGTCATGACAGTGGAATGCTCCTGTGAGTGGTGTTAAAAGTCAAGGCAAAGTAATTGACCTGTTTGTTTGGAGTTTTGAACATATTACTATTGTTTCCTTTGACGAGGTAGAGGCTTACCTTGAAAGAAACAGTCAGGTAAATGAAAGGTTTTGTCACGTTTACTCCCGCTCCCCCTCGCCGGCGCTCGACGTTGCCAGTTGTCTCATCATTACTCGCACCTGCCACCATCGTTACGCGCACCTGCGCCTCATGACACTCACCTGGACTCCATCACCTTCCTGATTACCTCCCCTATTTATGTCACGTCCTTAGTTCCATTCCCCAGGTAGTATTGACTCTCTATCTGTTTCATGTCTGTATGCGGTTTATGTTTCTTGATTTGTACTATGTTCTATTTATTATTACATTTGCACACCCTGTACTTGCTTCCCGACTCCCAGCGTACACATGGCAGGTTTTCACATTGCCTATAGTCAATAAGTTACTCACTCTATCTTTACTGGATTTGTCCCCTTCTCACTCTCTCCCACACACATTTAGAAATATAAATATTCTTGGGACTGGCATCTTGTGACAAGCAGTTCTTGTAACTCCTGCCTAGAATAAAGTCCTAAAATACTTTCATGTAAATATTATTGGAACATGTCTGCAATGACAGGACACCACTTTTCATGCTAACAAGTTGTAGTCATTGCAGGTGAACAGTTCATCTATTGTTCATTTAGAAGACTGCTGTGGATTTATGAGCCAATGACTTTCAAAACTGCAATTATTCCATTCCACTCAGTGAGCAAAAGATCAAGACCCTTTAAAGTGATTAACACCTGTCTGATCTCTGCTGTGGGGGAGGGAGCTCTAATTACCGACTATTGAGGGTTTCAACAAAGTGCCATTTACCCTGAAGAGCTCAACTGGCTGTTTGTGAAATCATCCGTCTTTTCTTGACTCAACCTTGCAATGATCCCTTGAATGGTTTCAAGGATCAGGCTTGATCCATTGAGAATGTACACCACAAGTCCTCTCTCTCATTCCCAAGAGTTATTCTTGTGAATCTGTATCTGACTGACCTTGGTATATTTTGATACATGGTTATGGCTCTGTCTTCTTAAAATGCCTGTGCTCCACACACCCTGCAAGATAGAGTACTACTGCACAGTGCAAACATCCCAGTGCAATATGATCAAATTTCTCTAAACACCTTTATTAAACACTGTAGTCCACCACAGGTCATAACAACGTATTATACATTCCATGTTGTTGTTAGACTATAGCCTGTCTACAGTATACTGAAAGTCCAAAATCTAGAGGTTGCAGAGCATTTGTTTGCTACATTTTACAACCATCCACAGCAGTATTTCATGCAACAGTAAGGAGAGGTTTGCAGGACCAATTTGTGTTGTAAAAGTAAAAACGGGAGAGGCTAAATATAAGTGTGCATTACATTTCAAGCTGCATGAACCTTGGAGTCTGTAAATGTCCATGGCTGCAATGGTCAATGGTTTCAGGCAGGCCATGCCAGTGAGAGCACACTCCAGGCTTACTCCTCAGTCTGTTCCAGGGCACATGCAGTGATGGATGGTTGTCAGGCCCCCACCACCAGCCCTCTCCCTGGGGTCATGTTGCTGGAGGCACTGCCCCTCTGGAGCCCAGCCACCAGCACTCTCATTTCCAAGAAGCTCAGCTCTTATCCCATACATCCTAAACACTCTTAAAGTCTCAAGTCTCTCAAATGGAGCCAAGTACGGGAGAAAATGATAGAGGATTGCTAATTATTACTGAATGACTGCTCTGCCAAGACAAGCAGTCCTTTACTGTGTTATGCTGGCTTTTAGTTTTCTCTAAGTTGTTGGTACATATAAGACATTGGCCTACTTTTAGTTGTGGTAAAGACTTCAATTTATTGGATTCCTTTTTTATGTGCCATTCTACATTGAAACAATACTTAAGTAATAAAACCCAACTCTTTCTATTTTGAAACTAAGTATATTTTATTGAGCCTGACCACACCACTATAAGTATATACTATATTTTTACAATCTCAATGATGATATTGATCAAAGATGCTTTTCACAAACTTTAGCTACATGTGTGTATCCACTTAAATCAAGCTAGAGATCTGCATCGAGGGAAATCTGGTCAAGTGTCCACTTTCTTATTTAAAATGTGTGAAACAGCAGCGAAACAGATTGTGTACGCTGTAGGTGTTAAACACTTGCTTGCTGTTGTTGACTCTCTACACATGGTGCAGGTAGGCTGTCATGAGTGAGCAGTAGGTCATTCAAGGTCACCAGGCTACCCTCTGCATTATCCCTATGATATGAATGTGAGGGTCAAGACCTCTAACCCTAACCCAAAGGTTGCGAGTTTGAATCTCATCATGGACAACTTTAGAATTTTAGCTAATTAGCAACATTTCAACTACTTGCTACTTTTTTGCTACTTTGCAACTACTTAGCATGTTAGCTAACCCTAACCTTTACCCTTTTAGCTAACCCTAACCTTAATCGTTTTAGCTAACACTTCCCCTAACCCTAACCCTAAACTTAACCTAACTCCTAAACTTAACCCTAATCTTAAACCTAACCCCTAGCCTAGCTAACATTAGCCAGCTAGCTAACGTTAGTCACCTATTCGTAACATATCATACGTTTTACAAATTGGTAACATATAATATCAATTGTAATTCGTAACATATCATATGAAATGGGTTATGGACATCTACAAATTAATACATACCATACGAAGCGTTACATACTGTATCATACTAAATGGAATGTGACGGATTTACGTACAGAATAATACGAAATGCTCTGAGACCAAGTTGATACCACATGTGGTACGTGTGCATAAGAACAGCAATATAGCTGTGGTATATTGGCCATCCACACATCCTTGGGCCTTATTGCTTAAATATAACCTATCTAGATATGCACAATGTCATTGAGTCCTTGGCTATTTGGGTCCAGTAGTCTGGCAGAGCATAGAGGAACAGCTGTCCAAAACATGAACGTTTGGTGAAAAAGTTAATTTACAAGTGTCTGGTTACAGGCATTGCCAGCATGGCATCTGGTTCAGCAGCAATAGGAAGGAAGAGTGTCTGGGCACTCCTGCTGTTTCTGAGCCTGAAACAACCAAATTCAGTGGGGTTTCTACCTTGATCATCACATTTCTGCTACATATTATGTATATGTTGTGGTGGAATCCACCTGCCATTTTTTTTTGCATAAAAATGCCCACTGGTTAACTGTCTCTCACAACTGGCACCCTGAGGGTTATCATACGGAGGCCCAGAGTGATCAACTAGACACCACAACATGGTCCTATTTTCACATTATGTGACCTGTGTCATGTCTCCAGTGATATTTTAACGTAAACCAAGGTGTTCTCGTTGCTGGTAGACTTCGCCTCGGCGTGAGAAAGCAGACACTGTTCCAGCAGTGTACAGCATGGGGCTTGCCTGAGCATAATCACCGTTGCAGGATTGACAATTACCTGCCCAACATTGCTGTAAATCTCAGCCTACTGATTACTGGARAACTGTGGGACTGGAGAATGGAAACTTAACTCATGCTACCGGGGCAGAAGGCTGCAGAATAACCCTAAGGGAGTGGTAAAGTTCCACTGATTATCATTACATGCAGGCTGTGTGGCAGTGTGTTGAGGATGTAAGTATGCCTCTTATGCAATATTTTTGCCACACATTACARAAAGAATTTATGAAACAATGTTAATGCTGCTGGGTTTGTAGATAGGTTTTGACAATCACTGGAAAAAATGACTAATTCTATCTTCTTTGTTCTGTTTCTTTCATATTGGTGTAATTGTTTTTCTACCTTTTCATATTTCTCGCTGAGAAGAAAACAGGAATTGCGCACTTCTTTTGAATGGTAATGTATGTTGAGTTAGATCTTTGTGTAAAACTCTCAGGTGCTTTGTCTATTTGTAAGAGGGCAGATTATTTCTCCATCACTTGATTTATTTTTATTTATTTCATTTTTTATTTTTTTTATTTTTTTTAAGTCATGGATGGGAAATTGATGAGCAACAACATCTGACCTGGCATGGTTACTATCTTTATCAAATGTCTGTGCTATTCTGCCAGACATGAACTAMAATCAGATCCAAAACAGTAGCGGAGCATGGTTTAAATGAAATAAAACTGGATAAATATGGTCTAATTCCTTGTGGTATTTTCACCTGCTTCTACCATGTATGAACATTTTGGGGATTTGTAGTGAGCCTCTTTTTCCCCAAACTGCAGTCCCTGAGTATAATGTTAGAAAGCATTGCTGGCTGGATGGGGGGGGGGCAGGTTGGATGGAGCTCATGTGGTTAGAAGTCAACATCTAGCTAATACCCCTGCTCTTAGACTAGTCTGAATCTGAAGAGGACACTTTCATCCAGGTCTTTTGTACAAAAGAAAGAGAACAGATCCCTGAGTGTGATCCGACCTCACACATTTTTKAATTGACATTTCTGAAAATGTTGACTCAGGCCCTACTCAATAGCCTTGTTTATAGCTGCCGCTTACAAGAAGCCTTGTGATCTGATTGTGATCAGATCTTTCTGACCACCTCTGGAGGTAGTCAGTCAGGCACGCATTGTGTCTGGATGTCTTACAAGTGTAGAAGGATCTGGACAGTGAAACTATTTAAATCATTATACCACCCTCTAAAATCATTGACAGGTGGCAACATTGACATAGGCCATCAATATGTGTATTAAAATAAATAAATATAATTTGGAAAGAATAGCAATGAAATAATTAGCATAAAGGGTGGGACCAGGACATCAGAGGGGTATCCTACAAAGCTGGTTCTATGGCAAAGAATCCTTCAGAACTAACCTACTCCGGGGCAGGCTAACTCACAACTAACTCCACTTACCCTGAATGAAATGACTAAGGCACGAGTTAAGGACCAGTGAAATCAGATTCCTCTCTCTTGCAAAGATTGTATCAGGATAAGGTAAAACCCAGATGCAGACCGTGTCGAAGTAACAAAGTTTATTACAGCAACAGAAGCAAAGGTACAGGACGGCAGGCAGGCAGGCTCAGGGTCAGGTCAGGCAGAGGTCAGAAATCCAGATAGGGGCAATGTTACAGGATGTCAGGCAGGCTCAGGGCAGGCAGAGTGGTCAGGCGGGTGGGTTCAGGGTCAGGACAGGRAAAGGTCAAAAACCAGGAGGGTGAGAAAAAGAGAGGCTGGGAAAAGACAGGAGCTGACAGMACAAATGCTGGTAAGGTTGACAAACAAGACGAACTGGCAACAGACAAACAGAAAACACAGGTATAAGTACACAGGGGATAATGGGGAAGATGGCGATACCTGGATGGGGGGAGGAGATAAGCACAAAGACAGGTGAAACAGATCAGGGCGTGACACATTGTGTCAATCAGAATGTGGACAAGATCAGGACATAGGACCCATGTTAGCACCGGGTAAAACGGGGCTTTTGACATCACCTCTTCTGGTCACCCACACCTCTAAATCCTTGTAAGTTGAGTTTTGTTAGGTGATGATGCCAATAAATAGATGCCAGTAAATAGTTATATTGTGCCAAAAAGTTGAATCATTCATTTCCAATACTTCATCATCTGTCTGTACCAGCAGTGGGGCAAACTCACAAATTTATTTTTCAGATACAGTGAGGGAAAAAAGTATTTGATCCCCTGCTGATTTTGTACGTTTGCCCACTGACAAAGAAATTATCAGTCTATAATTTTAATGGTAGGTTTAATTGAACAGTGAGAGACAGAATAACAACAAAAATATCCAGAAAAATGCATGTCAAAAATGTTATAAATTGATTTGCATTTTAATGAGGGAAATAAGTATTTGACCCCTTCTCAATCAAAAAGATTTCTGGCTCCCAGGTGTCTTTCATACAGGTAACGAACGGAGATTAGGAGCACACTCACAAACCTGTCTCTTATACACATCTAGATGTGTATAAGAGACAGACATTAAACAATACATGAATTACACTATAACAGTGACAAACAGTGCCCACAAACTGTTAGGGGCTACATGAAGCTGTCCCAACAGCAGTCCCAACACCTTACCACTGCTACACCTGGCTTTCAGCGGAGCCTTGTCTGGCAGCGAAACAGTTCATTCAGCCTCATTTACTGCCTTTAAAAAAACATAGCTGATATGGCTGACTTGCTTAAACAAATGTTGTTTCTACTGACAATTGAGATGTACAAACTCTGGCATAAGGGGACGACTAGCAGATATGAGGTAATCTGTTTTTTTGATTAAGACATTAGCGAGCGAGCTAGGACGGACGTAGTCAATCAAACTATTTGTTCAGCACTTTTKAAATGTACAGTGACAGAATTCAGAACATGGGCCGTTCTTACAGTATTCTCGTGGTACACCAAGTCAGAACTGTAGGATAAATAAAGCAGCACAAGCAGACAATGAAAGCTCTTACAATATTTGATTATGCCATTTCTCTAAAACATGGTATAGGCTAKATGTGCACCAACAGTAGGCTACATTATGAGMGGAAAATAGACCAAATGATTAGGGTGAGGCACATGGGCTACTAACAGCTTACTACACAACACACARTTACATGCTGACCACGCCACGAGCGTTGCAAAATAAATMTAAACATACATGTTATTTAATTACTGCACCCACACTGCTCGCGCACACCAACAATCATCTGCGTTGCCAAGCGTTAAAATAGAAGTCAGTTCTATTTGTGACACTGAACGCGGTGCAAGTCCTGCCTCTCCCATCTCCTCATTGGTTTATAGAAGCAGATACRCACATGTCATCTCCTCATTGGTTATACCCACGTGGGTGATTGAAAGATGAACTGAGGTCAGTRGGTCGTTGTGGTTACTATGAAAGTTAGATGCCAATCGTCATATAAATTCCAAAGAAGAAATAGCCTGGAAGGAGGAGAGATGACTAGAAACGAATCGGTTGACCATTTTATGTGTGGATTAATTGTCGGAGTAGAGGACCTTGTGCATTTCAGGTAAAATAACAACTCAACGTTTATATCCCAGGACGAATTAGCTAACAGCAGCAAGATAGCTAAATAGGACAAATTAGCTAGCAACTGCAAGCTAGCTAGCTAAATTGCCATAAATGTTTAATGTTTTTRGACKTGTCCCCAAATTAATATAATTKGTTCAGAGATTGTTTTGATATTTCAACCTGCGTGTCGTGATCGCTTTGGTGTATGGGGACAAAATKAATTTGCGCACGATGGCACGCGGCCGGTTTGGGTACGGTGTTAGTATTACTTTCTTAGCTACAGTATACATATCTCCCTGGCATATTACATAATTTATGCAGCAGCATAAAATACATTTTTGGGCTCACCTTGTTGTGCTGTGCTCACTTGAACAGGAAGCGGCAGTCTTGCTTGGGCAAATTTTGTCATCAAACTTTGTCATCAATGTCTGGCATTCTCTGGATTTTTTTTTTTTCAACATTTACATTTTTACATTTAAGTCATTTAGCAGACGCTCTTATCCAGAGCGACTTACAAATTGGTGCATTCACCTTATGAAATCCAGTGGAACAACCACTTTACAATAGTGACAAGACAACTGAGAACTCAGAAAAAAACAAAGTCCAATCATGATGACATCAGTGATATTCAGGTCGGAGCTCTAGAAAGAGGCCAGAGTTCCCGACTTGCAATTCCGAGTTGGATGACCATTTTCCCAGTCAGAGCTAGTTTTTTTCAGAGTTCCAAGTTGTCTTGAACTCACTGAAGTRTGAGATTTCCCAGTTCCAAGTTCCCAGTTGTTTTGAGCACAGCATAAATCATGCTGGATTGACAGKATAAATCATGCTGGATTGACAGCATGGCCAATGTTGAATGTTTATCKTTTTAAGCTTGGAAAAGAGACKRTTAAACKCAGACTTGGACCACACATCCACTCCACTGAATAGTATTGCTTTGCAATGTTTACAGTTAGCCATTGATTCCTTCCAAACCACTCATTGTTGAATTTGCAATTTCCAACTTGTTGTGTATTGTTTAGAGACAGAGACAGCAGGAGCGGTAGAGATACTCTTAATGATCGGCTATGAAAAGCCAACTGACATTTACTCCTGAGGTGCTGACTTGCTGCACCCTCGACAACTACTGTGATTATTATTATTTGACCATGCTGGTCATTTATGAACATTTGAACATCTTMGCCATTTTCTGTTATAATCTCCACCCGGCACAGCCAGAAGAGGACTAGCCACCCCTCATAGCCTGGTTCCTCTCTAGGTTTCTTCCTAGGTTTTGGCCTTTCTAGGGAGTTTTTCCTAGCCACCGTGCTTCTACACCTGCATTGCTTGCTGTTTGGGGGGTTAGGCTGGGTTTCTGTACAGCACTTTGAGATATCAGCTGATGTAAGAAGGGCTATATAAATACATTTGATTTGATTTGATTTGTTTATGTCCAATGGCTGATGAGCACCGATATGTTTAATCTATAATTTCTCTTCATTATTTATTGTCCTACGACAAGGGTTGAAAAGGATTTGCCAGTAGTTGGTCAACTTAATTCATGATGATAACTGCTATCAGTGCAATCAAAGCTACTGTAGATATGTGATTTAAAATAATTTTATCTGTGGGCAATGACCTTGAGCCTTCTTGGATGGGCACTTGTAATGTAACTCTATGGCAGCACCCAAGGGGCTTGAATTTTCGAGCTCTARCCTTAGATTGACAGAACACTGAGCCAATCACGGCGCAACTAGAGAACATTACCAAGCCCTGCGCTCCATATTTTCTGCTGGCTGCCCCATCACAGAAAGCACTGAGCTAGGCTGGAACACCWGCATTTTGGAGCTGCCTTACTCAAGGGGGAAAAAAGAGACCAAGTTTGTATGCGGCTTTATAACTCAATTATATATTTATTTTTACATTGTTTGCAAACTGATAGGTGATATATTACTGCCAAAATAACATGCAAAACAAGCCCAAAAAATGAAGGGTTTTCACTGACCAGCAGTTGTTGCTCAGCATCCCGGAAGTCTTGTCGCTGCAGACAGTTAAAGGGTGAGAGGGATGGTAGGGTGGAAAGTGATGCTCTCTTAAACAGATGGGGATGGAATGGGATGGGGGCAACTTGGATATGGGTGGGTACGAGTGGGTTCGGAGTTAATGGGAACATGGTGGGTGGTTTTTAAGTCAAGTTGTGGGCCCCCTCTCAACAGTGGAATATGATGTCATCGGCTACATATTCTATAAGCAGACATATGAAGTTTTAATACAGGCCAATGGAAATAGATCCTGACCTGAAACTAATTTATAATGTACATACTCCCATGTGTTGGAAGGGAACATTGTCTCGCGCCGTCAAGGAAACTGCAATGATTTACCAGTACCACACAGGGGGCATGTTTGAGACTTGATTGAGGGGGCATGACTGAGACTTCCAATGAAATATTGTCTGTTGCAGCTCAACTTTTTACCCAAAGTTTGTTTGTTATAATATTATGAACAGTAATGAAGGAGAAGACTATATGCTTTGTTACATAGTAGTTTCAATTAAATGTATTACACAATTATTTMTATTTATTTTAGTCATTTAGCAGACACTCTTATCCAGAGCGACTTACAGAAACGATTASGGTTAAGTGCCTTGCTCAAGGGCACATCTACAGATTTTTCATCTAGTTGGCTTAGGCATTTGAACCAGCAACCTTTCAGTTACTGGTCCAATGCTCTTAACCGCTAGGCTACCYTTGCAAATTTGCAATTTGTGCGTGCATCACTGGATTTAATGGCTGCACATTGAATGGTGTGATGGTGTTTAAGGTTCTCTCAACGACCCAGTTTGGAAGATTGTTCGTAGCTGCCATAGTGACCAGTAAACATTACCATCTCATCCTTTATGCCTAATTGGTGGGCCAGTGGAAATGGAAGGACTAAGAATAAGAATATGTTAATCAACACATTCACTAATGTCTTAGTAACTGGGCTGTGGGAAATTATTGTCATTTAGAAATATTTGGCTTCATATATTTGGCTTCTCAGTTGAYCATAACATTGACTAAACACTTACTAACAAATCCTGTTAATGGTTCWAAAAACATGTTTCCAACAGCTTTGTATTTATTCACCCTCTTATATAGTCTGAGAGCATGTTTAACTTTAAGCAGTAGGACAGGAGTCATGGAGCAGGAATGCACTTGGACTGATTAATTGAATACTGAAGAACATTGGAAATTACTCAAGATTTACACAGGCACGCCATTGACATTTCTGTCAAGACTCATGGCAGGCAAACAACATTGCATTACCTAGGTTTGTCAATCAGATGCAACACCACCAGAAAGTATGCTGTATTAGTGGTCATCTCAAAGTTTTGAGAAGTGCAGCGTCACATACAGTACGTATTATCAATGTGTACAGTAACAGTATTGTTGTCTATTTAAAAGGATTGCTCATTCTGTGGCTAAAGTGCCTACCCTCGGCTGAAGTCCTCTACCACACCATGTCATGATGGTTGAGAGTATTACTTAAACTGCCCAGACTGATGAGTTATTATGATGGTCTGAACCAGAGTACATTACTCATGCTGCTATTTTTGAGGATTCCAATGACAGAATGTACATGATTTTGTTATTTCATTTCTGATCTGTGATAAGATGTGTGTTGAGTCTACAATGGTTGTTAGACTTTTTGTGCCATGAGTTAACAGTGGCATAATTGYGGGGAGTATTGTTTTTGCTTTGTCTTTATGGGGTATTGTGTGTAGATTGATGAGGGAAAACAACTATTTAAGCAATTTTAGAATAAGGCTGTAATGTAACAAAATGTGGAAGAAGTCAAGGGATCTGAATACTTTCCGAATGCAATGTATTTTTAATATTAGGATATTATTTCCTACCGGTATATGGGATACAGTAGACTAGACCTAGTAGCCTCACTTTGCTCCCAAACCTCTCTTTTGCTGGAAGGCTTAAAGTTGTAATGCCGATGGTTGTGGTCAGAGTTCCATAGCTTCCACACAGTAATTGGGTAAAATGTTGTGCTCATTAGAGTGGAGCCCATAGCGTGGCCATGTGTCCTGACATCCTGACTGTTAAAAGCAGTAAGGGAGACGAGGTTAGAAGCCATCCTCAGCAGGAACAAACCAATGCTGCTTCACTTCCACAAATACTCTACTTTTTATAGCACTGTGGAAAAAGACCCCAAGACTGCCGTGATTGCATGTGTTAGTAGACATTRGTAAACGTAAAAACTTTATAAGAGGCTCACATTTATTTTATTCAACCCAAATGAGGTGTAGTCATGCTGCTTTTCCCCAACAATAATGTTGATTTCCCTTTTGATGCAACTTTTACTTGATTTGTGTGATTGCTATTGTCCTAATTATCCTCATCCACCCATTTCCAATGGTTCAGACTGCATATTGACTTGGTACTAGGTACACATATTCTACTTGGTAACTAACTACACATGTTTTATAGGTTGTATAACTGTCTTTGCTTCRAGACAAAGTGGAAGAAGTAAGGCCCTAATGTGGAAGATATACTGTACAACAGTGCTTGGAGATGTTGGACCAATCAGTTTGACACAGTGGCTGAGATATTGTTTAATCACACCATAATTTATTGCATTGGATGAATAGCAATGCTTGAAAAGGTTTGATTTACTGTACATTGTCTTCTAAAACACAAGAGGGCACTCTTTCTCCAAGTATCAACATGGTTCCCATAGAATAGCCTCACTTGCCATGTTAACAAGACTGCCCACTGTGCAAAAACTGGTTGAATCAACTAGTGTTGTCACGATACCAAAATGTTGCTAATGATAAGATACAAGGCCAAGTATCAATACCGAGTTGTATCACGATACCAAGGGGGTAAGATTCAGTTGTGGGTAGTATGGCACTAGGAAAGTTGATAGGCTATGTGACAAAACATATAATTCATCTGTAGGCTACTTGCATATGTAATGAATGTGTGAAACTTACTCCTCAGCCTTAGTGTCCCGCTTGCATCACCTCAATATCTAGCTTTTGAGGCAGAGATCCCGAGTTTGCGCCAGGTATGGGCCGAATCGGGAGGAAGTGGCACTCGTTCAGCAAAGCAGAGTGATGTCATTTACACATATAACTTTGTTTCAAGTATCAATTTGTACCCATGTTCTTTCCCAAACCGGGTGCAGCACCTGTTAAACTCTGTAATATCCCTCAAAATACAGGGATGATGATTCACACAGGATAAGTATTATCAGAGGACCTGGGAATTTGTCAAAAAACAGTAGGTTTTTAGGGCTGGGATATTAACCTTTCTGCCAAGTAAAAAATGAATGACATGGCAGATTCGGATGGGACTAACATTACGGATGTGGTGATTTGTGCTCGTGCACATAATTATATTACCTGAGCTCCCCCAGTAAAACTTATCCCATCCGACAGATTATTTCACTTATAATTCACTGTATCACAATAATGTACATACAATAAGTTGACTGTGCCTTAAACAGCTTGGAAAATTCCAGAAAATTATGTCATGGCTTTAGAAGCTTCTGATGGGCTAATTGACATCATTTGAGTCAATTGGAGGTGATAAATATAATTTGTATGATGGTAAAACCTCCAAAATTATTCAAATATTTTTCACAACTTTTAGAACAACTAACACTTATACTTAAATATAATTTTACATCTTGTTGCCCTATGCCCACGTGCTGCCAGTAGGGTTCCAGCCTCATAAAGCCCTATTCGGACAGATTATTTCACTTATAATTCACTGTATCACAATTCCAGTGGGTCAAAAGTTTACATACACTAAGTTGACTGTGCCTTTAAACAGCTTGGAAAATTCCAGAAAATTATGTCATGGCTTTAGAAGCTTCTGATAGGCTAATTGACATAATTTGAGTCAATTGGAGGTGTACCTGTGGATGTATTTCAAGGCCTACCTTCAAACTCAGTGCCTCTTTGCTTGACATCATGGGAAAATCAAAAGAAATCAGCCAAGACCTCAGAAAAAAAATTGTAGACCTCCACAAGTCTGGTTCATCCTTGGGAGCAATTTCCAAACGCCTGAAGGTACCAGGTTCATCTGTACAAACAATAGTATGCAAGTATAAACACCATGGAACCACGCAGCCATCATACCGCTCAGGAAGGAGACGCGTTCTGTCTCCTAGAGATGAACGTACGTTGGTGCGAAAAGTGCAAATCAATCCCAGAACAACAGCAAAGGACCCGGTGAAGATGCTGGAGGAAACAGGTACAAAAGTATCTATATCCACAGTGAAACGAGTCCTATATCGACATAACCTGAAAGGCCGCTCAGCAAGGAAGAAGCCACTCCTCCAAAACCGCCACAAAAAAGCCAGACTGCGGTTTGCAACTGCACATGGTGACAAAGATCTCACTTTTTGTAGAATTGTCCTCTGGTCTGATGAAACAAAAATATAATTGTTTGGCCATAATGACCATCTTTATGTTTGGAGGAAAAAGGGGGAGGCTTGCAAGCCAAAGAACACCATCCCAACAGTGAAGCACGGAGGTGGCAGCATCATGTTGTGGGGGTGCTTTGCTGCAGGAGAGACTGGTGCACTTCACAAAATATATGGCATCAATGATGCAGGAAAATTATGTGGATATATTGAAGCAACATCTCAAGACATCAGTCAGGAAGTTAAAGCTTGGTCGCAAATGGGTCTTCCAAATGGACAATGACCCCAAGCATGCTTCCAAAGTTGTGGCAAAATGGCTTAAGGACAACAAAGTCAAGGTATTGGAGTGGCCATCACAAAGCCCTGACCTCAACCCTATAGAAAATGTGGATGCATCCCTCTAGCGACACATTTAAAAAAAAAAATCTGGTGTTATTGGAGACTTTTGGAGACTCTGACATTACTCTTCTCAACGAGCAGCGGGCTGCTGTGGGCCCCACCCCTGTCCAAAAGCACTCACAGTCCTCGCGCAGCAGTCCCTCTCAGCTGCAGTCAGGGCAGGAGATGTTCACCCCTCCGAGTCCAGACTGCAAATGAATCGCGCATGCGGGAAGCCGCCGCTGGCAGATCCCGTCCTGGCTTACATTCAGGGCGGGATGTAAATGTAAAATGTTCTTTGTCTAAAATAAATCACTGCACAAAAATAAATCATTGCATTTGACTCACACAGCCTCAGTCACTTACTCACCTTGTCCACTGTGTGTGTGCCTCTCTGTGACATAAGCTAAACATCTAGCTGGCTAGATCATCATGTCTCAGTCTAAAACTGTACACTCAAAAATACAGAAAGGAGTGGGAATCAAACCCTGAATTCAAAGGCTGGTTGAAGCCGTTTATTGGAGATGATACACGGGCATACTGCCTGTATTATAAGTCTGATTTCTACGCCAAACTTAGTGATGTAAAAAAACACATGACAACTCAAAAACATACTCAAAAGGCAAAGCCTTATAACAGTTCCACCCAAAACAAGCTGCCATTTATGGTTAAAAAAAATTACTCTGCAAAAAAGGCTGAGGCCACCATGGCATTAGCTATCACTGAACACTGTTCCATGCTGGCATGTGATCACATTGGAGAAGCATGTAGAGCTAGCTGCTTTCTCAGACTCCACTGCTGCTACCCACTTCTAAATGCACAGCACAAAGTGCACAGAAATTATTAATGATGTTCTAGCACCATACTTTCTGAAAAAGTTGGTCGCAGATGTGGGTGACCAGCGTTTCAGCCTCCTCCTCGATGAGCCCACGGATGTAAGTGTTTCTAAGTACATGGGATAGTGACACCAAGCAGACAATTGTATCAACATTTCTGGGGCTTGTTGAGTTGGAGGGAGGAGGTGCCAAATCTATTGCCCGTGCTGTTGTGGCTTTCCTCGAGAAGTGTTGTCTTAAAGAGAAACTCCTGGGGATAGAGACTGACAATGCCTCTGTTATGACAGGGACTAAAAATGGGGTCCATAAAGTGCTGAAGGAGGAGTATGGCCTCAAATATCTGGTTCTTATTCACTGTGTGTGCCACTCTCTGCAGCTTGCTGTAAGTCATGCTTCCAATGACACCATCCCCCGTAGTGTGGAGTACTTGGTACGAGAGACTCATAACTGGTTTTCAGTGTTTCCAAAGTGCAGGGAGGCCTACAAGGCCATATAAGAGACCATCAACTGTGGGGAGAAACCTTTACAGATAACCAAGGTGTGTGCCACACGTTGGCTCTCCATTGAACCCGCGGTTTCACGCATTTTGGACCAGTGGGAGGAGCTTAGGCTGCATTTCACAGTCACCAAGTCCAGTGAACACTGCTACATGGCTGAGGTTTTATACTCCATGTACAGCGATCCTCAAAACATATTATATCTGACTTTGCTGGGTGATCGCTGGGTGAGGTACAGTTGGCCATCAAGGCTTTTGAGGGAGAGCAAGTAGATCCTCTTAAGCTACTTCGTAGCTTGGTTAGCCTGATCAAGTCTGTGAGCAGCAGGGTGCTGAATCCACTGGCAAATGTTGATGTACTCAAAGGGCCAATACATGGATACATCAGTCCCWAACCGTACCTTGGTTACCTTWTTGAYTCAAAGGCAGCTGAGCTCCACCTTGCGCCTGAGGATGAAAACAATGTCCGAAAGCGGTGTGTAGCCTTCACCATCTCCCTCACTAATGAGTTGAGGGTGATACTGCCGGACAACATCGAAGCATTGCAGTACATGTCAGTTTTCAATGTGGAGGAAACTCTAAAGCACAATAAGAGCCCTGGAGAAATAGAAAAAATAGCCAAGCTCCTTGCCTACTCCCCTGCAGAGATAGACAAGATTGTCCAGCAATGGCGTGCCATCCATCTTAGTAAATGGAATGAGACAAAAAACACACTGGGCTTCTGGAGTGAGATTTGGAAGTTCAGGGATGCAGCTGATATCAACCTGTTTCAAGAACTTGCCATGGCTGCTGTGTCTGTGTTGTCCTTGCCACACTCGAATGCTGAAGTCGAGAGAGTATTCAGCCAGATGAGTGTGGTAAAAAGCAAACTTAGAAATGGGATGTCCTTGCAGACCCTTAACTGCATCCTGTACATTCGATATGGACTGAAGCTGTCTGGTGAGGCTTGCAATGAGCACCAGCTGCCTGATAATGTTTTGCAGCTTTTTGGCACGTCAGCTGCTTACTCATTTAAGTCAGCTCCCTCAGTTGCTGAACCTGCCATAGAGAGCTTTGACCAAAATGACAATGACCCACTCTTTCTGTGAGCCAGCACAGCCTGTGTGTGTGTGGAGGGGGGTCTGGGGAAAAAAAACAATTAACCTGAATTAGGGCCAGACTAGTTACCATAATTTTCTCACATTGCCATTGACAGTTTTTTCTATTGTCTCTTTTTGGTCAATTTAGATTGTTAATGTAGATTGTATACCAATTTTTTTTTTTAAATGTTATGGTTGAAAATMTTCATGTTTTACTGTGACTTGTTGTAGGCTCCTAAGTGGACCATAAGGTTAAAAACCAAACCAAATTAAGAAAACTAAACTAAAAAACAGCAAGTAAAGCATCGTAACGTGCAATTACCTCTGCAAGCTCCTTGTAGTTGCCCTTGTTGGCGGAACTTTCCCTCTCGTCGTGTCCTCTATCGATGCAGCTTTTTCCCAGAAGCTTGAATCTGATGTGAGCATTTACATGCTCCCAGCTTTTGGTTTGCCGTTTAGCTGAACGATCGATGTTCTTCAGGTCACTGTACCCACCTTCCGACCAAGGCTCAGACTTTCCAAAAAGCAGGCAAGGCCAGCAATACAGGCGGCTTGATGAAAGGCTCCCTGTTATTAACCAGATATACTTTTGATACCAGTTGGTATTGAACGCCCTCACCTTTTCATCCTTCTTCATGAAACTGATCTCAGGCTGATGTCGACCCTCGCTTTTAATTCACACCTTCTCATCCTTCTTCATGAAACTGATCTCAGGCTGAGGTCAACCCTCGCTTTTAATTCACATCTTTTCATCCTTCTTCATGAAACTGATCTCAGGCAGAGGTCGACCCTCGCTTTTAATTCGCATCTTTTCCGTGTAGCAGATATAGGATATGGTAGAAAGAGCATGTGGCCTTTTCTGAAGCCTACAGGCTGGATATAAAATGGATGACAATGTAATGAGATGGGCATTTTTTACGTAATGCAGGTCTCCTCGATCAAATAGCCTAACCTAAATGTCCCTCAATCAAATAAAAAAATTACCTGTCATGTTAACAAACAACATATCCTAAAAACAGGACAGGTAAACAGGACAGGACAGTAAAATGGACAATATGGAATTGGACAATCACAACTGTTGTCCAGGAATTTCATCCCATTGTCATGATCAATGGTTTCACGTTTGTATCCGTGAATTTCTGACAAGCTGATCATTGCGAAAAATAAAATACTTCTGCAATTCCCCCTGTGTAAACACACTGCAAATAGGCTCACAATAACTCTTGATAAAGTTGGGTAGCTGATATTTTTATTTTATTTTATTTATTTATTTAACATTTATTTAACTAGGCACGTGAGTTGAGAACAAATACTTATATTCAGGGTTGAGTAGTTTACTTTCTAAATGTAATCCGTTACAGTTACTAGTTACCTGTAAACGTAAACTTTGGATTACCCAAATTTAGTAACGTAATCTGATTACATTTCGGTACTTTTAGATTACTTTCCCCTTAAGAGGCATTAGAAGAAAACAAAAATGTGTTACCAATTGAATGACATCTATTGCAGGATAAATCAATGTTAAGGTTTACATAGCTGGCCATATATGGATGTTCAATTTTAGGCTTCTTCTAACCCATCGCTTTCTACTACATATAATAGTACGATTAAATTATATCTTTACATGAAAAACCAAAGTATCAGAATTCCAGTCATTTCAATAAATGTTATACCTCTTAATCTTCAAGAATACGATTTGGAAATATGGAAGTATAGATTAGCCAAACTGTTTTACCTGAGCATAACCTCAAAGCAAAGGACTTATTAGCCAGCCSTACTCTGTTGTTTATGATTTTGTTGTCATGGAGGGCTGATTGGGCTCATTGATTTGAGTTAAAAATAAATGCTGCGCTCATGGAATGGCATGCTTTGAGCACTACTGAAAAGTGCTATTTACATGTGAAAAATGAATGCCATATGCTGCATTTGCTATAGGCCTACTGTTTAAATTTTMGTTTTAACCATGTTATGAGGCTATACAGTGTTTGTTTACATTTTGCAATGTTTACAAACATTGGGAGAAAAACAAGCTTATATTTTGGGTTCTCGTGGAGTGTGACAATTCAATTAAACTCATGAGGCATTTATAAGTTATGTTCTTCAAGAATCAAGTCCAAAAATGGATGTAGCAACTACAGATTGCCCCTTTAAGTCTATCAAAAGTGTGCAAGTTTGAGCATGTGTCCATTAGGCCTATGGATCTTTTTTTTTTATCAGCATGAATTAGATTGAGCAATAAAATCCCCACTTTTATTCCATAGGCTTGGATCCGCACTATGCAGCTGTTGCAAGAGCGCATTTTTCACTGGCTGTCCACTGGTTTAAAAAACAATGATTGATAGGCTGTTTTCTTTATATTTTGGTTGGGTCAGGGTGTGACTAGGGTGGATACGCTAGTTTTTGTATTCTCTAGGGTTTTTGTATTGTCTAGGGGTTTTGTATGTCTAGGTATTTGTATTCTAGGTATTTGTATGTTTATGGTGGCCTGATATGGTTCCCAATCAGAGGCAGCTGMTTATCGTTGTCTCTGATTGGGGATCATATTTAGGTAGCCATTTCCCTTTGGTGTTTGTGGGTTCTTGTCTATGTGTAGTTGCCTGTCAGCACTCATTTGTATAGCGTTATTTTGGTTAGTTTGTTCAGTGTTCATTATTATTATAAAGAAGAATGTACGCATACCACGCTGCGCCTTGGTCCGATTCGTATGACGAACGTGACAATACAAAAACTAGCGTATCCCCCTAGTCACACCCTGACCTAACCAAAATATAAAGAAAACAGAGATATCTCAGATCAGGGCGTGACATAGGCAGCTTAAACTTCTTGAATTCAACCATTATTGGTTGCAAATACACATTTATATTTGTGAACAACAACCACAATCCGTAAGGCATAAATATCTAAATGACAGAGCAGCAGTCTGATTCACATCAATGCGCTATGTAGATATCAATACGTGATATCCGTATCGGCGTAGGTTTCACAGCTACTGCCATCCTTACCTCCAAGCGTTTATTCAAATTGGATAATCTTTGGATTCCGACAGCAGTCGCACCATTGGAAGACATAGCTTGGACTGTAGCCTACAAAAGCATATTCCTGCTTTTTTCCCGCGATCCATCAAACACATTTTGTGTGTCATCATAGTGGTCTCTGACTTGTGCTCAGGTGGAACAAATTTAAAAGTGCGCCTTTTTCAATTCTGATTTGAATGTCATTGAGAAAACAGAGAAGTGTCAAAGATTTTTTTTTGCAAACATCCTTTCTGAATTTAAAAGTAATCCTCAAAGTAATCTAGTTTTTCAAAAGTATCAGTAATCTGATTACAATGTTTTCGCTGGTAACATAACGATTACAGTTACCGTTTTTGTGACCCCTTACATGTAATGGATTACATGTAATCCGTTACTCCCCAACCCTGCTGATATTCAGAGTTTAAATGGCCAAGTTGATTAGTCACAGGAATTAGGACTAATAAAGCCAATGCAACGGCCTGTTTTACAAACGGTGGGACTACAACATGGATCGGTATTCAAAATTCCATTGCGGGCCGACATGTTAGCTCGTGCTTACTGGGGTGTAGCCTACCATCTTTTGGACATCTTTTTTTGGTGTTTTACAAACGGTAGGCTTACCACAGATGGGCATTCAAAATATGTCATTTCAGGCAGCACTGTAGCCCTCAGTAAGCACGGACTAACTGCGATGCCGTTTGGACGTCTTTTTTGGGGGTAGAATGGTCGGCCTTGATTTCCACATCCACTGACATTGGTTTTTGGTCCGGTCTGGACRAAATCTGAACCAATCATAGATGTCTATGTTTGGTTCAGATTTTGTCCGGTCATAACTTAGCTGTTAATAAATCACTTATTTCCAACTTTCATTCAGAACCAAAAATGAGCCTGATTTCAATATCTGGAAAATACATATTTTCAATGCCTGGAAAATATGAATTTTCAACTTTCATTCAGAACCGAAAATTAACCTTATTTCGATGTATAGAAAATACGTATTTTTCAACATCTGGAAAAGATTCCTTTTCAACGTCCTGGAAAATATATGTTTTAAACATATGGAAAATACCTTTTCACCTTTCATTCAGAACCTACATTTGAACCAAACTTCAACCTCTGGAATATACATGGAGGGGGCGGCATTTTTTGGTATCGTCACGGGCAGCAGAACAGCAAAGACCAGCCTTGGAGGTAGTGCTGCAGGTAACTGAAACAGTCCAAATATAATTGTGTCATAAATGGCAAAGTTTAATTTCATTTTCTCATTGGTTGACTTACAGTTAAAACACATTTAACGTGCATTACTACCAATGATCAAAGCGGACAGTAATACACATTTTCTAAAACAGACATTTTTGGATGAATTTGATGGTTTTACATGTGTATACAGTGACACTGAAATGTTGGTTAATTCATCACACAGCTAATAGAAGGGAGGGTGCAGTCGAAATTCTAAAGAAATGTACACTGCACTATTGCAGCCATGATTTTGCTGAGTTTGTTCAGCATGTTTAATTCACAAGTATATTGTGCATATTTTCTATTAATATTCGTCTGCCTCCTCTTTCCCTGTTTCACAAACACCCACTGGATGTGGTTCTTCACATTTTGGGGTGTGTGTGTGTGTGTGTGCATACTACTCACTGAGTATGCTTTTGGTTTAACAATAAATAGTTGTTGCTCAGCACGATGTCTTTGTTGCTTCCCTCCCTCTATGGTTTTTAACCATGGAATTTTGAAACACATTTAGAAAGATGAATGGCTAAATCAGAATACTACAGCCTACAGACTAAACGTGATTAAGCAGAAAGGGACATTTTCTCTGATGTCCATGTTGTGGCCCTGCTAGTGGAGGCCAACTCCATTCAGCACAGAGTCCAATGAGAGCAATCAAACTCAAATGGTCTTCTACTTCCTGCTTAAGATGGTTTAGTCCAGGCCGGGGGAGGAAATGCTTTCTCATCCGTTTGTTCTTGTAACACAAACGCCATATGGCTCACTGCTTCGATGAAGCTAAGGCCATAAACGTAAACACACTCAAGTACAGTACATTCAGAATAGCACCTTATAGCTGATTCATGTGACAACAATGACTTAAAAGAATAGGAAAACACGAGATAAAATAATATTGACAAACCTGTAGCATTTTCACAATATAAATAGCTGCACGCCATTCTAATGCTATAGGACCTTCTTTGGCATGTTCATTGTGATAAATCCAACAAAACAGAACAGATTTTGACTAAACCATGTCCTCACAGTTTAAGATCCATTTCAATACAGTTTACATTGTACCACAGATAAGGGTCCAAATATCAGTGAAATCCTTAGTGATAATACTGTTTGCCTTGTCTCTTGATTAGTGCGTCCTTGGCTTGGCTTGGTTGGCATGCTCGTTCTCCCAGGCCGGGGGCCTGATTCTACAGAGATTGAGGAAGGGGACAGGGGCATTTTAGGGAAAAACACAGTCAGTTCCACCCTCCAGCTGAGGGGGGGCTCAGTAGGGGTATCTAGAGATGGAGATGTAGATGATGAAGATGCTCTGGTATGTGATGCGGCCCTGTGTGGAGAGGGTGGTGGCCTGCACCCTCAAACGCACCAGGCCTGGCCTCTGCATGGGCCGTAGGGTGAAGATGATGCCCCTGCCTGCCTCATCCCTGATGCCAAATATCTGGCCCCCTGCCCCCGGATCCCCCTCACTGCCCTGCTCCAGGATGGTGAAGGATGTTCTCTCCTGCAACACCCCCACCTCAGAGAAGGCCGACAGGCGCACCACATTGTGATTGGCTAGGATGCCGAGGGGGAGGGTCAGCAGCTTGTACTGGAGTAGCAGAGGGGAACCTCCAGAGGCACAGTCCCAAGAGCAGGGTCTGTAGCACGTCCTGCCATGGAGAAAGAAGAGTCAACTGTTACACTTCCAGAGGTACTGATACTGTTGTCAGCTGGCTCTAAAGTTCAGTGATACATACAATACATACCTACTGTACACAACAACCAATTCATGGTTTTGTGGCATCAATGGTCGGTGACTTATTACATACATAGCTAACTACACAAAAAATGACTATGGTTGTGTGATAAGTAACTACGGTAACTACAATATTACAAAAATACCCAGGAAACAATCTGTCTAACTAGCCACACATTGCAACACACAGTGGTGTTGATTGAGGCCCCTTACCCTGGGCTCCCTCCTTTCTGATAGGATGCAGGGCAGGGCGTGTCCAGACACTGATGTCCTCCACGAGTGTTGAAGCACATCTGGTTGTGTCCACACTGGATGCCTTGTACTGCACACTCATCAATGTCTGCAAGCATCAGAAAGGAAACTCAGTACCTGTGTATGTTCTTYGCAATGCAAACCCAGTTGTGATGGGTGGTTATGTGAATTGTACGTTTTCTCCATACCTTTACAGCTCCTGCCGTTGGGTAAGAGCTGGTAGCCTGTAGGACAGAGGCACTGGAAACTGCCTATTGTGTTTCGGCACTCATGTTGGCACGGCTTCCTCAGCAAGCACTCATCCACATCTGTACAMAGATCAATGGCATGATGAGGTAAGCACCAGTGGTACCAGATTAAAGTCCCTTGCTTGTGGCCTTTGCTTACAGACGTTCAAGGAAAATGAGAAACTTCTTCTCCATCTTGTCCACAAACACAGATGCCAATTAGATGACAGAACCAAAGTGCCCTTGGTGGTTTGGGTTATTTAATAACAACATCTTTATATGGGGAAATACTTCCAAAGGGACTTCTACTTTAGGGGGAGCAACACTCACCGACACATGTYCCATCTCGGTTGGTGTAGCCTATGGGGCAGCTCTGTCTGGTGATGCGGGATACCCCATGATGCCGTGAGAGGATGGGCCTACCAAGCGATGACACCAGCTGTGGGCGCAGTCTTTCCCTGATGCGGGTACCGTTGGAGAAGGCCTGTCCTCTCTCTAGGCCAGCACAGGAGCGCCCATCCCCCAGTAACACAGTGCCTGGTGGGCAGAGGCACCGGAAGCTGCCTGGCACGTTACGGCACTGGTGGGCACATGGACTCGGCGTCTGTAGGCACTCATCAACGTCTGAAAGGCAAAACAAGACTCAGACACTACTTAGAACAACATTTTATTGAACAGTAGCATATCGTTTTGTGTAGTAAAACATGACTATGCCAAAATAAAAACGTCTTACCCAGGCATGGACGTCCCACCCCCTGGGACTGATAACCTCTAGGGCAGACACAGCCGTACCCCCCAATGGTGTTCTGACAGATCTGGCTGTAGCGGCACATGTGGCTCCCATCCTGGCACTCGTCCACATCTGTGACACAAAACGTTGGTAAACACAGGGCTTAATGTGAGGGTCATCATTCTCATGGCACAAAGCTGTACCTGCATGCAACAACAGTCAGAGTAACAGACGCATTAATTATGAATGGCATCATACCCACACAGGCCCCATTCTCTCCCATTCTCATGCCAGCTGGGCAGCTGTCGAAACACTGGTAGCCTCCCTCTGTGTTGCGGCACTGCTGGTGAGCTGGGCACACATTCCTGCCGCACTCGTTGATGTCTGTTTATAAACAAGCATAAAGGGTTTGAGATTCCATAAGTTAACTGCTTCCATAACTTACAGTTTACTGCTTCCTGGTGTGAAACATTTGATTCTGTTGAAAATATCATCAGTGAGCCGCAGGTACCACTGACCTAGACAGCGGTGCCCAGAGAGCTGGTAGCCAGGGTTGCAGACACAGCGGAAGGAGCCCAGGGTGTTCAGACACTGCTGCTGACACGGGGAGAGAGACGACTCCTGGCACTCATCCACATCTGAAACACACACCACAGCTCTAACTCTGTTACTAATATGCCTTATACAGTTGATGAGCGGCTGAAAGAAAATCCAAAACAAACTTTTCATTTGTTGTGAATAGACTTGCCTTCACAGCTGGTTCCCATGGCGCTGGGCTTGAACCCTGGGCCACATTTAGCCTGGCAGCGGTACGTGCCAACCGTGTTCACACACTGCTGGTTGTAGTGGCACATGTGGGAACCCTGGGCACATTCATCAATATCTGCAGAGAGGTACCACAAATGTGAAGTGAAACATAAGAACACTGTCTACAATAAGTGTTTATACATTCACAGCGATACCATCAGTTCAGATAATCTCAGAACCAGATATTGTGTGCACTAGCTATCTGACTATTTAAATGAATGTAAATATTTTTGTTTTTCTATCTGTCACAATAGATTGCCTTCTAAAGCTTACAAATCAACATGATACCAGAGCCATATACAGACAGATCACCTAATGTAATGACGTATCTAAATAGGAGACATAAAATGGTGTGATAAAGTGTGCAGCATTCATTGAGAATGTTTCCTGTGGCTGACCTTGGCATGTGTTGGTCTTTGGAGAGATGGTGAAGCCGGAGGGACAGGCACAGGAAAAGCCACCCATCACATTGTTGCAGGAATGAGAGCAGGGCGATTCTGCAGCACATTCATCCTCATCTAACGATTCAACAGTTACAGTTTATTAAGATTTTCTGCATGAGTTCATTGTATTGTAATACTTTGTAATTGTATTGTTGTAATACATTATAACACATTATTACACTGTATTACACTGTACATTATTACACTACAATACAAAATATGATTGGTCAATCCAAAAAGGGTATTTGGATTATTTTCATTTCAACAATTTTCTACGGTATACATTGTTTMTTTTTTTTAGCTTATTTTTTATTTTAAATCACAGAAGGCAAAAGTATACAAAAACATACCAGCACAGTAAGAGGCTGTATCCAGGACAAAACCTTTCGGGCATGTTTCTCCATCACCATCTAAAAATACAGAGCACCACCTTAAGTCTATGAACCGATTAAATTGAAACTTACATTTAAACAACTACAATGACAAAAATGCAACATGTTTGCTACAGTACATCAGTTTAAAGTCAAGTGTTTGTCTGTCTTGTGTTWGTCTGTCTTGTGTTTGTCTGTCTTGTGTTTGTCTGTCTTGTGTTTGTCTGTCTTGTGTTTGTCTGTCTTGTGTTTGCACTGACCTGGTAGGAGTAATGAGGCTGTCATCTGGAAGTCCAAACTGAGAGTGAATATGCTGTAGATGGCACTCATCTGGGACACCTTAAGCAGCTGCAACAGGGGCCCCTGGCGCTCCTCTCGGCCCTCGTAGATGATGGAGTGGTTACAGCGCAGCACCATGGGACCGCCTGCTCTCTGATGGGCCTGGGACGACCACGAGTACAGCTGCCCTGGACCCATCTGCACGTATGACTCATCAAACTCCTCCAGGACACAAAGCAATCATCATATTAGAGATAGAGTGTCATGGTTAGTCACGGTCAGGGACTTGAGCTGGCTTTAGAATGAGAGTGTTAGTCATTACACACCTGCAGATTGAGATGGGAGGTTGATAATGTTGGAGGGACAAAGCCATTGATAACGATGTCCATGAGGAGAACCCCCTCTGAGTCCAGACCTCTGGCTACATGTGTTACCCGAAGGCTCTCACCTGGTTACACACACACACAAACAGAACATTCAGATACAGCATGGATTAATACAAATACAAAAAAACTTGTTTTGAACACATAACTATGTCATGTGTCATAACAGCTGACATAACATGGCCATAACTGTCATGACCCATATATTTACATCTGTTGTGATATATATTGCATTATTTTATGGCTGGTTATGACACTTACATTAGTGTCAAAACCCAKATTTATTCAAATTAGAATTTTCCCTGCCAAGAAATTAACTTTCGTTTGAAAATCTCTCTTAAATCCTTTGTTTTGATGTAATGAATGCTTTACAGTCATGTTGTTTTCATCATATTTTAAATAAGTTGCAGAAAATACACTTTATGACACTGTCATGAAGCATTATAACATCCTGTGTCACTTTACTTGGACTAAGAAAGTACACTTTGACACTGTCATGAAGCATTATGACCATCATAATCATATATGCCAGATGGGCATGTACGTGATAGGCCTTTATATCAGTCATCAGTCAAAAAGAGGGTGTCTGGTCCTGCTCCTGAAATCTGTTCCTGCATTCATCTCAGTCATCAGCAACAGAGCATTGGGGTAAGCTGCATGTCTGACATCAATGTGTACACAATTACAATAATTTAGCAGGTAAAAAAAAGATTTATATATACGTTTTGACACTTATGTAGGTGTCATAACCATAAAATAATGCAATTATGTCAGGTTATGACAAGTTGTCAGCTGTTATGACATGGTTATGACCGTGTCATAATGTATTATGACGCTGGGTGTCAAGTAAAGCGTTTCCTAGTATACCATATAGCCTATGTTTTATACAATTCCTTTTTGCAATACAACCCAATGAGAAGGAAAGTAAAAAACAACATAAGGTTGCAAAGACTGATATTTGTGATGAACTGGACAGTATTAAAGTGATACTGAATATATGGTGTTTGGCTCCGTCCAACAGCACTTCATGCTTTTGGTTCAGCCTTTTCCACAGCGCTAAATGTTTCATTTACGTATGAAAGCGTAGAAAACAAATGTCAGCACACAAACCACACACATCCCAATGACAAAAATACTTGACAACAATACAACCAAATTGTGCGTATGGGAAACGCGTGAGGGTGAATGACGAGACAACATTTTACCTTATAAACTTCTTCGGATCCAAACATGTCATACTCTGATCAAAAATAAAATAAATACTAAATACTTAAAATTCTTTCCCATACATGAAAGTCTGTCTTGGGAAATAAAGAGGATTCTTATAGGTTTCAAAGGATGGCGTAAACCATTGCTTTACTAAGGCTTGTTTAACTGGGGCTACATGGAAAATATTTTAGCTGTTGTGAAGAGTGTGTACTCTTATGCACATCGAATTTCCTCAGATCATTTCTGTGGAATACCAGACAGAGGCATACAGCATCACTTACAAACTTTTCACATAGGAATGGGAATGACTAATGCTGGAACACAATGTGACTTCGTTGTAGTAAATTAAGCACAGACCAAATACATGCAAATATTGAAACATTGCTGTTTCCAGTCAATTTTATCTGTGGGAAACAGCTACTCTCTGTGTGCATTTCTCTTTGAAAAATCATCCTCCACATCTACTACATTTGACCTGTAACTAGTATACACTCAGGCTCTTATAAGACACCCACTGTGAATTTGTCATCCTGTCTGCTTTTCACCTTGCTCTGACTTCCCGCTCCTGATTATTAGTCTATACTTCTACCCACTTGATAAACTTTAAGTGTGCCTTGTCCTACAAAATGGTCCACCCACACAGACAGTGTGGTGAAGAAGGCGCAATAGCGCCTCTTTAACCTCAGGAGGCTGAAGAAAATTTGGCTTGTCTCCTAAAACCTTCAAACTTTTACAGATGCACAATTGAGAGCATCCTGTCGGACTGTATCGCCACCTGGTACGGCAACTGCACCGCCCACAACCGCAGGGCTCTTCAGAGGGTGGTGCGGTCTGCACAACGGATCACGGGGGGCTAACTACCTGCCCTCCATGACACCTACAGCACCCGATGTCACAGGTAGGCCAAAAAGATCAAGGACAACAACCACCCAAGCCACTGCCTGTTCACTCTGCTACCATCCAGAAGGCGAGGTCAAAGCTGGGACCGAGACTGAAAAACAGCTTCTATCTCAAGGCCATCAGACCGTTAAACAGCCATCACTAACACAGAGAGGCTGCTGCCTACATACAGACTTGAAATCATTGGCACTTTAAAACATGGAACACTAGTCACTTTAATAATATTTACATATCTTGCATTACTCATCTCATGTATATACTGTATGCTATATTATCTATTGCATCTTAGCCTATGCCGCTCTGTCATTGCCAATCCATATAAAATCTTATTCCATTCCTTTACTTAGATCTGTGTGTATTAGGTATTTGTTGTGGAATTGTTAGATATTACTTGTTAGATATTGCTGCACTGTCGGAACTAGAAGCACAAACATTTTGCTACACTCGTAATAACATCTGCTAAACGTGTACGTGACCAATTACATTTGTTTTGGACATTTTTTACAAGCTTATCACCTTTTTGTACCATGAAAACCATTTATTCTTACAACTAATTCATGACTTTTGGATTACTCAGTGAGATGTATCTTCTGGACTGTCTGCCAATTGACCTGCTAGCTCGGATATTTCTATTACTAGGACACGTCTGTCTAACTGAACAGGTAAGGACAGCCTTGTAATGGCATCAGGATAATTAAGGTACAATGAATGTAATACCTGTGAATTGCAATATGATGAGCTATTTGCAGCATTTACACAATGATTTAGCACTTTGTGTAGGCCACTATAGTCTGCCGTGCAAGCTCCACATTCTAGTCCAGTAAATAAATTATACAAATAATACTTTTCATGATATGGAAGGAGCTCCACCCAGATAATACATGACATATTTTACAGTAAGCAATTTGTTAAAAAAGTAAATTATACTGTACAGGTTCAGCTTGAATACTTATTCCCGTTGCTTTGTAACTCTAGCGATCAATTCTATTGATCGGATTAACGAGATTAATAAAGCACTTGCTATATACAATTTCATTTGTCTAAACTCACACAATCTATTCCATTGTACCACCAGAATGTCAAATAAGCAGGAAGAAGCAAAATCCCAGATGCCAGTGAGTCTTGTAGTCACAAAAAAAGACAGTAACTGTCACTACAATTTCACAGATCACAGAGAGATATGTACTGTATAAACTGAAATGAGAGCAATTCACAACATTGTTCAGTGGAAGCTGCTGTAATGGAGTAAATGGAATGGCATCAAACACATGGAAACCATCCCCTTTGTGTCCAGAGCCTGGAGCCCTTCTCTCCTTCCTCCAGCCTCCTGTGCTGTATGACCCAGGCCTCCTCCAGCACATGTTCCTTCTCCTCCTCTGTGACACAGTAGAGGATGTTGAAGTGAGTCCTGTTCTGCATCTGGATGTCAGCGAAGCTCCCACCACAGTCGTCATCTGGGACAAGGTCATGTTGGCGCCGTTGTCCAGAACACGTCCCACTCCGGTGTGGCCGACCACTCCTAGGTCCCCCTCCAGCAGGTCAGGCTTGATGAAGTAGTGAGTATCCAGAACGCCCACCATGAAGTGCAGGCCTGACAGGTAGACTGCGTGGTTTAGGACTGCTGCCACTCGCAGGCTGTCCTCGCTAGCAACCCCAATGATTTCGGAGATGACGACATCATCTCTGATGGCAAACTTGACGCCCTTACRAAAGATGGAGGAGATGGCAGAGAAGCGTGGCCTTCGGCCATGCCACGCCCCCAGCTGACCACTCACCTTACTCATAGGCAGCCGGTCCAGAGTGATTAAGTTCTTCAGGTGTTTCTGCAACTCACACTGAATACCCAACAGAATCTTACTAGGGTCCCAGTCTTGTGTCTTGGTTTGAGTTCTAATCATTGCATAGGTTTGCTCCATACTCTCCACCTCCGGCTTGGGATAACCAGGGACAACATTGTGGAGCTGAAACCCAAACAGTTGCAACCAACTGCTAATATCTGTAGTGAACTTGGTGACATCCTGTAACTCTCCAACAGCGTAGTGGTTGTTGAAGGAGTAGAGGTTGAAAGGCTTGGGGCTGATGCTGAGCTCCATCCACAGGTTATGGTTGGGAGTGGTCCACCTCCCAGCCACCACATCATAGTCCCTCTTCCCCAGGTGCACCAGATTGGTTAGCGGGTCATAGAGACCGCCCTGGAACCCGATGATCAGCTAAAAGGAGAGTTTGAGTCTTGGTAAATGTCTCTGTAAGTGGTGTAGAGCATCTCCTTGACAATGTGTCCTTGGCTACTGAAGATGGCCAGTGGCGTGCCAGAGTTATCACAGGCTACGTAGTATTCCTCCCCGCTGCTTAGCTCTATGGCGATGAGGTGGTGTCCCTGCAGGTCATTGTAGAGGGAAGTGATCTCAGAGCTGGAGTGGTTGAACATGTCGGTCACCCTGGTAGGTTTGGTCAGGCCAGCATATAAGAACTGCAGCTGTGAGCCGTCACGGGTCCTGCCTAGGCCGTTATAGCGGTAGTGAACACTCCTCTCCGACACTGTCAGTTGCAGCTGTAATCAAACATGACATTGCCCCGCAGGCGAAGAAAGCCATCTTCATCCGTACTGAATTTCTCAGTCTTGTTATGCGGTCTTGTAAGTCGTAGTGCAACGGCATTAGTCTGGCACTGTTGCCATGAATCAGTCAATTAATGCTGAGGTCGTAACTATAAGCTGACTATCAGCATCATACTTGTATGAGTAGCGTGTTATCCACACCGGTCCTGATCAGCGGAGGCTGGTGGGATGAGCTATTGAAGGACGAGCTTATTGTAGTGGCTGAAATGGAATAAATGGAACAGAGTCAAACATGGTTTCCATATGTTTGATACCGTTCCATTTAAACCATTACAATGAGCCCATCCTCCTATAGCTCCTCCCCCAAGCCTCCACTGATCCTGATGTCACGGATAATGATGCGACCCATTTTATCATACTGCACTAGACTTCAGGATCTCATACTGGACCTCCATCACTTGTCCGTTGGCATTAAATATCTTACTCTGCTTCATGATGTGTGATCACTGAGGTAATAGTTCATGAAACTGAATTTCTCAAACTGTTCAATCCTTCCAGTCACGTTATCATAATGGTTAAGGTCAATGGGAAGAGAAGTTTCATTGATCATGGCCTGCATGCTAGTGACACGGTAGTTATTATTGCTGTAGTCAAATCTGCCAATCACCAGACCCTCCACACTAAACCTATAGATCTGTCTCCCAACCAGAGGACCTGGCCATCTGTAGAGGATGGTGCACATGAAGCCCTGGTTCATGAGGTTGTGGTCTTCACCCCCCTCCCCCTGGAGATCCTTACGACTTTTTCCACATTTTGCTAGGTTACAGCCTGAATTTAAAATGGATTCAATAGAGATTTTTGGGGGTCACTGGCCTACACACAATACTCCATAAGTTCAAAGTGAAATAATGTTTTTTTTTTGTTTTTTTTTTACAAGCTGAATGTCTTGAGTCAATAACTATTCAGCACCTTTGTTATGGCAAGTCTTAATAAGTTCAGAAGTACAACTTTGCTTAACTACATAATAAGTTGCATGGAATCACTGTGTGTAATAATAGTGTTTAACATTATTTTTGAATGATTACCTCATCTCTGTACCCCACACATACAGATAATTTTAAGGTCCCTCAGTTAAGCAGTGCATTTTAAACACAGATTCAACCACAAAGACCAGGGTTTTCCAATGCCTCTCAAAGAAGGGCACCTATTGATAGATGGGTAAAAAAAGAGACATTGAATATTCCTTTCCGCATTAGGAAGTTATTCATTACACTTTGGATGGTGTATCAATACACCCAGTCACTGCTGTAAAGATACAGGTGTCCTTCCTAACTCAGTTGCCGGAGAGGAAGGAAACCGCTCAGGGATTTCACCATGAGGCCAAAGGTGACTTTAAACTAGTTACAGAGTTTAATGGCTGTGATAGGAGAAAACTGAGGATGGATCAACAACATTGTAGTTACTCCATAATACTAACCTAATTGACAGAGTGAAAAGAAGGAAGCCTGTACAGAATACAAATATTCCAAAACATGCATCCTGTTTGCAACATGACACTAAAGTAATACTGCAAAAAATGTGGCAAAGCAATTCACTTTTTATCCTTCACACAAAGTGTTATGTTTGAGGCAAATCCAATACGACACATTACTAATTACCACTCTCCATATGTTCAAGCATAGTGGTGGCTGCATCATGTTATGGATATGCTTGTAATAGTAAAGGACTGGGGAGTTTTTCAGGATAAAAAAATAAATGAAACGGAGCTAAGCACAGTTAAAATCCTAGAGGATAACCTGGTTCTGTCTGCTTTCCACCAGACACTGGGAGATTAATTCACCTTTCAGCAGGACAATAGCCTAAAACACAAGGTCAAATCTACACTGGAGTTGCTTACCATGAAGACAGTGAATGTTCCTGAGTGGCCGAGTTACAGTTTTGACTTAAATCTACTTGAAAATKTATGGCAAGACTTGAAAATGGTTGTCCAGCAATGATCAACAACCAATTTGACTGAGCTTGAAGAATTTTTTAAAGAATAATGGGCAAATGTTGCACAATCCAGCTCTTAGAGACTTACCGCTGTAATCGCAGCCAAAGATGCTTCTACAAAGTATTGACTCGGGGGTGTGAATACTTATGGAAATGAGATATTTCTGTATTTCATTTTCAATAACTTTGCAAGCATTTCTAAAAACATGTTGTCACTTTGTCATTATGGGGTATTGTGTGTAGATTGGTGAGAGAAAAAAGTAATTTAATCAATTATGAATTCAGGCTGTACTTAATTTGTGGACAATAAAGGACTAGGAATCTGAATTCTTAAGTGAGCAAAAATGAACTGCAGTCATGGAGCAATATGCCCTCTGCTGGTTCTCTTACAACGTACATACGTAGGATCTTAATTTGACCACTTTATAATGTCAGGAAAATAATCCTGCAGCAAGAGGAAATGTGAGTTATTGTGATGATTATAGTTAAATGGACATTTGTGTAGGGGTTGATAAAAAAWTTTGTTAGGGAAAATTAAGTCTGACAAGTTTCTAAGACCTGTCTAAGATGGGGGGGGGGTTCTAATAAGCTATATGGAATTGTTTTAAGATGGTCTTACCAGGGATCATTTTGTCATTTGATTTGGTATTTTAAGACACCTTGAAGTATCAAAAAAAAAAATATATATATATATAATTTGATGAAACATAATTTTTGGCCTTACTGCTATTTGGCCATAGAAATGCATTGAATAACAGATTCACTACATGAAACAGAGATTTAAGAAAAATCAGGAAACATTTGATATTTKTTTCTTACATGTATTTAACCCCTTATTTTTGGCACTAAACAGTCTCCAAATATACTACCATACATTTTTTCAACTGCTACTGAGGACCTTCAGTCTTGTGGGGCCTGTGGGCAACCTAGAGCAAAACAACATATATGTACGTGTTTGTGAGAGTCTTTCCACAGAGGGGTTAGTGTGTAGCCCAAACTGTTCGGACGCTACAAACAGAAGTTGGTAGATCGGCTGTACCGACTTCAGACGAGTCCCAAGACGCTTGTGGAGCGTCATAGAGCAAAACTAGGAACCCCATCATGTTCGTGAGAGTCTCAACTTTCCATAGAGGGGCCAAACCGACGCTACAGGCAATTTTGTGAGAAGACCGATCTTCGGGATGTCTCATGGGCTGACAGACACCGCTCTAGCTCTGTCACCACAGATGCTGAAGTGCGACAAAGGGCAGACGCAGTGGATTGAGACGCATCCAATATCTCTAGCTTAAACTGACTGATTTTTATGGGGATTTTTTATTATTATGCTAATTCAATATCCAGGGGGGCACGGACATCGACCTTAGGGGGGATAAAGTGGAAATTATAAACTTGAGAAGCCTGTTTAAACCTTGCAATACACTACAAGTTTGTATTTCCTGCTGTTAAGAACATTTCTTGCAAGAACATTTCTTGCAACAGGGGGATCCAATTAAGATCCTACACCTTTACAGATTTAAAGGGAAAATTCAGTTCAGTAGAGACAAACACTGTTGTAGGAATACATTTAAAGTAGAGTAAAACAATTCAGGTTATTTTGCAGGATGTAACTGTATCTGTTCTTAACTGACCTGTGTCAAACTCCAGTTGGGACTCCTGTCTGAACAGGCCCTGGGTCAGTGAGTAGCCGTTCCTGGCTGCTCCAGTCTGCAGCACTGTGGTCCAGTAGATGGGAGCAAACACAGACACGAGCGCCCGCAGCAATGGACCTGCAAAACATCAGCAGTAAGACCACAGCTTATATGGAAATATCTCTAAGAGTATGATAGGTCAGGGTACAGACATGCTCAATGACAGTGACTGACTCAACGTCTTCACAACTTGATTAAGTTACTGACTTGATTGGTATTTCTAACAGAATCCTCTCCCACTCCCATACTCACCCACACTAGGGGGGATGTTGTCCAGGTGGGCCTGCAGGGTGCTGGTTCCATCGTCTAGGTTCTCTGTGATGTTAACCTCCAGGAACGACACCCCAAACTCCCTATCATTCACCATCCCTATCAGGCTGCCCCTGGCCTTACGAGGGGCCTCCCCTTCAGTCACCAAACATAGAGAAAGATGGAGGGGGGAGTGGCGAGAMAGAGAGAGGGGAATATAGTACTAAACTTTTTATTTACATAATATAATTCCATTGTTAAATTCAGCTGCAWCTGTTTGGAGTGACAGGAGATCAGTTCAATCAGCCGTACCTGGACAGAGTCCAGTCTGACATCTTCTGGAGTCCATACTGGGACCGTCACATGATCGCCCCCCATTGACTGGCTCTGGATTGTTGCATAACCTGATTCGCTCCTGAACCCCTCGTCCACAGGTGYTGCTGCATGGGCCCCACTCCTCCCAATTAGAGTAACCTCCCTTAACTGTGGCGAGAGATAGAGAGAGAGAGCGAATACATTTAGAGAATGAAATAAACAATCCATTGCTTTTCTTGACCAGAGTTGAGCGCGACAGAAGGTTTAATTTTCTTGTGTGACCTTGTGTGTAATTTTAAGAATACTCCTATTTCATATTTTCACAACAGTATTTAGATGTTGGTGTGACTGTGTTCATGGTCCACACATCACTTACTCTGTACTTTGAGAGAGACGGTTCTCTCAGCGACTCCAGCCTCACTCTCAGCCACACACTGGTACTCTCCTGCATCTCCTCTCTGACACCGATGGCGACAGATAGACATGTTATGGCATAAACACATTTAACACAAGCACATTATTATTGTTCCTCTGAAATATGAGGATTGATATGCTGGTGGGGACCCTCATCCTTTCACTCTTCCAAATAACATCATAGAATGTAGTGACATTACCCCAGTGGCTCAGATAAATGTGAGTGTGTAGTGTGTGTGTGAAGATTGTGAGTGTGTAGGCTTCTACTAGAAGCTGTACTTGTCATATTCATATACTAACAATAACCTGCATTAATTGGGCAATTATTAACTATGACATTTATAAATCAAGCTGATGATGTCTTAAAACATCTTTGTTTAATCCTCTGTATCAACTTTGTGTATGTCTAAGATAATATAAAATAGGTGATCTTGACTTCCAAACTGATCATCATAACCTGTCAGCATTATATCCTTCCGCGAAGTATCAATCTGGTATGACGACCAAGGGATGAGTCTTTAAGGTCCTGCCCTGTTTCAAAGTTTCTAAAATGGTGTGTTAGCCTACTGACTGGTCAGAAATACGTTTCCATATGCTGAAGTATGGTGTACTGTTGAATGCTGCTGAATAAGGTCTTGCCGTCCTAAGAAGTCCCCTTTGAGTTTCTTTGAGTGCGTCAGTCAACTTTACAATAAACATTGTGCTCCACAGAATGTTTTCATTTTTTTTCTGTTGAAAAAGGCTAATGCATATTTCTGATTTTTTTATGGAACTTCCATCCCTCATTGACACATTTAAAAGCTGACATTTTCTAAAAAGGAAAGTTTAAGGTTTTTCAATTAGCTTGTTTGCAATAACTCAGTATGACAACAGAGTATCACAGAGCTCTCTGTGAGAACAACTATTTGTCTTTGAGAAAGTGTCAGCTGCAGGGTGTACTATTCCAGCATCAACTATAGAGGTAACAAAGTTAACAACGTTACAGCCGGCAGAACAGAGAGAGAGTCTGGGAACATCCATATCTGAGCTCCCTCCTTCCCTCTCTAGCTAATACTGTTAGCCTCTGACTGAACTCACGCCAATCTGATTACGGCCAGACTCGGACACTGCAGTTACTGTAGGTCACACAATGTTCCATGACCCAGGATTGCAGATGGAGTGCAGATTGACTGCAGTCAGTGGTCCATCCTCTCACTCTTAAGCTGACTTCAAAATTGTCCATCATTTCTTGTGTAAGCCTACTCTCTTTTTGTTTGTACAGACATTTTTTAACTCAAGATATGAACTCTCAAATTCAAAGAACACTGGATAAAAATATTTCTGAGGGAGACAGATGGGACACGTGATGTGTTACCGTGATGCTGTAGATGGCCAGGGAGCCATTATGGAGGGGCTGCAGGCGAAGGGAGCGGAGAAGGGGTCTGCCGTCACGGAGCCAGCGGAGGACAGGACTGGGGTTTCCCTGGACAGGACAGTCCAGCATGGCTGTGCCACCCTGGGCCACAGTCTGAGAGATATGGGCCTCTCCCTTCAAAACTGGAGGTTCTAAGGAGACATGACACATCCCTTACATACAGTGTACCCCTATCAACAAATAGAACAATACAAATACAAACAGTCTAAACTCTGGTCATGTCTTCAAAGTGCTCACCTCTAATGCGGACAAATGAGAGTGCTCTAATGGTGCCCACACTGTTCTCTGCTAGGCACACATAGGTTCCCGCATCACTCATGGTCACATTCTCTATGACCAAGGAGCTTCTGCCTGCCTCATCCACACTGGAACCTGAGATAGAGTTAGAGAGAGAGAGATAGATATAGATCTAGAGAGAGAGACTATTGCAGCAATCAAGATCATTATTACTATATACCTATGACTACATAATATCAATCATAACAGAATATTGGAGCCCGTGGAGTACCTGGATAGGGGCTGTTGTTAGCGGTCCAGGAGATGACAGGGGTAGGGGTGCCCTGGCCATGGCAAGACAAGCTGAGACTTTGGCCTTTGTTCAGGGTCACGTCACCAGGTAACTCCTTGAAGGCGGGCCTCATGTTGACGGACAGGCGGGTGTCCTGTCTCACTGTGCCTGCTGTGTTGGTGGCCACACAGGTGAACACACCACCATCACCTGGCTACAAGGGCCAAAAAGTTGATCAGAATCTTCACCTAAATCACCTTGATTATACACTGTAAAGTAGAAATGTCTCTGACCTCTGCCCTCTCAATGATCAGCTCTCCTGATCGCAGAACAGTAAATTTGCCAGGCAGGTTGGGCACGGTGTTATCGTCCTTCTCCCATGACACCCGGGGCTCTGGCGAACCCTGAGCCGCACACGGCAACAAGGCCTGGAAGCCCTGGACAACAGACAGCTCTGGCTGACCACCAGGAATCATAGGCGGGACTAGAAGAGAGAGAAAGACTCAGTTTATTACTGGCAAATCAGTTACGTCATTCTATGAGACACTGTTAATCCTAATGTCAGGTTAAATTACGGTTAAATCTGTCTCATGCCCTCAGTTCCTATCCACTTACTCATTATGACAAGCCTCATGTCATGGCTGGCCCTGCCAACGAGGTTTTTTGCAGAGCAGGTGTACAGGCCAGCATCACTACGTTGTGAGGCCGCGATCCTCAGGGTGCCGTTGGCAAAGAGCTGTATGTGTGCCCCCTTTGTGACGGGCCTGCGTTCCCTGTGCCAGGACACCTCTGGCTGGGGTTGTCCATCTGCCACACACTCCATGCTCACTGGCTGGCCCAGCACGGCCGTGTACTCCACACGAGGAACACTCAGTACTGGGGGAACTGGAGCAACACCATCACACATAGTTGAACCTTTCACTATTGAGATATGCATTATTTAAATTTCTCTGGGGCCCACAAGCATTCAACTAATTATCAACAAGTGCCTCCATACTTTTCTGACAAAATGTCTATGCTCTGTAGAGGTGTAGTGTGTTACCTTGCAGCACGAGCCGTGTCCTTCCCATTGCTGTGCCAGCTTCATTCTGTGCCAGGCACTGGTAAGTGCCCGCATCACCCAGTGTGACCCGAGAGAACTTCAGAGCTCCATTTGAGAGGAGAGCCAGTCTGTGACCTGTAGAGCCATAGAAAGAAGACATCACTATTCAGAAGTAGCAGAGTATAACTGACAATTGTGTTATATAATGGCTTGATTTCTGATCAAGTGTTTAAAAGAGGACATTCTCACCAGTTAATATGGGAACACCCTCTCGTTGCCAGGTGATGGAGGGTCGAGGGAAACCTTTCACCTCGCAGGGCAGAACTGTCCCATGATGCAACACTACTTGTACTTCCTCTGTCATGGGCCTGATCTCAGGGGGCTCTGAGTGGGAGAGTGCAAATCCAWTGACGTGGTTTATCACATACAGACTAACCATTGTTAAATGGTAAATTTAAGACAGAGTGTTACAAAGCAAAAACATGAACCATTACTGTATAACCGTAACAACAATCCACCCGAGGACCCACCTTGCACTGTGAGAGTGATGTGTTTGTGGGCCACCCCTGCAGGGTTCCGGGCAGAGCAGGTGTACCTCCCTGCATGACTGGGGGTAGCAGCTGTAATCTCCAGCACCCCTGGATCCAAACAGTACAGTACCACAACAATGAAGACCAAAGTACTAACATGACAGAATCACTGATGGCCATAGCACCATGTTACACTCTGAGCAGCAGTTGGACCTACCTGTGGGCAGGACCCGATAACTCCCCCCTCGGGAACCCAGCTTGGCTCCACTCTTGGTCCAGCTGACACTGGGCTCTGGGCGGCCCTGGGCATGGCATGGCAGCACCACAGGGGCCATTTTGATAGCAATGACTGTTGTGATGTCATCTTCAATGGTGGGGGGGGCTAAAGGGAAAGAGAGAAGAAATCTCAGTCTGTCTTTATCTTAGATGAAATGGCTCTCCACCAATGTTGGATTAGGACCTAAAAGCAACAATACCTTGTAGGATAACCTCAATGACACTGCGCTCCTCTCCAACCTCATTGGCTGCTGTGCATTCAAAGTATCCCTCATCCTGATTGGATGGAGAGGAAATGACCAGAGATCCAGAGGAGAGTAACCTTGAAACAAAACAAAGTCACACACAATAATTCAAAATGAATCTTTTGTATGTATGTCCATTGTTTTATAACTACTCTGGACGGCTCTGACTTAGAATACGTGGACAACTACAAATACCTAGGTGTCTGGTTAGACTGTAAACTCTCCTTCCAGACTCACATTAAGCATCTCCAATCCAAAATTAAATCTAGAATTGGCTTCCTATATCGCAACAAAGCATTCTTCACTCATGCTGCCAAACATACCCTCGTAAAACGACTATCCTCCGATCCTCAACTTCGGTGATGTCATCTATAAAATAGCCTCCAACACTACTCAACAAACTGGATGCAGTCTATCACAGTGCCATCCGTTTATTCACCAAAGCCCCATACACTACCCACCATTGCGACCTGTACGCTCTCGTTGGTTGGCCCTCGCTTCAAACTCGTCGCCAAACCCACTGGCTACAGGTTATCTACAAGTCTCTGCTAGGTAAAGCCCCGCCTTATCTCAGCTCACTGTCACCATAGCAGCACCCACTCGTAGCACGCGCACCAGCAGGTATATCTCACTGGTCACCCCCAAAGCCAATTCCTACTTTGGTCGTCTTTCCTTCCAGTTCTCTGCTGCCAATGACTGGAACGAACTGCAAAAATCTCTGAAGCTGGAGACTCATATCTCCCTCACTAGCTTTAAGCGCCAGCTGTCAGAGCAGCTCACAGATCCCTGCATCTGTACATAGCCCATCTGTAAACAGCCCATCTATCTACCTACCTCATCCCCATACTGTATTTATTTATTTATCTTGCTCCTTTGCACCCCAGTATCTCTACTTGRAKATTCATCRTCTGCACATCTACCATTCCAGTGTTTAATTGCTATATTGTAATTACTTCGCCACCATGGCCTATTTATTGCCTTAACTCCCTTATCTTACCTCATTTGCACTCACTGTATATATACTTTTTGTTTTCTTTTGTTCTACTGTATTATTGACTATGTTTTGTTTAATACATGTGTAACTCTGTGTTGTTGTATGTGTCGAATTGCTATGCTTTATCTTGGCCAGGTCGCAGTTGCAAATGAGAACTTGTTCTCAACTAGCCTACCTGGTTAAATAAAGGTGAAATAAAAATTAAATTAAAAATAATTCACAGGAGGACAGGCCATTCTGCTTCACATACCTGTATGTGCCAGGCTGATGGTTGAGGTCTATGGGAGTCCCATTCCTCTTCCAGGTGACTTTAGGTGCAGGTATACCTGTGGCCTCACAGCTCAGCACGGCTCTCACCCCTGTGGTCACCGTCACGTTGAAGGGACCAGGGTTGATCGAGGGACCAACTACAGGGACCCAAATCATTAAAAAATACATATGTATGGCATACAAACCAATCTGACTGTAAGGTGCTGACTGTAATGCAGTGGCTGAAAACCTGAATAAGAGTGTCTGATCCAAAATGTTAATGTAAAAAGGTAAATCTACTGTATTATGGTGTGATTCTGTTTTTCTTTGAGTTGTATTTATTTACCAAACACGCGTAAGTCCATCCCATGGTGATCTGATCCGGCCTGATTGGACACGGTGCAGTAGTAGCGTCCGGCATCACTCAGCTGAACAGCCTTCACACGCAGAGAGCCTTCAGACAGCGTGGTGTACCTGGGACACAGGACACACACAATCAGTCAGCTCCCCTGACAATCTACACATCTACAGTCATACAGAAGATGACACATTCTGCTTTATGTGTAAAGACAGTATCCCAATAACCTCTATCAGCTAAGTCAGTGGAACAAAAAGCAGGAAGCCCTTACTTGTTGTCGTCAGGACCTATAGGGATGCCATCTTTCCTCCACAGGATTGTAGGTGAGGCCTCCCCCTCTACTTCACAGGGCAAGACTGCATCCTGACTGATATGTGCAGTGACCACAGAGCTGCTCTCTCTGATGACTGGTGGCACTGGGGGGAAAGAGGCATGAAAATACACATTATAATTGATTGAGGTTTATACTGCAGATCTATTCCATATCACTGAACGCATGATCTCAATCTTCTTCTTAACTCATCATGTTATCAACTCACTGAGGATCTCCACAGTGAAGAAGAGGTTGGTGCTTCCAGCCATGTTGGTGACCACACAGCTGTACTGGCCACTGTCCTGAGGCCTGACGTCCTGGATCTCCAGGTACTGACCCCCGGCCAGCCTCTGGATACGACCCCCCAGCTAGGACCAGGGGAGAAAGAGGGAGACAGAAAAAGAGAGAGTCAATTATGCACTATATTGTGTGATTCCTGCCACCCTCTGTTTCCATGACGTCCAGTCTGACCTGTAATTTCACGTCGTCCTTGTACCACTCTATGTCAGGTGGAGGGTCACTGTCAGCCTGGCACTCCAGAGTCAGGTGTCCCTTGGCTGGGACTGACAACGTTCTGACATCATCAGAACCAAGAAGAGTTGGGGGAACTGGAGCAGGGAAACAAGCGTTGATGATTAGGATCAGGATTTGATTTATGAGTACCTTGCTATCTATTGGCAGGATTGACAATATACGGCTAGGAAACATGTATCACCTTGAACACGGACCCAGTGGTTACTTCCATCCTCGCCTGCTGGGCTGCTAGCCAGACAGGTGTATAGACCTGCATCCTCCACCTAACAACAGAGATATCACTGGTATGATCTGGTGTTTACCATTATACAGCAGTGAGATCTGAATGTCAACTAAATGCTGTGTCATTACGTTTGTGACTTACTTGCACTTTGGTAATCCTGAGGAAGTGTCCGTCCTCCWCTACTATCTCACTATCTCCCTGTAGAGGGCGCCCATCCTTGAGCCAGCTGAGGGTAGGAGAGGGGACGCCCTCTGCAATACACTCCAGCTCCAGAGCAGTGTTCACGGCCACCATCAACTCCTCTGGAGAGCTGATGGAGATCTTTGGAGGCTCTGTACAATAATAGAAAATTACATCATTGTTAAACAACAAATATGAACATGACATCTCATTCCTATTGCTTCAGCGGAGCTTCAACTTTTCATCTGTGCATAGGTGCTGTTTGGGTGAATGGAGAATGTTTGTTCTGCCTGCTCACCCAACACAGTGAGGTTGAAGCTCTTGGTGCTGCTGCCAGCCTGGTTGCTGGCCACACAGCTGTAGAGGCCTCTGTCAGAGAGCCCCACGTCAGGCAGCTGCAGCCGCGTCTCCTGGCCGTCAAGCAGCAGGTTGCGATGCAGGGACAGAGGCTGGCCGTCCTTTAGCCATTTCAAGGAGGGAGGGGGGACACCCTGCGCCTCACAGGTCAGCGTCACCAGGGACCCCCGCACCACTGTGACCGGCTTTACAGGCTCCACACGGTCCACACCTGGAGGAACTGAGACAGAGACAGACAGACAGGCAGGCAGACAGATATCTGTTTACAGGTATAGCACTTACAGCTCAGTGGTGTATTCATCAAAAGGAGGTGGGGAGTATAAGTTAGTACCTTGGACCTGTACATCAAAGTTAAGCTCAGCGAGGCCAGCACGACTGCGTGCCACACACGTATAGACCCCAGAGTCTGACAGCTGCACTGGAGAGATCCTACACACACAGAGGGCATACACATTCACTTTCACCTTACCTGAAACTCAGGCATACTTACTAAAACAATATCCTGTTTATTCCTTCATTAAGGCAGTTTTGTGAGAGAGCCACCAAACTAGACATTGCCATGTATAGAATCTTACCTGAGTACAGTGTCTGTAGAGAGAAGGCGGATACGTGGAGAGAGGAGCAGGGGGCGTCCATTCCTGAGCCAGCTGATCTGAGGTGGAGGGTTACCCGCTGCCTGGCACTCCAGGGTCACCACACTGTCCTGGGTGGTCTGCACCTCTCTGGGGGCACTGGTCTCGCCCGAGATAGAGGGGGGCACTGTGCGGAATTACACAATCATTATTACCAAGAATCCAGATTGTTTCTAGGATGCTCAGTACTAATTTAGTTAGGAAATATTTTCTTTAACAGGTAGATAAAAGACAACTGACCCAGTACAAGGAGGGTGAAGATCTTGCTCTCCTGGCCAGCAGGGCTGACAGCCAGACAGGTGTAAGTCCCAGAGTCCTCAGGCCTCAGCCTTAGCACGGTTAGAGTGCTCCCATTAGGGGATATGCTGTAACACAGGACACACACACATCAGTGATTACGAAGCAGTGCTGGACATTCAGGTAAATTTGCCAGTGTCACACAGGTCCAGCGCCAACTGAAGTCTACTGGCCCATCCAAGAAAGAAAAAATATATAAACCATTTTATTGTCACATAAACCACATAGGTGCAGTGAATTGTGTTGTTTTACAGGGTTAGCCATAGTAGTACAGAGCCCCTGAAACAAATTAGAATGATTAACCCTGCTCAAGGTCACATCGACAGAWTTTTCACTTTGTCGCCTTGGGTATACGGTCTGCAACCTTTCGTTTACTGGCCCAATGTGCTAACCACTAGGATACCTACAGCCATATCAACATCTGACAGGAAAGCAAATGATGTAGCATAATTTCAATAGCAGGWGATTTTTCTCTTTCATTTGCGAGCTAAGCAAGTAGCCTATACAAGGTTTATACAGTCATTGGSAAGTCAAATTCAAGGTCTTTCAATTTGTTTTTTGAGCACTTAATTGTAATTTTCAAGAACCGACATTTTATATTTCACTGTTGTAATAGCCTACAGAAAAAAAGTATGCATTACCACTAAGCATAATGCATTTTTACATTCTAAAATATGTCAGAATAATGTGGGCATTGCCTGACTATATAGACATCATGCTCCCGACACAAACTCACTAATTAAGTCTGTACATGTGGTCACTAGTCAGTCTCGCCATTTGAGATGCTGAAYYGTTATTGAGGGGTTACTGTATCATGTTTAACTCTTAAGGATCCTTCCTTTTTTMCAATTTTTGTCCAAAATMACATACCCAAATCTAACTGCCTGGAGCTCAGACCCTGAAGCAAGGATATGCATATTCTTGGTACCATTTGAAAGGAAACACTTTGAAGTTTGTGGAAATGTGAAAGGAATGTAGGGGAATATAACATATTAGATCTGGTAAAAGATAATACAAAGAAAAGAAAACGTTTCTTTTTTACCATTTGTAGCATTTTGGCCACTAGATGGCAGCAGTGTATGTGCAACATGTCAGACTGATCCAATGAACCATTGTATTTCTGTCSAAAACTTTGAATCAAGACTGCCCAAATGTGCCTAATTWGTTTATTAATAATTTTTCATGTTCAAAACTGTGCACTCTCCTCAAACAATAGCATGGTATTCTTTCACTGTAATAGCTACTGTAAATTGGACAGTGCAGTTAGATGAACAAGAATTTAAGCTTTCTGCCAATATCAGATATGTCTATGTCCTGGGAAATTTTCTTGTTACTTACAACCTCATGCTAATCGCATTAGCCTACGTTATCTCAACCATCCCGCAGSGGACCCACCAATCCTGAAYAAGTTTTAAAAACTAGAAGGCGACCAAAAATCGGTTTCCATTTGAAATGAAACGCTTTGTATGGAAAACAAAGTTCAAGCCAACATTCAATGTTGTCTTGCTCATAATAACTTCACAACACCCTTCAATTTAAACAGCGGGAAACAAACGAACGTGGCTACATCTCTCATGAAAACTGATCAGAAATGAAATCACGGAATAATTCTATTGGAGCAGTAGAACCTCTAAAGCGGCTCCCATAACTTCCTTGACTTTTCAAGGACCAAATAGCCRAGAGGAAATATCTGAATTTCAAGGTAGGCTAGTCCATTATGACTGAATTGCACATCGCAAATATTCAACCAAGACTTTGAACTTTTTAAATACCTGGTTTGCATACCTATTCTTGCCTTATCATTTACTGGTAGATATCATAACATCTTACCTACCCCTACAGCTGTCGGTCTTCGGTGAGCTGCTCCATGCAACAACAAGCTGTTTTCCAAGCTGCTTTCTCTCTGCTCGACAGATTATCAATGCTATGTGTGCACCGGGAATGTGATAAGCAGTGGCGAGCGACCCCCTACCCCCAACTGTTTAGCTTTCTTCTTTTGTGTGCCTGTTTTGCATGTGATTTTGGATTAATATGTGTCACATATCAGTTTGCAAACAATGTAAAAAATTTTAAAATAATAATAATAATTGAGTTAATAAAGCTGCATGCAAATATGGTCTCTTTTTTGCTTTCTTGAGTAAGGCAGCTCCAAGATGCAGGTGTTTCAGCCTAGCTCAGTGCTTTCTGTGGAGGTGGGGCAGCCAGCGGAAGATACAGAGCGTAGAGGTTGGTAATGTTCTCTAGTTGCGCTGTGATTGGCTTAGTGTTCCGTCACTCATGCGGATACTACGTCACTGCAAAATCTACTGGGAGAGCTCGTAAATTCAAGCCCCTTGGGTGCTGACATAGAGTTACATTAGAKATGCCCATACAAGAAGGCTCAAGGTCATTGGCCACAGATAAAATAATGTKAAATCACATTATATCTACCGTAGCGTTGATTGGACTGATCATGTCAACATCATACTTTCAAAATCTTAGCTAGCAAGCTGGCAGTCATCATGAATCAAGTCTACAATCTACTGGCAAATCCTTTTCAATCCTTGTCATATGAAGAGAAATTATGAAGAGAAATTACAGATAAAACGTATCGGTGCTCATTGGCCATTGGACATAAACATTACACGACATGTTGGAAATCGCAAATTCAACAATGAGTGGTTTGGAAGGAATCATTGGCTAACTGCAAGCATTGCAAAGCAATCACTAGCCTGCTATTCAGTGGAGAGGGTGTATGGTCCAAGTCTGGGTTTAAGGGTTTCTTTTCCAAGCTTAAAAGGATAAACATTCAACTTTGGCCATGCTGTCAATCCAGCATGACTTCTGCCGCGTTCAAAACAACTGGAAACTCAGAACTGGGAAATCTCAGACTTCAGTGAGTTCAAGAKAACTAGGAACTCAGGGGAAAAAACGAGCTSCGACTGGGAAAATACGTTTTGAACGGTCATCCAACTCGGAATTCCAAGTCAGGAACTCTGGCCTTTTTCTAGAGCTCTGACTTGAAGATCACTGACGTCATGATTCAACCTTGTTTTTTGCCGAGTTCCAAGTTGTCTTGAAAGCACCATAAATCCAGAGAATGCCAGACTTTGATAACAACGTTTGATGACAAAATTTGCCCACGAAGGACCGCTGCGCCACCTCCCTGTTCAAGGAAGCACAGCACAACAAGGTGAGTCCAAAAATATATTGTATGCTGCTGCGTAAATTATGTAATTTGTCAGGGAGATATGTATACCGTAGCTAAGAAAGTAATACTAAGTGTATGTTGTGTCGTAAGCTGTTAGTAGCCCATGTGCCTCACCCTAATAATTTGATCCCTTTCCCCCTCATAACGTAGCCTACTGTTCTGACTTGGTGGTGCACATGTAGCCTATAAACTGTTTTAGAGAAATGGCATCATCGAATATTGTTAGAGCTTTCATTGTCTGCTTATATGCCCCCTTTATTTATCCTATGGTTCTGACTTAGTGTTCAGGGAGAATACTGTAAGAAAGGCCCATTTTCTGAATTATGTCGCTGTACATTTCAAAAGTGCTGAACAAATAGTTACATTTGACTAAGTCCATCCTAGCTCGGTCCTTAATATCTTAATCGAAATTACGGATTGCCTCTTATCCGCTCGTCGTCCTCTTATGCCATAGTTTGTACATCTCAATTGTCAGTAGAAACCACATTTGTTTAAGCAAGTCAGCCATATCTTCTACAGTACCAGTCAAACGTTTGAGCACACCTACTCATTCCAGGGTTTATACATCAAAAACGATAATTATATTTTTTCAACAGGACAATGACCCATCACACCTCCAGGCTGTGTAAGGGCTATTTGACCAAGAAGTAGAGTGATGGGAGTGCTGCATCAGATGACCTGGCCTCCACAATCACCCAACCTCAACCCAATTGAGATGGTTTGGGATGCGTTGGACCGCAGAGTGAAGGAAAAGCGGTCAACAAGTGCTTATTCTACAATGTAGAAAATAGTCAAAATAAAGAAAACCGTTGAATGAGTAYGTGTGTCCAAACTTTTGACTGGTACTGTAAGTTTTTTTTAAAGACAGTAAATTATACTGAATGAACTGTTTCGCTGATAGCTGATAGCCAAGTGTAGGTGTTGGGACTGCTGTTGGGACAGCTTTAAGTAGGCCCTAACAGTTTGTGGGCACCATTTGTCACTGTTATAGTGCAATGAATGTATTGTTTAGTGTTGTGTTATGTTATGTTGTGTAGGGGCTTGCAGGCATGCATCTAAAATACTTTGTTGGAGCTTGCCCCACCAAGATGTACATGATAAAATCACCACTGGTGATAAATAATTGACATAAGGAGCAGACAGCTAAGGGATATAATCTGTTTGTTTTGTCTTTAGTTATATAGCAGTTATAACAGTATAATCAGTTATATAGCCTAGTTTAAAAATAGCCTTATTACAATATTTCCTTCACTGGCCCAAGCGGGCCCAAGCGGGCCACTGATGGGGATGCTCGACTGAGCGTTTCCAAAACCTCCCCAGGCCAGCAGGCAGCCCTGTATGTCGAACCCTGTTAAGAGAATAACACTGATACACATACAGTTGAAGTCAGAAGTTTACATACACTTAGGTTGGAGTCATTAAAACTCGTTTTTCAACTACTCCACAAATCTCTTGCAAACAACTATAGTTTCGGCAAGTCGGTTAGGACATCTACTTTGTGCATGACACAAGTCATTTTTCCAACAATTGTTTACAGACAGATTATTTCACTTATAATTCACTGTATCACAATTCCAGTGGGTCAGAAGTTTACATACACTAAGTTGACTGTGCCTTTAAACAGCTTGGAAAATTCCAGAAAATTATGTCATGGCTTTAGAAGATTCTGATAGGCTAATTGACATCATTTGAGTCAATTGGAGGTGTACCAGTGGATGTGTTTCAAGGACTACCTTCACTCAGTGCCTCTTTGCTTGACATCATGGGAAAATCAAAAGAAAAAAGCCAAGACCTCAGGAAAAAAATTGTAGACCTCCACAAGTCTGGCTCATCCTTGGGCGCAATTTCCAAATTACTGAAGGTACCACGTTCATCTGTACAAAAAATAGTATGCACGTATAAACACCATGGGACCACACTGCCGTCATACCGCTCAGGAAGGAGACGCATTCTGTCTCCTAGAGATGAACGTCCTTTGGTGTGAAAAGTGCAAATCAATCCCAGAACAACAGCAAAGGACCTTGTGAAGATGCTGGAGGAAACAGGTACAAAGGTATCTATATCCACAGTAACACGAGTCCTATATCGACATAACCTGAAAGGCCGCTCAGCAAGGAAGAAGAACCTGCTCCAAAACTACCATAGAAAAGCCAGACTACGGTCTGCAACTGCACATGGAGACAAAGATCGTATTTTTTGGAGAAATGTCCTCTGGTCTGATGAAACAAAAATAGAACGTTATAGCCACAATGACCATCGTTATGTTTGGAGGAAAAAGGAGGACGCTTGCAAGCCGAAGAACACCATCCCAACCGTGAAGCACTGGGGTGGCAGCATCATGTTGTGAGGGTGCTTTGCTGCAGGAGGTACTGGTGCACTTCACAAAATAGATGGCATCATGAGGAAGTAAAAATATGTGGATCATTTGAATCAACATCTCAAGACATCAGTCAGAAAGTTAAAGCTTGGTCGCAAATGGGTCTTCCAAATTGACAATGACCCCAAGCATACTTCCAAAGTTGTGGCAAATGGCTTAAGGACAACAAAGTCAAGGTATTGGAGTGGCCATCACAAAGCCCTGACCTCAATCCCATAGACAATTTGTTGGCAGAACTGAAAAAGTGTGTGCGAGCAAGGAGGCCTACAAACCTGACTCAGTTACACCAGCTCTGTCAGGAGGAATGGGCAAAAATTCACCCAGCTTATTGTGGGAAGCTTGTGGAAGGCTACCCGAAACGTTTGACCCAAGTTAAACAATTTAAAGGCAATGCTACCAAATACTAACTGCGTGTATGTAAACTTCTGACCCACTGGGAATGTGATGAAAGAAATAAAAGCTGAAATAAATCATTCTCTCTAGTGTTATTCTGACATTTCACATTCTTAAAATAAAGTGGTCATCCTAACTGACCTAAGACAGGGTATTTTTACTAGGATTAAATGTCAGGAATTGTGAAAAACTGAGTTTAAATGTATTTGGCTAAGGTGTATGTAAACTTCCGACTTCAACTGTACTTAGGCTGGCAATTGTAAGTGAGAGGGACTCACTCTATCTCTTGGGTGTCTGAGCCCTCCAGAGTCACTCCATTCTTCAGCCAGCTGAGGTGGGGTGTGGGTGTGCCTGTCACTTTGCACTCCAGAGTCAGCTCATCGCCCACTGGGGCACTCAGGTCAGATGGATGGCCAGAGTCCAGGATTGTGGGCGACACTGAAACAAAAGATCAGCACTATGACTCACAACCCTGACATGCAAAAGGTCTTTGATTCTCTTCACAAAATGTGATTTTCTTGGGTGTAATCTAATTTACAATATGTAGGGACAATGGAGGTAAAACATTAAAAAAGTTATCCTTTTTAGATAAAACTACACTAAATATATTCTCATGTCACCAAATAAATTATTAAACCACAATATCTTGCAATATAGCTTTAACAGCACTCTGTAGGGTAGCACCATGGTGTAGCCAGAGGACAGCTAGCTTCCGTCCTCCTCTGGGTACATTGACTTCAATACAAAACATAAGAGGATCATGGTTCTCACCCGCTTCCATAGACTTACACAGTAATTATGACAAGGTTTAATTGGCTTGAAAAGGTTTAATCGCCTGGTCACAGACAGCTGATGTGTTGTGCATTGATGTCTACAAGCMAAGGGAAAAGGTGAGAGGAGGAGAGCGCATAGATGCGAGAAGGAATACAACGAGTTGTTTTGTATCTGGCTATAAAAATGAACTGTTTGCGTGTGATCAGGGGTGTATTCAAACGGAAGCAAACGAAACACGGATAAACATACCTGAATTTGTCCAACAGGAACTCTAGTTTGCAACTGTTGGACTAATGATTACACCCTAGATCAGCTAGATGCAGGCAAGAGTGTGCAAGGCGATATTGAATGTGTTACTGTCTGTCAATGTGTCACTGTTTCCTCAAATCTTTCTTTCAACCTGTGTGCACTTACGTTGTAAACTTTCATTCATAGGCTATGTCATAGCAAACTCATGATGGGTATAGGGAAACTTTGAGTATCATGTAGTAGTCTGAATCTATCGATATTACATTGTACTGGGTGAATGTAATATGAATGACAGTCATCCAATATGCTGTAATAGAAATAAAGCCATGCTTATAAAAATGTTAAAATCATTAAACGTCACCGACTGCCACTGTTGTGGGAGAGTCTGTAGCCTACCTTGCACTGTGAGAGCAAAGTCCTTCTGAGTCTGTCCCTCCCTGTTCTTGGCCACACAGGTGTAGGTTCCAGCGTGAGAGAGGGTCAGCGGACCCAGCTCCAGCCTGTTGCCTCGTACCGACCACTGCCACTGCAGACTGCTCTCTGGGAAAGAAATAACCACACAGGTCAGGCTAAACCAGCAGCTGGAGGTCTCATTCATTCAAATGCATTAATACAAGTGTCAAAATGTGATCTTGTCAAAACTGAATTTGTCACAGTTAATTTATAAAACTTCAGCTTCTTACCAATAGGGGTGCCATCCTTCAGCCAGGTTATACTGGGTACTGGGACCCCTGTAGCCTCACACAGCAAGGTGACATGGGAGCCCAGGTTTTGGGTGAGGGACTCATGAAGAGGTCCATCCAGGACAGGGGGTACTAAGGAGGAGAACAGAATAGAAACAATGAGATTTGTATTATACTGTGACATCTGATATGCCAGTATTACCATATGTAAGAAACAGATCTAATGGAGGTTACATGGGAGGCAAGTCTCACCATGGACAGTCAAGCGGAAGGTCCTGTCCACTTGTCCAGCCACATTGGACACCTTGCAGATGTACATTCCACCATCAGCCACCTATGGACCATGAACCATAGTCAGCATGAAACAGAACAACAGTGTTTCACTTTGATGCTTAAAACAGGGTTAATCTCATGCCCTCAGTTATCAGTGCTAACTCTTTTAAAGCAGTTAAGACAGCACCAACTGAAGGTGATGACAGTGTGTTTACCTGCACTCCCATGATCTCCAGCTGATGCTGCTCCACTTTCAGTCCAGTCCTAGCTGCCAGCTGCAGCCCGTTCCTGTACCATGTGACCTCAGGCGTCGGAATGCCCAGAGCTTCACAACGCAGAGTGACAGATGACCCCACCTGAGGGGTCAGGACCTCTGACTCAGAGTCAAGGCGGGGCTTCAGCGTGGGCAGGACTGTAAACCCATAGGAATAAAATAGACAATATTTAAGTGCTAATTCAGATATTGTAGCAAGTGAAGTGTGACACTGATGAGGGCAGCACAGGACTATGACGTTTCTCACCATAGACACTGAGCAGTATGCTCTTCTGGTCCTGGCCTGCTGAGTTGGTGGCAGTGCACACGTACTGTCCTGCATCCTCTAGTCTGGCCCGGGGCAGCTGCAGCATCTGACCTCCTACAGTACAGACAACAATACGTCATTCAGAAGGCATAGTTTATGTTCAGTGAATTAATCAGAATGACAGTACAGTAAACTAGATGGCAGGTATCAAAGGAAGTCAGCAGAGAACAGCAGAAAGACAGTGGACAGTAGGCAAATCACAGATAAAATGCATTTTGAATTGCTATGCGTTTATTGTGTATGGTTGGCCGATTGAGTACACAATGAGTTATGGAGTGTGTTATGGGCTCTGGGCAGTGTGTTGAGGAGCAAGCTCTGACCTGGCAGGATATGGATGCCCGTGCTGAACTGGAGGACCTGTCCATCTCTGGTCCATGTGATCTCTGGAGGAGGGTACGCCTGGACGTCACACAGCATGGACACCATGTGACCCTTTATCACACTCACCTCCTCCTCCCTGCCAGCTACCATCCTTGGGGGAACTGGAGAGAAACAGGAATAGATCAGCTCACACTCAGCTAACACGTAAACACATTCACAGGATGTCTCTGTCCTTCCTGTGTGAATTGAAGAAATCTGCTTGACGTGGCATTTGAAGAGATGTTTGTACTTGTGGGCTCCATCTCACCTTGCACAGTCAGACTGAAGAGTTTTTCCACTGCTCCAACCTTGTTCTCAGCCACACAAAGGTAGCTGGCCATGTCTGACACCTGCACACTGAGGATCTGAAAGACAGAATAATTAATAACATAACATTATAGACCTGCCACCTGAGACAGGTGAAACAAGAGAGAGCTGTATATTGAATTAAATCAAATGAGTGACATCAGCGCAGGACGGGGGCCATTCTATTCCAAGGGAAGTCCTTATACTGTACTAAGCAGTGCAGTGCTTTGGTATACAGGATTCTGACCTGTAGTTGTCTCCCGTCCTCACTGATGCTGTGGTTTTGTCCGGAGGGCAGCGGTGTGCCGTCCCTCAGCCAGGAGATGGCTGGTTCTGGGTGACCTGTCACGTCACAGTGGAGAGCCACGGTACTGTTCACCACTGCTCCTATCTCCTCCATGAACTCATCCAACTGGCCCGTTATCACTGGGGGGACTGGGAAAACAGGACGCCAAAAGATAAAAACATTTGGAAATGGCGCATACGTTTTGCAGGTTTAGGCATTAAGGCTTTTGACTGTACGAGGACCATGATTGAATAATAAGTTGACAGAATGACAGGGAGTAGTAACAAAGCGTGCCTACCTAGAACCTCCAGGTCAAAGTGCATGCGGTCCTCCCCTGCCTCGTTCACCGCCTGACACGTATATTTCCCAGCATCCTCCTGCTGGACCCGTGGAATCTGGAGTACCTGCCCACCTAGAGGACAACAACATAACAGAGCATCTTATTGGATCACAGTGGAGCTGATGCTGCAGTAGTGCCATTCTGGTCGTTGTACCAGTTTGATATCGTAGAACTAGACCTAGAGGGCTGGTCCCCCTCTCACCTGGCAGCAGTACWACTCCGTCAGCGGTGGAGAGCTTGCGTCCCTCTCTGTACCAGCTGAGATGGGGCGGAGGGATGGCGTTACTCTCACAGGACAGGCTGATGGGATGCCCCAGGACCACCTCCCTTCTTTCTGTCATCTCATCATCTCTAACCCCTCCCTCCTCCTCCTCCTCCTCTCCTCCCAGACCCCAGGCTGCTGCACCGTTACTCCCCCGATGGAAGATGGGAGGAACTGGAGAGAGAGAACGAATGTTCAGTTAGTTTCACAAGAGTGCAGTGAGATTAGGTTGCATAGTGTGAATGAACTAATTTTGCCAACGGCAGACAGTTTAAATTCCATACGTGGACACTAACCCTGAATAGTGACGTGGAAGTCTCTCTTGTCCTCTCCTGCAGTGTTGGTGACCATGCAGGTGTATTGTCCCTCATGGGAGAGCATGGCATTGTCTATGTGAAGAAGGCGATCACTCTCACGGATACCAGTGTGGGAGTTCCTAGTCAACAACTAGAAACAGCAAAAAATAAATACAAAAAAGTTTCAAATAAGCAGAAATAGACATCTATGGCGCTAAATGAACTTATGTGAAATGCAGTAGCTAGACAGAAACACAAACCAACCTGTCCATCTTTGAACCACTGGGTCTTGGGTTCAGGGAAGCCTTTAGCCAGACAGGACAGGGTTAATGAGCCGTTGATCCGGACTTTCTCATCTCGGCTACCGAAACTCAGAGATGTAGAGTCCCCTTCAATCTGCGGTGGAACTGATCAAATCAAACAGGCAGTCAAATACCTCTCCGGTATTTATGTACATTGAATTGTAATGATGTTAGACTACTGTTCATTACATACACCAGAATCAACCCTCTCCTTGTCTGGTTCCCTTACCCAGCACACTGAGTGAGTAGTGTTTAAGAGTGGTGCCTGCTGGGTTTGAGGCTCGGCAGGTGTAGAGACCGGCACTGTCTCCCTGTGCTGCCCCCAACCGCAGCGCCTGCCCACCCCGGGTGTAGGTGAGCTGGGCACTGGACACGATGGGCTGGTTGTCCTTCAGCCAGGTGATACTGGGCATGGGAGAACCTTCTACGTCACAGGGCAGAACCGTGGGGAAACCCAACACCACAGACACCTCTGAGGTCTCACRGGGGCCCATGATGGTGGGGGGAGCTGGAAAAACAGGAGGAGAGAGGAGGAGCGTGAGAAGAGAGAAAGGTGACTTTCTCAAGTTATACTGTAGTATAGAAGGTGAATCTGCTTCAGTGATAAACATTGTGATTATTTCTGAGATGCAGAYGGAAGTTTGTGTTGTTAGTATGAGGTCATTGAGAAGGAAACATGAGAGAGGGAACAGTACCTTGCACAGTGAGTCTGAACTGGCGCATCTGTGTCCCAGCGCTGTTACTGGCCAGACACTGGTACAAGCCCTGGTCCCTCAGTCTGACTGCCTTCACCTTCATCGCCTGGCCCTGCTCATGGAACTCCACATGGGGGTCCCCGTCCTTGGACAGCACCCTGGAGAGGATGGAGAGGGATCAATACTCCAAAGCCTGACAGTGTATTGACTAGGCTAATCCACACACAAAAAGTGATATCTGACACATGATGTCACAAAATGACCAACTGATGAATTGGTTTACAATTACCATCATAGTCATAAAAACCAAAACATTCCTGTTTTAGGGGTTATTGACTCCTGTTAGAAATGTAAAAACCAGCAACCCCGAAAATGTTTACAAAGCTTTTGCAATACAGAAAAATATTAAAAATATTTAATTTGAGTGACTTTGCTACAGCAGGAAAATAATCCTGCAGCAACAGGAAATGTGAATTATTATGTGGATTGTAATTCATGGACATTTTTGTTGGGTCTGATACATTTTTCATTTGGACAAATCAAGTCTGAAACTTCAAAGTGGAAATTACAAACTTTAGAATCCTTTTTAAAACTAAAATACACCACAAGTTTGCATTTCCTGCCGTGCAAGAAAATTCTCAGCAACAAAAGAGTAATCAAATTAAGATCCTACATTTGTATATGAGTGTGAATAAACAATTTAATGTGATGGGTAGTAGCTATATGCACAAGAGTCAATGTCAAAAAGACTCACTCTCCATCCCGGCTCCATTCAACTTTGGGGGCTGGGCGCCCACTGACCCGACACTGGAACTCCACCTCCTGTCCTGACACCACTGACAGGTCCTGTACCCTGGATGTCCCCGAGATCACTGGTGGGGCTAACTCACACACACACACACACACACACACACACACACACACACACACACACACACACAGAGAGAAGTTAGGCCATGGTAGGATGCAATTCAAAATTAGACCTGGAATTGCTAAAATATACTTAAGAATAAAAAGTAAAAGTATAAATCATTTCAAATTCCTTATATTAAGCAAACCAGACAGCACCATTTTCTTGTATTTAAAATTTGCGGATAGCCAGAGGCACACTCCAACCCTCAGACATCATTTCCAAATGAAGCATGTGTATTTAATGAGTCCGCCAGGCAATGGCGGATTTAGATATAGGCGACACGGGCAGCCGCCCCGGGCAGCATCTTGCAGGGGGCGGCATGGTGACATTTGCACGATCGGTTTGCTATCGCTCATTTGCACGTCACGTCAATGATATCATGTCACCGTGTGGGACTAGGGGTCAATTAACCTTGTCGGAGTATGTGCCCTGATTCTAGTTTGTGAGCTAGGCAGGCTACTGCCTGGGAAGGTCTCCCACTCAGAAGTACAAGATGTGGAGGAAGGTGGGGTCAGCTTGACCTCAGGTCTCCCCACTGGAAGCCCGAGGTAGGGGGAGCGGGGGAATCTATCAAATAGCGCACCTCTAACTTTGTACAGTACTAATGCAATTAGTAAAATTAGTCACACTACAAAATGCTACCAAATAAACTACAATTGACTCATAATACTGTGAATATATAGTTTCACAGACATATTGTTGCATTRTTTTCTGGTTTGAGCGAAATCGTTAAGAATAATATATAACCCGTCTGCACACCACCAAGGTGAATTGGTTTAGTCTTGACTCTTGGTTGACAGAGTTGGGGGATGGGTAATGTATTGATGCTCGAGTGCCAAATCAACACAAATTTGTTTCTATTTGTCTTATGTTATGATTATTRATTTGTGTTGTTCCAAATGTCTGAATAAAAATTACAGTTAGTGCAGGATAGTTTCTTTCTTTGTTGGTGGGGGGGGCTGAAGGAAGGTTCGCCTAGGGAAGCCAAGCTCCAAGCTAGAACCGCCACGTCAGAGGCAGTAGGGATGACCAGCGATGTTCTCTTGATAAGTGCGTTAATTTTGACATTTTACAATGTTCCTGTCCTGCTAAGCATTCAAGATGTAACAAGTACTTTTGGGTATCAGGGAAAATGTATGGAGTAAAAAGTACATTATTTTCTTTAGGAATGAGTGAAGTAAAAGTTGTCAAAAATATACATTACAGTAAAGTCGAGTACAGATATCCCCKAAAAAACGACTTAAGTAGTACTTAAAAATATTTTTTTACACAACTGACTTTGCTTAAACTTTAAATGTAAAATCAATGGGAGAGGTAGGACACCGACTTGATTTTAAGCACTATGGACGCTCACCTTGTACAACAATGTTGTAGTCCCTTCGGGCTTGCCCAGCTGTGTTACTAGCTATGCAGCTGAACTGGCCACCGTGCTCTGTCTGGACCCGGTAGATTCTCAGAAGTCTCTTCCCATTCTGTAGATACACTCCAGGGGAGTCCACCACCTATACACAGCCAGACATACATTGTACGTGATTGTTACTGTAAGATCAATATTGGACTGTGATAAACTAAATGACCACTTGGTGTCACTGTGTTGCTAGATATAAATAACATGGTTGTCATCGAAGTCATTAGAAGTATGGTCACCTATACAACCTATACCTATACGTTTCAACAACAACAAAAAATGTGTTTTTAAGAAGTGTATTTGAATGCCTGGTAGGTGACTCACATTCTGCCCGTCTTTAGTCCAGGTGATTGTGGGGGAGGGGATACCAATGACATCACAGCCCAGAGTGAGTGGCTGCTTCAGGGTGACTGTCAGGTTCAGGGGCTGTCCATCATCCTGGATCTCAGGGGGAACTGGAGAAGTACGGGAGACAGACATCATCTAGAAGTCCCTTTGTTAAGACATTTTATTGTTATCTGAACTCACATCAGTTTTGAATAAAGATGGAATTGATAAGATCTCACCATGCACTTTCAGGCGGGTCTTCCGCTCAACAGAGCCTGCATCATTGCTGGCTACACATGTGAAGTCCCCACTGTGACTGGCAGATGCTGAACCAATCACAAGAGAGCCGTCCTGTGCCACAGATAGCTCTGATTGGTCAGGGTGTATCTCCAGACCGTTCTTGAACCAGCGTACCTTGGGAGGGGGTGAGCCTGCGGGTGTAAAGATAGCAGAGAGGGTAGTGAGAGGATTCTTTATCGATCATAGCTGACAGAAACAAAAGTTACTTCTGTCTGCGCCCCCACCTACAGGAAGGGCCACCCTATCGGTGGGCTGGGATACTTCAAGGTTAGAAAGTAGCACATGAACGCCAAACACAATATGTTGGTAGATGCCTGATTTAAAGTGTTAGTGTTGTGATTTACTACCAGAATCATAGCTTGAGGACCCTGGACAGTAAGAATAGTGATTGGGCCAGAAGTTCTAAGCCTTGATGTGATGTATAGGCACCTGAAACAGATGTGTTTGGAGCTTTACAATGGGGAAAAGGGCCGGGAGCATTGGCAGAAGTCTGGGATGGAGTTAGAGGTGGAGCACGGGACGGAATGGGGTTAGGAGGGCSCACCTGTACCCGATATAACCCAGTCTGAGGTCTCTCTTACATAAATAGGACAGGACATACATAACTGTGCGGACATCCAGTCCAGCTTTTTGCATTAAGAGCAAAGGAGGAAGTAAATCCCTGTCCCATCTCTATTTACAGAACATATCCAAACACCAGAGAGAGAGAAGGCTGTACGGGAAACTAAACACATATTTCATCCTCCGTCCAAAAATACTGAGGGGACAGAGAGGAACCACAGAGAGGAACCAAAGGTAATGTTATCACCCGGTCCCATGCGGAGCACATGTTTACACTTTACAGCACTGACTCAAATGTATAATCTCATTGCTGGGAGGAAATACAGATGTTCTGTTTAGATAAAAATAATTAAAACCTGTTTCTTGTATTTATCTGCTTGAGTTCACTAGCTTCCTTCCATTATCTCTTTCATGTGTTTTTTAAACAAGTACTTCCATTATTATGGGGCATTAAGTGTTCCTATTGGTAAAACATAATAATTTCCTGATGGCAGAATCTCTTTTCATCTTGCCATRCAACATTCACACAGACAGACACATTTCTATGATACAATGGGGAATGAAAAAGCTATTGTCTCCTAGTTTCCTTTGCCAGACACCTAGTGCTGCCTGCCTGGAGCTGTGGCTGCCTGCGAGCGTCGCTGTGAGGGCCCTGTAACAGACCAGTAACAGTGTGGGCTCTACAGGGAGGGCCAGTGGAGCCAGCCTCCTCAGCGGAGGAGCACCACAGACATCTCTGTCCATTATCTGGCAGCAGCAGCCTGTAATTAGGATTCCTCTCCCAGCAGGCCCCCTCGCAGAGCGGAGAGGAAAGCAGATGTGGCCCGCTGAGGGAACAGGGAGAATGATGTTCCAGCTGTTGGTGTGTCCGCATTAGCCTACTCCTCACCTTCTCAAACATGCCCCGTTACCATGGCACGGCTCCATACAAACAACACCTATTTAAGTGCCCTGTCAAGAAGAAGCTCAATGGGCCCACGCATAAGAAATAATGCACACACACACACCCTTTCTCAGCCATGCTGAGTGCTACCTCCCCCTTTGCCAAGATGCTAAAATAGAGAAAGAAACAGTATGCAAATGAATGAAAGCACAACATTAGGATAGCAGGGTTATTGAAACACACAATTGTTTCCACAGACTAATGAAAGCCTCTGGAAATAGCAGAGCAATGCTTTGAAGGTAGCTAGACAAGTCCACACCTTTGTCCTACATTTCATATGGAGCCAAAACGGCTTCATCCAAACATACCTGGAAAAAGAGTCACTGGATCTTTTCACTTTGGTCAGGCTGTGTAAATTGTGTGTTTTGTCTGACACCAGACTTGCACTGTATGTTTCCCTCTAGCGTGTATCTGTTTCCCGTAAAACGGACATACTCTACATCATAAATCTTATCCTACCTTCAGCAGGGCAGGGAATGGTGACCTTGCTGTTAGACACTTTCTCCATGATGGCATCTCCAGCCTCTGCGAAGGACGGGGCCTCTGTGGAACCGATAAAGGACAGAGCATGATGACAACACAGGGAATGAGATACACTGTATGACCAAAAGTATGTGGACACCTGCTCGTCAAACATCTCATTCCAAAATCATGGGCATTAATATGGAGTTGGTCCCCCCTTTGCTGCTTTAACAGCCTCCACTCTTCTGGGGAGGCTTTCCACTAGATGTTGGAACATTGCTGCAGGGACTTCCATTCAGTCACAAGAGCATTAGTGAGGTTGGGCACTGATGTTGGGCGATTAGCACTGGCTCGCAGTCAGCGTTCCAATTCATCCCAAAGGTGTTCGATGGGGTTGAGGTCAGGGCTCTGTGCAGGCCAGTCAAGTTCTTCCACACCAATCTCAACAAACCATTTCTATTTGGACCTCGCTTTGTGGACAGGCGCATTGTCATGCTGGAAAAGGAAAGGGGCTTCCCCAAACTGTTGCCACGAAGTTGGAAGCACAGAATTGTCTAGAATGTCATTGTATGCTGTAGCGTTAGGATTTCCCTTCACTGGAACTAAGGGGCCTAGGCTGAACCATGAGAAACAGCTCTAGTGTCACGAATCCCGCCGAAGATGGTGCCTCTTCTTGTTCGGGCGGCGCTCGGCGGTCGTCGTCGCCGGCCTACTAGCTGCCACCGATCCCCTTTTCTGTTTCATTTAGTGTTGTCTGATTAGTGCACCTGTTTCTTGTTTGGGTTTTGGTTTTGGGCTATTTAAACCCGGTAGGCCCGRCGGCTTTTGTGCGGGCTTGTTTTTCTGTTATTGGTGTGTGTATATTTTGGTGGATTTTATTTCCCGAACCGTTTGGTCCTGTTTGTTTTGGACTGGGTCTTTTAGCGCCTGTGTGTGTGGCGTTGACCGGCACTCTGTTGTTTGGGAATAAATATATCCACGTATCTACTACCCTGCTCTCTGCGCCTGACTCCTCCACCCACTACTTCTAGAAGTCCTGACATCTAGACTATTATTCCTCCTCCAGCAGATTTTACAGTTGCCACTATGCATTGGGGCAGGTAGCGTTCTCCTGGTATCCTCCAAACACAGATTCGTTGTCGGACTGCCAGATGCTGAAGTATGATTCATCTCTCCAGAAAACACATTTCCACTGCTCCAGAATCCAATAGCGGCGAGCTTTACACCACTCCAGCCAACGTTTGGCATTGCACATGGTGATCTTAGGCTTGTGTGCGGCTGCTCGTCCATGAAAACCCAAAAGAACAGTTATTGTGCTGACGTTGCTTCCAGAGGCAGTTTGGAGCTCGCGCTTCAGCACTCGGCGGTCCCGTTCTGTGGCCTACCACTTCGCAGATGAGCCATTGTTGCTCCTAGCCATTTCCACTTCACAATAACAGCACTTACAGTTGACCTGGGCAGCTCTAGCGGGGCAGAAATGTGACGAACTGACTTATTGGAAAGGAAAGTCACTGAGTTCTTCAGTAAGGCCATTATACTGCCAATGTTTGTCTATGGAGATTGCATGGCTGTGTGCTAGATTTTATACACCTGTCAGCAACGGGTGTGGCTGAAATAGCTGAATCCACTAATTTGAAGGGGTGTCCACATACTTTTGTATGTATAATGTAAAGGGTTTATTTGGCATCATGAGTTATATAAATCCACAAGGGCTACTCTAATCATAAGTGTAAAAGTTAGGTTGAGATTTTTATAAGATATGGTCTTCATTTTTGTTTGAAGGTTCTGGTAGAGCAGCATTAGGGTAAGACAGTGTGAGGGTTAATCCTAGGGGTAGGGTGAAGATGTGCTTTTGGCCTGTGACAATGTGAGTCATGTCTCCTATAACCCATACTCACTCGTTAACCTCCAGCTCTGGCTTCCTCTAATCCTTCCCTCAGCTAAAGCTGATCTCTAAGGTCAAAGAGCACCTCAATCAACCCCCTAACATTAACAGACTGATCCATGCACTGGTCAAATAGAATGGGGTTTATAGGGCTGCTTGCACTCTGACTATGGTGCTGCTTCCAGAGAAAGCACCTGTAAAGACTACTGTCCTTGTCTATTCTGTCTTTCAACTGGGACAGATTTTTCTCTCATGTAGWGCTGAGCGATTAGTGCTTTTTGAAGTGGATTCGGTTTTGGTCCCATTATTTTTTTTAAATATCACGGTTTCACATTTAGATTTKATTTTTTTTACATAAAGCAGTATGCATTACGTGGGTTGAATGCTGTAACAACACAGAACAAAACAATGAATAAAAGTCCCATGATGTTAGTGACTGCTTACCACTTAGGCCTATTAACCATCATTTGTTCACATTACATGACTTTACTATATTTAAATTATGTATATTACYTTTGTTTTATTTGATGTCTTRATTATTTAATTCAAAGTCATCATCTCTCTATAGAGCTGCTGCCTATACTCTGACAAAATCACAATTTGAGTAGTTCTTCAAAGAAAATAAGTCATACCAATTATCAATCACTTAGATCATGTATTTCCAGGTAGAAATACATGATACAGCAACTGCTCTCTATCTCTCTCGATCGTGCATTCTACTGTCTCTTTTATGTAGCAGGCATAAAAGAAACAGAGGTGACAAGTAGGTGCACAATGGATTATGGTCACTTTAATCATGTTTACATCATGTTTACATCATGTTTCATGTTTACATACTGCTTTACTCATCTCATATGTATATACTGTATTCTATTCTGCTGTATTTTAGTCAATGTCACTCCGACATTGCTCGTCCTAATATTTATATATTTCTTAATTCCAATATTTTACTTTTAAATGTATGAATTGTTGTGAATTGTTAGATACTACTGCACTGTTGGAGTTAGGAYCACAAGCATTTCGCTACACTCGCAATAACTTCTGCTAAATATGTTTAGGTGACCAATAACATTTGATTTGATTGTAGTTAATTACCACATTTTCTGCGCTAAATTATCTAGAATATTGGCCTGTTGGAAACTACAACTCCCTACTACATCGCACAGTTCGGGCTTTATTTGATTTATCTCTAGAGAAACTGCAATGTGTGCATTGAGCTCACAGAAGGAAAAAAAAACGAACAAATGGAATTCAAATAGTTGAACCGGAGTCAGTCAATTAGTTGTTTAAATGTTGGTTAATCGCTCAGCACCACTCTCATGTAAACCTGGAGGTATCTGCTCTACCTAGAATATTACAGTTCTTGCTGTGTGAACTTCTTTTAACATGTAATGGTTTGGCTCAGTTAGTTTTCAGTGCTGATGGTAAGGGGTGTTATCAGCTGACAAAAGGATACATGGGTGTACAGTATTTGGAAAGAGAAAAGCTGCATCACATTGATCAATCAGATCCCTCAAGTTACCCACCTAGCACCTCCAGTTTGACCTCCATGGTGTCCTGTCCAGCAGTGTTCTTGGCCACACAGCTGTAGATGCCCTGGTCAGTGAGGCTGGCCCTGTGGATCTTGAGGGCTGCAGTGTCCCTGGCCCAGACAGGACGTCCGTCGTGGAACCAGCTGATCTCAGGGCTGGGCTCCCCCTGAACCACACATGGCAGAACCACTGTCTGGCCTATCAGAGCCTTCAGCAGGGACGGAGCTGCCTGGATCTTGGGCTTAGCTTGGAAACAAACAAACAAGGTTTGTTTCTCATGATATCTATCTGCCTGTTTAGCATTTTGGGTCTTAGATGCACGACAGCATCTTGAACAGTGAAGTGAAACAGGCTGTACAACGTGACTATCCATAAGGAGGTACCTTGTATGTGTAAATTGTAGTTGATAGACACGTTGCCTGCTGGGTTTTTTGCTGAGCAAGTGTAAAGTTTACTATCAACCAGTCGGACATCAGTGATCTTCAGAGAGCCAGAAGGCAGCACGGTGAACCTGGACATGGAAAGAGGTCAGAGGTCAAGCTGGGATAACACTGTCAGGAGTTACACTGCATATGTGCAACCCTGTAGGTGTTTCTGTGTATATATGTGAGTGTGTGTGTATACATGTGACCGTGCATGCCTGTGTAGTTCTGGCTGTTGTAATACCATTCATATTGCACAATTGTAACTAAACTTCTCAACTGAACTGAAATCCCCAGCAGAATGTCATAACTATTTGCTTTAGTACCTACCCAGCTGCAGAAATTTATTATATGCACAAATATAAACAGTGCTCTGAGATTTATTTGGGATAAGTGTGTCTGCTAAGCAACTCAAATGTAGTTTGCTTAAGTGAAAACGATCTGGAACCACAGACTCCTCTTCAACACTGCACATGTTGCCGTACCACTCTGCTCCCTTACTGCTTCAAACCCAACCAGTAGCATGCATCATTGAAACAGAATGACTGGCTCAGCAGTCAGTGTCTAAGTCACCTTAGCAGAGAGCAGGGAGCCGAGCACACACTGGAGACATGGACCCAAATCACAGTCCCATCCATCTCCCCACATCACTACCCACTGTGGTGTACACTCATCTGTGTACACAGGCTGACTGGGACAAATTGAGCTAGAGGGGTCTGAGTGCAGCTCCCTAGCCACCCTAACTGACACAGTGTGGGATAGTGCTCCTCTCCTCTCCAGCTGTGCTAGCTCTCTCTGTATACAGCACTGGGACTTGTGGTGGAGGAGGTGGAAGAGAACAGGGTTACGGCAGCAGACACTCAGAACACCCACTGACTGAGTTATTCCAACAATCAGCTCCCCCTGCTCACACCGGCTGGGCCAGGGGATGGGGGGTAAATGGGGGGGATGGGGGGTAAATAGACTGCCGGATGGAGAGAATGCATCTGTCCGCTCCTGTGGCTTGGCTGAGGGCTAAGAGGGTTGTTGGTGGATGTGTGTTATTCTCATCAGACAGCCAGGGCTGGTAGAGAGTCAACATGCTCTTTTATGGCAAGAGATCCACAGGGGAGCCAAACGTCAAACAGGCTTTACTTCTGTCTCTTCTTCCGTCAGTGTTCCTCCCTTCTTCCTGTCAGCACACCCCTCCTCTCCTCCCTCTCTCCTTCCTGGCTCCACATGAATCATCCTCATTCTACCACAACCATAGCTTTCAACACTGTTGCTCAGTTCCTCCAGGGACAGGTCATGGCCAGTAAGTCTCTAATCTGTGCCCTACAGACAGACACCACCAGACAGTGAAGTCTGTACCGAGCGACCACAGACCCAGGCATGAGAGAGTCATGTGTGGAACCAGATGTTATTCCTCAGAGAAGTTGTTATTACTCAACCGTTAATGGCTGCTTTGTATAGCAGCCGGCTTCAATCAACATCCCTTGTAAAAGGAGTTGGTTAGTTAAGTCAGGGGTAAGGTAATCGCCTTGGTATGGTGAGAAACTTGCCCTTTATTGCCTATTTAACATTTTCACTGCTATACTCTTATGTGACCAGTACTGGGAGATGGGACTTCCTCTTACCAGGCAGTGACTGGAGGGATGGGCTGGCCGTTCCTGCTCCATGTGACCAGGGGAGAGGGACTGCCCTGGACCTCACAGGGGAGGATGACCTCAGAGCCCACTTCGGCAGCCATCTTAACTGTGTTCTCCTGACTGCTCACACCTACGATCTTAGGCTTGGCTGGGGGAAAAGTAAACATTATATATTTTACACAGTACCTCTATCAATGAAACACTTTGAAGAGAGGCCATTGACATTGCAGGCACTGGACAGCCTTTTCAGTAAGTACATTTGCAGCGCTTACTGTTGACACTAAGCTGGATCTCACGGCTGGCGTAGCCCACTGCACTGGTGGCTGTGCAGATGTATATGCCTGCATCCTCTGCAGTGGGGTTGAGGATGTGGAGGTAACCATCATTGTCTGACTGGGCAGAGGACATGTCCCTGGGCAGGGGCTCCCTTCCCTGGGGGCAGAGCAGGCAGAATGAGGCCCGGGCCCAGATACACACTCAACTGCACTGGGACACATACAGTGGGGAGGACAAGTATTTGATACACTGCCGATTTTGCAGGTTTTCCTACTTACAAAGCATGTAGAGGTCTGTAATTTTTATCATAGGTACATTTCAACTGTGAGAGATGAATCTAAAACAAAAATCCAGAAAATCACATTGTATGATTTTTAAGTTATTAATTTGCATTTTATTGCATGACATAAGTATTTGATACATCAGAAAAGCAGAACTTAATATTTTTTTAATACAGAAACCTTTGTTTGCAATAACAGAGATCATACGTTTCCTGTAGTTCTTTACCAGGTTTGCACACACTGCAGCAGGGATTTTGGCACACTCCTCCATACAGACCTTCTCCAGATCCTTCAGGTTTCGGGGCTATCGCTGGGCAATTCAGCTCCCTCCAAATATTTTCTATTGGGTTCAGGTCTGGAGACTGGCTAGGCCACTCCAGGACCTTGAGATGCTTCTTACGGAGCCACTCCTTAGTTGCCCTGGCTGTGTGTTTCGGGTCGTTGTCATGCTGTCATACATGGCCCCATCCATCCTCCCCTCAATACGGTGCAGTCGTCCTGTCCCCTTTGCAGAAAAGCATCCCCAAAGAATGATGTTTCCACCTCCATGCTTCACGGTTGGGATGCGTTGTTCTTGGGGTTGTACTCATCCTTCTTCTTCCTCAAACACGGCGAGTGGAGTTTGACCAAAAGCTATTTTTTCTCATCAGACCACATGACCTTCTCCCATTCCTCCTCTGGATCTATCCAGATGGTCATTGGCAAACTTCAGACGGCCGGACATGCGCTGGCTGGAGCAGGGGACCTTGCGTGCGCTGCAGGATTTGAATCCATGACGGCGTAGTGTGTTTACTAATGGTTTTCTTGAGACTGTGGTCCCAGCTCTCTTCAGGTCATTGACCAGGTCCTGCCGTGTAGTTCTAGCTGATCTCTCACTTCCTCATGATCATTGATGCCCCACGAGGTTGAGGATCTTTGTATGGAGCCCCAGACCGAGGGTGATTGGACCGTCATCTTGAACTTCTTCCATTTTCTAATAATTGCGCCAACAGTTGTTGCCTTCTCACCAAGCTGCTTGTCCTATTGTCCTGTAGCCCATCCCCACCTTGTGCAGGTCTACAATTTTATCCCTGATGTCCTACACAGCCTCTGGTCTTGGCCATTGTGGAGAGGTTGGAGTCTGTTTTGATTGGATGTGTGGAGAGGTGTCTTTTTATACAGGTAACGAGTTCAAACAGGTGCAGTTTAATACAGGTAATGAGTGGAGAACAGGAGGGCTTCTTAAAGAAAAACTAACAGGTCTGTAAGAGCCGGAATTCTTACTGGTTCGGTAGGTGATCAAATACTTTGTCATGCACTAATAAAATGCAAATGAATTACTTAAAAATCATACAATGTTGATTTTCTGGATTTTTGTTTTAGATTCATCTCTCACAGTTGAAGTGTACCTATGATAAAAATACAGACCTCTACATGCTTTGTAAGCAGGAAAACCTGCAAAATCGGCACAGTGTATCAAATACTTGTTCTCCCCACTGTATCTAGGGCCAAAGGTTCAAAACCCAACTTCACTTCTGATGCTTGCTATAATTACAGAGCCGAGCCCCCTTCCCAAATTAAACTAATAAGATGCCTCTCTCTCTCTCTTCTCTCTCCTCTCTCTCTCTCTCTCTCTCTCTCTCTCTCTCTCTCTCTCTCTCTCTCTCTCTCCTCTCTCTCTCTCTCTCTCTCTCTCTCTCTCTCTCTCTCTCTCTTCTCTCTCTCTCTTCACTCTTCTTCTTCTCTCTTTTCCTTCTCTCTCTTCCTCTCCTCCTCTCTCTCTCTCTCTCTCACACTACACACACACACACACACACACACACACTTCCCTTTTGAACATAATATGGCTTTTGCAGACTACCTTTCATCTGACAAGAATATACATTTAGTTCACTCTAGTGCACTAATCTGAGAATGTATGGAACAAGGCTATGAAAAAACGTTCCTTAACACAGGCAGCCGTATAATATATAAATAAGTGTTACGTTAGTTTAAAGGTTATTAACATGATGTTAGTTGCCATTCATTTTAAAACAGATGGGCTGTGATTATAATCCCCTCTAGATTCCCTTGTGCTAAATTACATGATTTGTCACGGGCCATTTGTCATATGTGTTTCGAGAGATGGAGCCAAAACCATCATTAGAGAAAAAATTGCTTCCGAGCAGAAAGCATAACATCCTACCTTGGACCAGACAATAGTTGGCTTGGGAACTCCACTGGACTCACATGACAGGGTAATGGCCACACCCTCATTGGCTATGTAGTGGTATGGACCAGCGCTGATCTCTGGGGGCACTGGAAAAGTAGGTCACAAGTACAGCTGTCGACTGAGCATGGACAACCATGGAGGCAGAATTATCCCTGGATTTAGCTCACAGCATCAGCCTTCAAGGCATTTCTTCATTACAACTTGTTGATGAACCCTAATCTGTGTGTGTGTCTGTCATTATTGTCTATGGACAAAGTGACTGTTCATCAATGTATGCAGTCTTAACTATAACACTGCAGGGTGCTCAAGTTACTCAGAGGTTGTTTTCCCAAACTAATAGTCAGCATGTTCTTAAGATCATTAAATGACCCCATGACTATAACAGGTTGGCATTTATTGGGATGACTCATGTACTGGAGGCAGCTCTGCAGAGTGGTCACTAGCTGGCACAGCCACAAAGTCATGAATTCTGGTTTTAAACCTAACCCTAACCCTAACCTTAACCACACTGCTAACCCTAATGCCTAACCCTAACCTTAAATTAAGACCAAAAATCAACTTATTGTTTTCATGCATTTCTACGATGCAGCCAATTTTGACTTTGCAGCTAGCTCATCTAGTTCCTCCGTTCCCCTCAATAAAGGTCAACCTGCATGACACTAGAGGATCTGCTATAGCCCTGTATTGACCATTCTGTAAATCCTTTCTCCTCTCACCATGGACTTCCAGGCTGACAGATATGTTGACCGACCCCGCTATGTTCACCGCAGTGCAAACATACGTCCCAGCATCCTCTGGGAGTGCCCTCTCTATGTACAGGCTGCCATCACTCCTCAGGAATGTCCTGCCACTCAGCCGCAGCTAGGGAACAGCAATGGATTCAATTAGACAATGGTACACACACATTTCAAGAGGTAGTAAGATTGTAAGATTATTTGGGACAGGTCATCCTCACTTCATTTCCATTGTGGGTCCAGTGTCTCTCTGGCAGGGGTATTCCATCCAATAGCATGCAGGGAATGCTCAGAGACTGACCAATCCCAGTGGTGATGACTGGTGCACCATGTGCCAAAAAAGGGGGCTCTGTTGGACAAAGCGGGGGGATATTGTTACATGAGCAGACAGACAGAGATACAAAGCAGCAGTAGAAAAAATAATGAAGGATCAAACTGAAACTATTATGGGGAGAGGAAGCAATGGATACTAGTGTTATCTATCAGCAGAGAAAGGTAAGACTGAACACAAACACTAGTTCATACCCAGTCCACTGACACTGACTCTGGCCTCAGTCCTGATGGTTCCAAACTGGTTCTTGGCCTCACAGACATACACGCCTTCATCATCCAACCAGACACCTGTGGACCAATGTATAGCGGGGGGAGAATACTGTTATCATAACCAAAGATATATACAGATTGCACTCTATAGGATGGAAATATATCTCCATGCAAACCTCAGTATGAGAAAGGTAACATGTGGAAGTACTGTATTTAGAGTTGACAAGGCAATACGAACAAGATTTCATTTTCATCAACTTTGTTTCAACCGTTTACTGGCATTATCTTGGTTTAATTATAATGTCATTAGGGTTAATTGAAAACTGATGAATACAATTAGGTGCAAAGTAGTACAGCTGCCTATACAACATGTCTTACACAGTATATTCTACTTAGAACACATGATGACAGATGGAAACATGATTAAATTGCCAGTGTCTACATGGCTGATGTCAACCCATGTGAAGAGTAAACAGTGAGAGTGATGTGGTTCATGCATGTACAATATTTAGCCTACATGCAGAATCTGACACATTAATTAATAGGACACTGGACTCTCTTACTATAAACAACGGCAGGTAAAGACAGAAGCATCTGCTGCCGTTTAAGCAAATCAGGTCAGTATGCAGACACAGACAGGGCGAGTGATGGAAGTCCACTTCTCCATGCAAATACTACTGTTTCTCCCTCGCCAATAAAAAATAACCCAGCCTATAAATATTGAGGATCTATGCTGTGGATATATCAATCTCTCTCTCTCTCTCTCTCTCTCTCTCTCTCTCTCTCTCTCTCTCTCTCTTTCTCTCTCTCTCTCTCCCCCTCCCTCCCTCCCTCCCTCACTGGCCAAGGCTAAAGTCATGGTCCAAAAGATATTATATCCACATCATACAGTTAAACTCGACTCAACCCTGATTTAACATGGAAATCTCTGTCAGATCTCTAAGGCCCTCAAAGTGCCTCAGTTTGCTTCACTGCAGGAGAAAGGGGAGACGCTCTATTTATTCAGCAGTGCCAGCTGTATCCTGTTACGCTCACTCTCTTAAGAAAACGTTTACTGAATCTGATCTGAGGGGCTCCACCTCTTCAATATTTATGAACCCAAAGAATGTCAGCCGTGCCAGTCACACACTTGGCGCCAATGGAGGTTCTGGTCTCTTTGGTGCCTGCTGCTTTGGTATGGAATGCAATAGTGGGATAGTGAAATATTGTAAAGAACAATAGTGGGAAAGGGACATAAGACTCACTCTGGATCAGGAGATGCCCTTTTTCTAGTTGCACCTGGCTACCGCTGCTGTCTACGTTAGTGAGAATCGGTCTCCCATCATCTCGACGCCAGGTAACCTTGGGCAATGGGAAACCATGGGCGACACAGGGWAGGGTGACATTCTCCCCCACATCTGCCATCATGTCAACGGGGGTTTCTGAGAACAGAGGGGCCGCTGTGGGAGAAAGAGTGGGGAGATCAGCGTGAAGTTCTCTATACACAAATAGTGTATAAAAAGGACATATAACTACTCTACTTAAAATACATAAACAGTCTGTATTACACCTACTTGGTTTATATAAAGGGTGAAATGCCTTGCCATTATTACTGGTTATCTGAAAGTAGCATTAATTCAGTAAGGCCCTCACCTCCAACCTCCAGAATAACGGTAGCAGAGGAGGTTCCAGCCGGGTTTCTGGCCACACAGCTGTACTCCCCGGCATCCTTCTCCTGCACCCCTCGGATCTGCAGCGTCCCACGATGCACGTCCTGCTCAGCAAAAGGAACTGAGTCTACTTGTAGATCACCTGAGAAAAAACAAGAAAATTACACTCAGACACAGTGACTTATTAATGAATGCAAATATCAACCTAACAGGTATCACATCACAACGAATCACTCAGTGATCAGTATTTACCTTTGGACCATTTGACCAGAGGAGGGGGGACACCTGTTGCTTGGCATGCCAGAGTGGCATCACCTCCAACGGCTACCATCACAACCTGTTTCACCACCCAGATACTGGGTTCCTCTGTAGGGAGGGGAACCAAGATAGAGCTTAAATAATAAACATGACCAAAACATGTTTATTATCTGCCAATTCGGCAGACAAGTTCACAATGCTATACATGACCAGAATAGCAAAGTAATGTGAAATTAATTTTGTAAATTGACTGGGCCACGGCCCAGGCAGGAGGTAAAAATAGAAGTATCGCTGTCTGACATTTCACACGCCTTGTACGTCAGTGGAGACGTGACAGAGACAGATGCTTCAGTAGTCAAGAGAGAAAGACAGCTGAAAGGATAAAACGATGCATCCAGCCAGAGACCGGCATGATGGTGTCTTGACAGACCAGTGTTGTTCAAAATGACACTCCCAGACAAAAGTGAGTATAATACAAGCACACTCCAGGGAGAAGCTGCCATGGTCCATCAGTGGTGTGCCCTCTGTCAAGCACTCACTGACAGCAAGGCTAAAAATACATCCTGATGACTGTCAACCCTGCCCACACAMGGAAGTTTCAACCCACTGAGCAAGACAGGAGGAAATATGCCACTGTCAATCTGAGCTCTACTCACAGCTAGACAACATAGCCCAAACACTATGGATCAGAGAGAAATTCATTCAAACAGCACTCAACAAAGTTTTCTAACACATAAACCATACAATAGTGACCCTACTCTGAAAATGTATGCCTGAGGAAACAGTGGAAGATAATCTTGAGTTGAACTAGTCTAGAGAGAACCTGTCATAGCCTTTATAGAGCTGTCTCACTTAACCTATGGTAGGACTAGGGCTGTAACGACATCTCTACCTACCTGCATAATTGAGAGACACAGTCTGTTTAGCAGTTCCAGCCTTATTGGTTGCAAGGCATGTGTAGTTCCCAGCATCCTCAGGGAGGGCATCTCTGATTGTTAGGCTACCATGTTTGGATATAGCCATCCTGTATCATGTAAGACAGACATCAGTCARGGGAATTAATGTTTGTTGATTTAGATGATTACAAATGCAGATGTCCCAGTGAAATTCATCACTAGCTGACCAAGGAAATGTTTGTATTGCTTAAGGCATTTCTCTTTTGAAAATGTATTTATTGGCAGCCATATGTAAATGTACAAAAAATCTGGAATAATATAGTTTTGTGGTTAGATGTAACTATAAAATTAAGCAAACAAGATGTGACATTTGTATATTCATAGTAGGCATTTAAAATAGAATCAAACAAGTCTCTGCAGCTGCTGTCGTGTAGGTGTTGAGTGGGCTGAGAGTTCCTTTACCTTGGCTGATTAGTGAGGAAGATGTTTCCATGACTCCAGAAGAGCTGTGGAGTGGGGGAGCCGGACGCTGTGCAGATGAAGTGGACCTCAGACCCCCTGGAGAAGGCTTGGCTCTGGGGGCTGACTACCACAGAAGGGGCCTCTACAGAGACAGAGAGGATCCATAGTAAAGGGCTGATGACTCAAGTCCCAGTCATGGCTTTATGATAAGTCATTTATTACAGGCAGCGGTGATCATGGCTAAACTGTGGTGAACCTCTGCTAGTCTGGGGGCAGATCAGGATTAACAGGGAGGGCCTGACGTCATGATCACAGCGGATCACAGTCAGAGACGTTTCAAATTTGTTTCATCGTTTTCAAACGCATTTTCAAGCGTCTGATGCCATGCCCATGATAGAACCTGCAATTTTCAACTTGCATCAATTGGGCTGATTTGAAACATGTTCTGACTGGGAGCATTTCTGGAGAAGTGGATAAGTCCTTCTACTAAGGCAGTAATGGAAAGCAGATGCCAGAGGCCTGGAGGAGGTATGGAGGAGGCCCTGGTGTGTTTAGTGTTTACAGTTTTTTCCAACTGCTTACAAACAAAATCTTTTCATGTCACACGATTTTTGAAACCTCTCACTCAAAGTGCAAAACTACACACCAAATATCCAAAACCATAAGCTATTTCTCAGCCTTTGACTCAGTTGTCAATTGCATAAAAACTTTTTTCAAGACACTACACACAATTCTCTACCTAAAACACAAAAATCTAACAGGAAGTGACTTGCTTTCCTTTTCCAAACACAACCAATCAAAATGCTACACTTATTCACCAGGTCACACACACACTCCTCACATGTGCAAACACTAATAGCTTAACTGATCACTAACCAATCACTGCTTTACTGTAGTATAGGCCTATAAATAGGTCAAATTATCTGTTTTGAACAATGGATGCCAACAATGGACAGAGAGCAAGAAGAGTAGGAGGGAGAGGAAGAGGAAGAGGAAGAAGAGGACGAGGGCAAAGAAGAGAAGGAAGGAGAGCCATCTCTGATGAGATTAGGGCAACACTTGTTGATCATGTGATCAACCACGGTTTGACCATGAGAGAGGKTGGACTGAGAGTCCAGCCCAACTTCCGTCGATTTACAGTGGCGTCCATAATTCGAACCTTCAGAAATGGAAACAGGTATGCAACTATCTAATGACTATTTTAGCATTACAGTAATGTACTGTAAAATACATATGATTGCATAAACATTTGTAAACATTTGTAACTCTAAGCCATCCATTTACTGCACTGCATTGAATGAATGAGGTTGGTTATCATGCTGTACTACATTTTTTTGTACATTGTTTACAGTTCCTATGCTGAACACATACTGTGTTTGAATTCTGTACAGAGTGGAAAGGCAAAGACATCATGGAGGACGAGGACGCTTATTTACAGATGTACAAGAGACTGCAATTGTAAATATGGTTTTGGCCAACAATGCAATTAGGAATCGAGAGATAAGAGAGCATATCTTGAATAATGACACCATATTTAACAACATCAATGCTGTAAGCCTGTCGACTATACAACGCATCCTCCAACGGCACCGAGTGACGATGAAACAACTTTACAAGGTGCCATTTGAGAGAAACTCTGACAGTCAAGAATATGCGACATGACTTTGTAGAGGTACTGTGGGGCAAAAAAGTATTTAGTCAGCCACCAATTGTGCAAGTTCTCCCACTTACAGTTTTTTTGGATTGCTTACACACTAAAATTAAAAGTAGTACACTATTAGCAAAACCTTACACTCAAGAAGCAAAACATCAGCCCATATTTGCACAACTATAAGCACATTGTCAACCTCACACTTGTTGCAAAACTCTACACACAGTGATTTGCAAAACACTAAACACACTTAACATACATTACACACAAAAATCTATCATGAAGTCACGTCCTTGCAATACCAAAGCACTGACTGTCAAATTACCACACCGTCCAACCAATTGGTTCAACACAGTCATCAGGTGTGCAAACACTCGTTTGCTTAATTGTAGACACACCAATCAGGTGTATAAGCACTATAAAAAGCAGCAGGTGAGTTCATCGGTCTTCAAGCACAATGGAAAGAGTCAGAGAAAGAGTAAGACGAGGAGGAGGAGGAGGAGAACGAGGAGGAGGACGACGAGGAGAATGAGGAGGACGAGGAGAACGAGGAGGACGAGGAGAACGAGGAGGATGAGGAGGAGAACGAGGAGGACTAGGAGGAGAACGAGGAGGACGAGGAGGAGGAGGAAGGGGAGGAAGAGAAAGAGGAAGACAAGAAGGTGCTCAAAGAGGACCGAATCTAACAAATGAGATCCGCGCAACACTGGTTGACCACGTTGTCAACCACGGCCTGACGCTGAGGGAGGCTGGACTGCGAGTACAGCCAAATCTTAGCCGATATACAGTGGCAAGTGTGATGAGAACATTTCGACTGGAAAATAGGTATTGTAAAAATATCATCATATCAAAAACATCTGCACGGTTTCAGTAACTGCTTACAGTACTGTATTCTATGCACTATCAGCACTTCTGTTACAGTACTGTATTCTATGCACTATCAGCACTTCTGTTACCTTTTCCTGTGAAATTACTGTACTATTGTATACTGGGGTTTTTTTCTACATAGGATTGAGGGTCAGGGACGACAAGGGGGAAGGCCTCCTATYTTCACAGAACAGCAAGAGAGGGAGATAGTAAACATGGTTTTGGCCAACAATGCTATAACACTCAAGCAGCTCCAAGCTAACATTGTCAATAACCACGCCATTTTCAACGATATCCATCAGGTCTCAACATCAACACTGGCACGCATCCTAAAAAAAAAACATATTCAAATTAAGCAAATTTATCGAGTGCATTTCGAGCGCAATTCCGAAAGGGTGAAACGACTGCGGCATGATTATGCAGAGGTATGTATTCACTTTAGCAGTGTGATCTTGCATACTGTCTCATAATCTTTTACTGCACTGTAATATGTATACTAGATCTACACTGAACTACACAATTTTGCCTGACACTGTTTTTCAGAGAGTTTTACGAATGGATGGAGAGGAGATCCAGCATGAGTTCATTTACGTAGATGAGGCTGGGTTCAACCTGACGAGAACACGAAGGAGGGGAAGAAACATCTTTGGCCACAGGGCTATAGTCAATGTCCCAGGGCAACGTGGGGGTAATATAACACTCTGTGCAGCCATTACACAGAATGGGGTCCTCCACCGCCATGCCCATATGGGCCCTTACAACACAGCACTCATACTTACATTCTTGGACCAATTGCACAACATAACAGCAGCAAATCAAATCGATCATATGCAATACATTGTTGTCTGGGACAATGTGTCTTTCCACCGCTCTGCTCTGGTTCAGAACTGGTTTCAGCAACATCCACATTTCACCGTRCTATATCTTCCACCATACTCTCCATTCCTCAACCCCATAGAAGAGTTTTTCTCAGCATGGAGGTGGAATGTATATGATCTCCGTCTCCAGGCTGAGGTACCCCTCATCCAAGCCATGGAGGAGGCCTGTGACCAGATGGAGGTAGCAGCAATGCAAGGATGGATTCGTRATTCAAGACGTTTCTTTCCAAGGTGTCTTGCTAATGACAACATTGCCTGCGTGGTTTGATGAAARTCTCTGGKCAGATCCAACTAGGCGAAGAGACAATGTCTAGTTATTTTTTATTTTATTTTTTTGAACTTACAATACGTAAAGTGACGTTTGGTTACAGTATTATGAATCTCCATGTCAACATTTTGGGCGTGTTGAGAAATAAATGAGTTTCTTCAGTCTGCAACATTGGTCTTGTGTAGTGTTTGGTGAATTGACATTATATTTGTACTTTGTTGATAGTAGCCTATTCTAATCATAGGGAAGTAGAAGTGCTAAAAGTGTTTTAGGTTTATCACAGCAGAGTGTAACTCGTGCAAACAGAGTATAGTAATGTGAAACGTGTGTGTTTTATATGGTAACAAAGTGTGGTTTTTAAAAAGAAGTGTATAGTTTTTACAAGAGTGTTTAATTTTGCAAAGGATCTGTAGTGTTTTGCTAATTGGGTGTGTGGTTGTGCTAATTGTGTGTAGTGTTTTGAAAACACGGGCCCTGTTTTGAAAATCGTGCTTAAGCAATCAAAAAAAACTGTAAAAAGATGAGAGAGGCCTGTAATTTTCATCATAGGTACACTTCAACTATGACAGACAAAATMAGAAAAAAAATCCAGAAAATCACATTGTCGGATTCACCATGAATTTATTTATGTGGATGAGGTTGGCTTCAACCTCACCAAAACCAGGCGCCGCGGAAGAAATGTAATAGGACAGAGGGCAATTACCAATGTCGCTGGACAGCGTGGGGGTAATATAACTATGTGTGCTGCCATCACTCAAAACGGGGTCCTCCATCACAATGCCACACTGGTGTTGTGTTGTGTACAACACCGGCCATATGCTCACTTTTCTGGATGCAATTTACACAGTGCTTGTCCCTGATCCAGATCAGGAGCCTGCTAGATGGGACAATGTTAGTTTTCACCGGGCTGTTCTGGTCCAAAACTGGTTTGCCACCCATCCACAATTTGTAGTTTTGTACCTACCCCCATATTCACCTTTTCTAAATCCCATAGAGGAATTCTTCTCAGCCTGGCGCTGGAAAGTGTATGATCGCCAACCCTATGCCCGCATGCCGCTTCTCTAGGCAACGGAGGACACATGTGGMGACATAGAGGTTGCCTCTGTCCAAGGTTGGATACGCCATGCTAGGAGATACTTCCCTCGATGTTTGGCAAGAGAAAACGTATCTTGTGATGTGGACGAAGTATTGTGGCCAGACCCAGGCCGGAGAAGAGATGAAGCGTAGCTTAGCACTGGTGACTGCCCCCCCCCTACCAATTCTTGGACTGCCCCCCCGGGACCCCCCACACACACAATTGTGTTATTTACTGTATTCTAAAGAATATACTTTTGGTTTACATATGTTTATGGTTTTGTTGTATGCTACTGTATACAACAGTAATMTTTGGCCTAATAAATATTTTCTGTTTCTACATTGCATTGGTGTTTACAGTGTACTTGTTACCCCTCTCAGCAGATTACTTTCACTGTAGAACGTTGTATTGAAATGTAGATATAAGCCTATGAAAGACCAAAGAGCTTRAGATTTAGAACAACAGTGTTTACATGGTATATCCAAAAATGTACTATTATGAAAGCAGTGTTTGCCATTTGATGCAAATGCTTCATTCTGACATGTGTTTATGGCATTTTGAATGCAGTGTTACATTTTGAAGGAGATGTGAGGCATTTTGCATTTTGTGTGTGCAGTTTTGGGAATTGTGTGTAGAGTTTTGAAAAAAGGAGACAGTTTTGAAAATGTGTGTAAGCAGTTGGAAAACACTGTAAGCAGATAACCGTTGGGGTGCGGTGAGCTACAGTACCTGGGACAAGCAGCCACACTGTGACTTGGCTGTCTCCATGGGCGTTGGTGGCCACACACTGGTACTGGCCGGCGTCCTGGGGCAGCAACCCACTGATCTCCAGGAAGGAGTTGGGCAAGACCCGTACCCTCCCGGAGCGGGTCAGGATAGTGAGGCCTGCCCGCTGCCAGGTCAGGTTGTGTCGCATGGAGCCCTCCACCTGGCAGGCCAGCACAGCCACGGCCCCCACAGTAGAGCTCACATTCACTGGGGCCTTCAGCACCGGAGGAGGCTCTGTCTCATGGGAAACACAGTCAACACAGTGAGACAAACAACACACTATCAGCAGGGACTAAACAGTACAGACATAGTTTACTGTCAATGTAAACATTTGGAATTACATTTTTTAAATCTGTGGACTTTATATCAGCAATATATAAGAAGTATTTTGGAATGCTATTCATATATTTGAAGTGGTGTATGTGTGTGTGTGTGTGTGTGTTCTTCTGACATACCTCTCACAGTCAGCTGTGTGAGGGCTCGTCCCAGTCCCGCGCTGCTCTGAGCGATGCACTCGTACGGACCCTCATCCTCACCTGAGGCATGCGGAATTTCCCATGATGCTTTGCCAGAGAACCTGAGACATATGAACAGTTAGCTGGCAGGTGAATGATGATGGGAACAGGATACTGTCTTACAGCACTGACAAATTAGCCTCTCTGGCACAGAGACACAGTGAATTCCTCTCGCCAGAGGTCGGCATTATTTAATGTACACTACCGTTCAAAAGTTTGGGGTCACTTAGAAATGTCCTTGTTTTTAAAAGAAAAGCACATTTTTTGTCCATTAAAATAACATAAAATTGATCAGAAATACATTGTAGACATTGTTAATGCTGTAAATGACTATTGTAGATAGAAATGGCTTATTTGTTATGGAATATCTACATAGGRGTACAGAGGCCCATTATCAGCAACCATCACTCCTGTGTTCCAATGGCACGTTGTGTTAGCTAATCGAAGTTAATCATTTTAAAACGCTAATTTGTCATTAGAAAACCCTTTTGCAATTATGCTAGCACAGCTGGAAACTGTTGTTCCGATTAAAGAAGAAATAAAACTGGCCTTCTTTAGACTAGTTGAGTATCTGGAGCATCAGTATTTGAAGGTTTCGATTACAGGCTCAAAATGGCCAGAAAAAATACCTTTCTTCTGAAACTCGTCAGTATATTCTTGTTCTGAGAAGTGAAGGCTATTCCATGCGAGAAATTGCCAAGAAACTGAAGATCTCGTACAACGCTGTGTACTACTCCCTTCACAGGACAGCTCAAACGGCCCGGGTGCACAACTGAGCAAGAGACAAGTACATTAGAGTGTCTAGTTTGAGAAACAGACGCCTCACAAGTCCTCAACTGGCAGCTTCATTAAATATTACCCGCAAAACACCAGTCTCAACGTCAACAGTGAAGAGGCGACTCCGGGGTGCCATACTTCTAGGCAGAGTTCCTCTGTCCAGTGTCTGTGTTCTTTTGGCCATCTTAATCTTTTCTTTTTATTGGCCAGTCTGAGATAAGGCTTTTTCTTTGCAACTCTGCCTAGAAGGCAAGCATCCCGGAGTCGCCTCTTCACTGTTGACGTTCAGACTGGTGTTTTGCGGGTAATATTTAATGAAGCTYCCAAGTCTAGTGTCTTAGTGTGTTCAACGAACAGATACTCACTGGAACAACTTATCCTCTCCAAGAGACACTCCACTCCGGGTGAACCTCAGCCTATAGGGAACATCGCTCTCTACCGAACAGCCAATCATAGCGGGCTGCATATAAAAGCTGTTCACCACAAGGGGCATGCTCACAGCTGGGGGATCTGTTTCAAGACAAAAAGGAGAGGAGGGAAGAGGTCACACACCGGACTAGGGCTGTCTGTGAGACAGTAGGGTGGAGACTGAGGAGAAGGGTCTCTTACCTGGGATGATGTTTGTGTAGGAGACACTGGACAACCTCTGGAAGCGGTAACCTTCCTCATCCTTCCCTGTCACCTTGAGGAAGAAACTTTGGGAAGGAGTGCGAAATTCTGGGACACTCCAGAGTCCTCGGCTGCCCCTGTCAGAGGGCAGAGGCACAGGGAGGGTGCGTAGGGAGCGTCCTGAACCTGACACTAACTCCATGAGACTCAGCTGACCTGGTGGCTTCAGTCCTGTACACTTCAGTAACACATGGGCTGGAACTCCTATGAAAGGGGAGGAAAGCCAAATGTTATTCAATGCAATCACATATACATACAAAGATGTAAAATGACATGTACACATTACCTTTGATGGGTCTCTCCCTGGTATAGTTGAACTCAGACACTGGTATACTGGAGAACCCAGCCCGGAAGTCCAGATTGCTGACCCCTGTAACTCTCAGAGTGTGGCGGCCACCACAGCCCACCTGGACATAGAAAGGGGACATTCAGTTGTTGTTTTGTACATCAGAGGTGACTAAATCAGTTATCACATTCTCAATACAGGATGATCACAACCATGTCAGGAGGCTCTACGGTACAGTACCTTCAGAGTCCAGGCTCCAGGTCGGGGGAACTTCAGGTTGACAACACGGGCTGAGTTTGGGATATTCAGTAGCTCTGTGAGGCCCTGCTCCACTCCAACAATGCGACCTAAGCAATTGAAACACATAACAATGTAATTTCAAAATGTGAAATAGCATTTGATGTTCAGCTAAATGGATATATAGTATTATTCTCAAGTAGTGGCAATCTTTTCAGTGAGAATACATAATGAAAGCATAATGTACCAAGGGGATCCCTGAGCTCGATCTGAGGGGCTGGCCCACTAAGTGACACAGTGAACTCCTTCAGGCTGGGGTCAAAGGGCACCTCCCACTGGTTCTCCTGAGCACTGTCATGGTTGGAGGAGAGCAGGTGGACCTTCAGGCCCTGTACTGTCTCTTCCACCCACTTCAAGACCTGGCAGGAAAGAAGACATCATCTCAGCAAGACAGCAGCACACCTCACACCCCACACAGCTAGAGGACAAACTAGACAGTGGTGGTCTGGAACCTGTCACACTAGACTAGGCTATATAACATTCTGGCAAAGACCTCTAGTGGAAACCAAATCAGAGCGAAAGGACAGGAAGGATGTGCATGTGACCTCATGACCCATCTCTGATTCTGAAACTGTCTGCTTCAACACTGCAAGCTGGTCTTTGTCTTTGGACCATTCTTCCATCGCCAAAGTATGTCTCAAAGGGATCTTCCATAAACAAAAGGAAAGTGAAACAGCTCAACTGTCAAAAAGATAACATACAGTTTTCTGCACTCTTAAGCATGAATTCCCCAGAGGAGTTGGAAGGCAACACAGTGGAAGGCAACACACTGTCCTTCTGCAAACTACCTTTAATGAATCATGGGATTGGTTCTCCTGTCCTGGCTTTACAAGAGTCCAGGAGAGATCTATTCCAGATTATAAACAGGTCCAACTGTGCAGGATAAATGAAGACTATCAATGAATCAACTGTTTTACTCTTTGTTATCTGAAAAATTGGGTGGGCTTTAAATAGCAAATGTGGCCTGAGAGGACTGATCTGGTCTGGAGTTGATGGGATTGTGGCGGCTTCACTGAAATGAGGCTCATTATCTTGTTATCAGAGAAAATATGACCCAATGCCTGGCTTCTGCTGTGACTGAAAAAAAKCCTGGGTGGCTTGATTGCATTCAATTCCAGTAGTAAACATCATTGAGTATACTTTTCCCCCATGACTATTACTGTAGAATATTTGACCGGTAGAATTTTTATCTTTGAGTTTTCAACCCTGTAGGTGAAATCATGCTGGTGGTTATGAATCAGAAGAAAAACAACCTGTGTCCTTTCTCCTTTACAGGAAAAGAAGAGCATAACCTGTTGTGTAACTGTGTCTTATTCATTTCACTGGCTGGACCATCCTTTTTCCATCTTTCAAGTGCTTTACAAGCAACTGTGGTCTTGTATTTGTTTTGACCCCATAATCGTGAGGGCAGACATTGTGGTTGCATTGTGTCTATAATAAAACAAACTGAAAACAATGCTTTAGTGGCCCCTCTGAAAAAAGGGGCTTATTCAACACATCTTCATATATTTAGGAATAATGGAGATTGGAGTGAGCAAAGCCTTTGATAATTTAATTAGCAGGCCTCCCCTCTCTGTGTACCGGCCCACTGGCTCCTCTCAGCAGCTGATTCCTCTCAGAGTTTACAACTGGAAACAGCTGTAAGGTCTGCCACATGTGCAGCCGTCCCCAAGGGAGCAGGAAACTGCTGTAGAGTGAGCTACATCTTCCACAAACCGGTGTCTATTTCATCTCCAGCACCCAGGGAGGACACAGAGTAGACATTCATCTCCCCACAGCCTTAGACAAAGGGACATAGAGACTGTCTGGTCTGACCAAGGTGTGTCTCAAGGAACATGGTGTGTTCTGATGGTGCTGCTACAGCCGCTCCCTGCCTGAGCCATGGGGAATCCAGAGAATCTACGGGTCTTTGAAACCTCATCCGCTGGGTCTCAGCTGAACAGGCACATGGCGGTGTGTCAGGAAGAAGCATGGACTGTTCTTTTCTTCCTCCAGCTTGGTGGTTGTCTACAGGGATTCCTCTTCCTCATGCCCCTTTGAACCCCTCCAGTAGACCGCCTGACTGATGGTTTCTCTCATCGTGGTTGGGGAACCTACAGACTACAGCCCTCCTTGCAGACAGGGGTCACCAAGCTCAAGCTCTGAGGTTAAGACGCTACCACCATTGCGGTGAGAGAAGAGACAGGGTGCCAGGAACCAGGCTATTAGGCCAGATCAGTCCCAGATGATCCCCGTTCTCCTATTGGAKGGGAATGTCAAAACACCTGCCTTGCCTTTCCCCCAGACAACAGACAAGAGTCTACCACATCTGTCTTCCTGTCTCTGGTCTAGACCACAGAGAATGGCTTTGTTCACTAACCTCAGGAACACGACAGAGGATACAGGTTAACTGGATTTCATTTATATTTTCACAAACACTCCTGTCGCTTTAACTCACTACTGGGCCCACCTGAAATCATTAGGCCAATGTTTCCAGTGGTTATTTTATGGAAGGAAGTCCAGCTATTTCAGAGAGGAGTGCATGTGGATCACAGGAGGTTGGTGGCACCTTAATTGGGGAGGATGGGCTTGTGGTAATGGCGGGAGTGGAATAGGTGGAATGGTATGAAATACATCAAACACATCGGAACCATGTGTTTGATGCCATTCCATTAGCTCCGTTCCAGCCATTATTATGAGCCGTCCTCCCCTCAGCAGTCTCCACAGGTGTGGATTTGAAACACAGAGACACGAACATGCATTGGCCAGGATACTGCCAAGGTAATCATAAACAGTCTACAGTAGATTATAGATGGGAGGGCAATAACTCATGAGCTCATGGCCTGTCCTGTCTCTTTATCACCCTTATTGAGTCTAAGCTGAGGCAACAGAACAGACATCCACAATATGCATGGATTCGTGCATGGATGAAACCTCCCAGAGCCCAGAACGATMTCTCTTGGCCAGGTTCTCAGTCCTCTTACATCCTTCACACACTGAGAACTGAGGATAGCCTCTGTGATCATTAGGACCAGAATCAACGCATTAGTGTTCTTTTTCTACCCGAGCTCGGGATTGTTTGGCTATTTGCTCCAGTGATAACAACAAGTTAAGTCTTAAGAGTTGAAGGAGTGTCACACACAAGGTTTCACAATGAGCTGTTGTGTGTGGACTTGGAGCCAGCTCCAGTGGGCAGCTGTGTTGGAAAGGGAAGCCATGACAGATCATATCCTGGGATTAGACAGTAAAATAAGCAGTCTGCTTTCTCTCCACCTCTCCCCCCGAGACCACAAAACACTATGTATATTTGATTTGGCAACAGTTTATTAAACTCATATTAAGGGGGAAGATGTTAGTTAGATGTCAGGTATTCATGCGGTTTCTAAGGATTAAAGGATTTACATTCATTTAGTAATAACATGCCACCTAGAAGTTACAATCCCACTGGTTGTAAATGCAACTGAAATACGGTAGTAGTTCTCCATGTGGCTCCATACTAAATGAGCAGAGAGAATAGCATGACATTTTAAAGGTATAATGGGTCACATTAAAACATAAAGGCACTCCTGCCACTATCCACACTCGGGCCCAGGTTGAGAGGACTGGTTTCTGTTGGGGGGGTGAATGTGGTGCCTCAGCTCCTCACTATTAACCACTATAACGTAGCACAGCACTGTCCTGCAATGTGGACATGACATTCAGACACTCCTCAATGAACTGTGGAGGCTATGAAGTGTTCATAGAACCATATCCCACACACATACACACATGCACCATACATACTTGCATACATAAAGACCGGCATGAGTTGAAAGAAAGCAGACACACATAAAAACAGACATTGAGAACTGGGTTCAGGGGTTCAGTGGGCCACCTCCCCCAGTGAACAGTCATACTTGGCTCCAGTGTAGAGCTGCCCTCTCCTCAGCCCAGCCATCTCATGTGATGATATTCAGGATACCAGTGTCTCTCCCAAAGGAAACCGGCTTCTTTTATGTTTGGTTGGGAGTTATTGAGCCCCGTTGAATTTGGCTTCCAAGATTTGGGGTTCAGTTACATGATAAGATAAAGGAATCACTCACCCCTACTATGTAGTTCCTGGTGAGTTTAATATTAACTTCGAAAATATTTGATGTGTGTCTATGAAATATACAATGATTACATGTTCGGGTGATATGGGATTCATATCGCTAGTCTTTCAACTGCTTTTACATATCAAATATTCTCCATAAACCATTTGTTCACTTGAACCCACGTGCATTTTTTTTAACCCATGTCCTGAAGAGACAATAAACCTTTGCTTCTTACAGAAAAATCACACTATGGTTGACCATTTACTCAGCACACCCTCGTCAGTATGCTTGAAAATAATATCCATTTGTTTGATGACTCTCACCTCATTGACTTGCTGCTTGTTCAGGTGAAAGATCTGTCCAGAGCTGGTGGCAGCGATCTCCTCATAGGCTCTGTACCCAGGCTGAGAGCGGTCTCCACAGTCCCCAGTCAAGACAAACACAACCTGGGTGCACACAGAGGACAGCAATGGAAGGTTATTATTACTGAACTTATACTGAGATTATTGTAATCATACATTGCAATCAATCATTACCTGTGACTGTCGGAGCTGCACCAGTTGCAGCACGTCCCTTTTCAGGTGGTAGTCCTTGGCCCTGGCATCAGTGAACACGTAGATAAAGGAGCTTGGTAGAGACACCTCCAGGGCCTTCTTTATGGCTCCTATACTCATCTCTGGACAGTCTCCACCTCCCTGAGAGAAGACAACACACAGACCATTGATCCAACGCCATCACGGAGGGCCTCAATAGGAACAAGCAATACATCACTATGCATAGACCTGTGCTATGCTGTGTAGCCTAACCATAATCTTATTGAGGTTAGAAAACTATACTATACTGTATTGACTATAGAGACTACGGGCTTTATATTCTAAGTAGTCTGCATTTCTATTGTACAGATCCTGCATAGCCTACCTCTTTCCTGGTCTACAGATTGATATCAAGCATGTACAACCTATCCTATGGAGTCTGGCAGATGTTCTGGCAGAGGTGGTATAGCTCTAATGTTGTAACATGCTTTGGTTCTGGTACACACCTGGACAAACAGCTCCTGCAGATCCTGCTGGAACTTCTTTGGGTCAGTGGTGATGGACACAGGGCCAATGTCTAGGAGAACACATCATGTGGACGCTATTAACATTATACATGACGAATGGCTGGATAATCAAAGGACAATCAATAAAAGACAAAAATTAAAGATAATAAGATAGGTCAGTTGCACTGGATAATTATAGGCTTCTGGATGATAGTCCATGGTTAAATGATAGTCCATGGTTAAATGATAGTCCATGGTTAAATGATAGTCCATGGTTAAATGATAGTCCATGGTTAAATGGTAGTCCATGCTGCTCCCTCAAATTGTTTTTATTGTAATACCCTAATTCATTAGTGGTGGACAATTAAGTATCACATTCATGCTAGATTATATAATAATATAGCATGTCTGTGGGGTTATTGTGCCATCTCTGGGTCAAAAAGCCCATGATGATTGAGTAATCATTAGTTGTATTTAGTGCTGAAGTTAAAGCACCAGTGTAGTCAAATGGCAAACCACCCTGCATCCCACTGCTGGCTTGCCACTGAAGCTAAGCAGGGTTGGTCCTGGATGGGAGACCAGATGCTGCTAAACGTAGTTTTGGAGGGACAGTTGGAGAGCCAGAAGGAGGCACTATTTCCTCTTGTCAAAATGTTTTAAAGATTCCAATGCCCCAGGGAAGTGATTGGAGACATTGCCCTGTGTAGGGTGTTAATCCCGGTGTCCTAGCTAAATGATTGTGGACTACAGCAAAAGGAGGACTGAGCACGCCCCCATTCTCATGGGGCTGTAGAGAGAAGGTTGAGAGCTTCAAGTTCCTTGGTGTCCACATCAACAACAAACTATCATGGTCCAAACACACCAAGACAGTCGTGAAGAGGGCATGACAAAGCCTATTCCACCTAAGATGATTGAAAAGATTTGGCATGGGTCCTCAGATCCTCAAAAAGTTATACAGCTGCACCATCGAGAGCATCCTGACTGGTTGCATCACTGCCTGGTATGGCAACTGCTCGGCCTCCGACCACAAGGCACTACAGAGGGTAGTGCGTACGGCCCTATACATCACTGGGGCCAAGCTTCCTGCCATCCAGGACCTCTACACCAGGCGGTGTCAGAGGAAGGCCCTAAACATTGTCAAAGACTCCAGCCACGCTAGTCATAGACTGTTCTCTCTGCTACCGGACGGCAAGCAGTACCGGAGTGCCAAGTCTAGGTCCAAAATACTTCTTAACAGCTTCTACCCCCAAGCCATAAGACTCCTGAACAGCTAATCAAATGGCTACCCAGACTATTTGCATTGCCCCCCCCTCTCTCTCTCTTTTACGCTGCTGCTACTCTCTGTTTATTATCTATGCATAGTCACTTTAACTCTACCTACATGTACATATTACCTTGACTAACCAGTGCCCCCGCACATTGACTCTGTACCGGTACCCCCTGTATATAGCCTCGCTATTGTTATTTTACTGCTGCTCTTTAATGATTTGTTACTTCTATTTTAAATGTTTTACTATTTTTTACTTAACACTTATTTTTCTTGAAACTGCATTGCTGGTTAAGGGCTTGTAATTAAGCATTTCACTGTAAGGTGTTGGTTTTGAAATTCCCAATCTGGCCCTCAAACCATCATGGCCACCTAATCATCCCAAGCTTTCAATTGGCCCATTCCTCTCCCCTGTAACTATTCCCCAGGTGGTTGCTGTAGATGAGCATGTGTTCTCAGTCAACTTACCTGGAGAAATAAGGGATAAATGAAAGTCAAAAACGTGAGTTTTTTTTWACCATTTTAATTGAAAACAATCACAGTAATGATTTGATATTGGGATAAAAACGCCTGCATTGGACCTTTAACAGAGGGTGACCTGGTCAGTGTACCCCAGCATGACAAATAACAGCCTGCTAAGATCTGACACTWATTTGGACTCCTTCAAGGGATGATTGATGTAGCAGTAAACATTAACCGACAAACAGAGAATATATTGTTTGTGATAGAGAATAGGTTAGCATATAGAACAGTATTTCACTCTAGTGTGAGGGATGGGCCTGGTTGGTTGGGGTGGGGCCAACGTGTGTGTGTGTTTTTGTGTGTGTGTTTGTGTGTGTACGTGTGGCGTGTGTGCTTCAAGCTTTGCCATCAAATTGCAAGCCTTGCTTACTAAATATAACTATTACAATAGACATTGATAATTTGTGGACATGTCAGACTGTCAGTCTGCCTGGTGATTATTTCTTGATCGCTCTCTCTCGCTCTCCCACTGTATTTTTCTTGTCAGACTTTTAAAATCTTTGTCCCCACTTCACTCATAAAAGCCCATAAAACATGGATACTGTCACGCCTCTTTGTCAATCACCCAGTTTCTTTGCAATCTCAGGAGGTTAACAAGGTCCCCAAAGACAGAATGTGTGGCGTTAGTGTAGCTAGCCGAGCACAACATCCCCCTCCCAACTTCCAGCTCTTAGACCCAGGCTTGGTTACTGGGGCTGGTAGGCTTTCCGGAGGGGTGGATGGGGGGGTGATTGGGGTAATTACACACAAGCAGGCAGCATATGCTTCTCATCAGGGCTCAAACACCCTCCCCCAAAAGGGCACTCTCTATTTTCAAACTCCAGCTTTCCCATAGAGGGAGAGTGGAAGAGGGACGCTTGGGGAAGAAGCTTACCTGTTGCCATCCCCTTTAGCCCAGTTATCCTGTTCCTCTGTGTGAGTCATGTTAAGCACACTGACTGTAGCCTAACTCAAATGTAGCTGGGTTGTTCCACCAAGTCGTGCCTTTTGAGATGTGTAACTTTGAGATTTTTTGTTGTTGTTGATTTCACCCCATTTTAACATTCTGTCATAAGGAGCACATGCTCAACTTAATACAACACCTGCTTTACCATTTCAAGAGGTTAAATAAAGTGCCAAATAAAGTGACAGGGTTGACCATAACAGGGTTGACGATTTTATKTTTAATCAGCCATAAATCCCCTTGTGACAGGGGAAATGGAAGCTTGTTGTGTGCAACAGGGAGGGGCACTTGAATGCATGTTTCACAACAAAAAACACATTGTTAAAATACTTCTAGGTTGTCTATCTATGGGTAACAGGGTTGAAGTGTTACAGTATGCTCGACTCACTCGGTTTTCCACCACAAAACACCAGAAAATGGGCAAAAAGAGTAGAGCCAGCTCGCTTGCTTTTATATTATGATTTGACTATTAGATAGATGTTCAATGTTTCTTTTGAAAAATAGATTTTAAAAGGAATAGTTTCAACATATTAAAACAAGAGTTCAGTTCACATAACAGGGTTGACCTTAAAATGAGGGACAGGTTGTTTTTTGTTAAATTTAATCACTACTCACATTTAATAAATAATAATCTCCAGAAATGACGTTGTCAAAGCAACAAAATAACTAGGACTTTACAATGATGGCGAAAACTTGGTTAATTTCGTTAAAATCTTCCTGGAATTTTGGCACATTGGCAAGTCTTTATTCATATACAAATCAGATTTATTGAATTCTCCATGTGGTCTATATTAAAGGGCACTTAATTGAATACAACAGGCTTTTAAAACGTTATTCAACATTGGTGCACAACTTCTAATTAAAATATCAAAGGGATGCAAAAGGTAKTCATTTCGTGGAAAGACCCAATTAGTGTCTTATTTTTCGAATTTGTTTATCTTGAAACAGAGCGATAAACATCTGTAATTTGTAGTTTGCTTCCAGTTAAAAACCTCAGATTAGCCAATGGATAATAATTTGCATAATATAAATCAGACAAGGCTATACTGTATAGGCTACAGTTGATTTGGCTAGTAAATGTTACGATAAGTCATGTAGTGAGTGAAATGCAGGAGACTGAAATCAATTGTTCATGTCAATTGTTTAATGTAAATAATGTAGGCCTATTGTCTTTTTTTTTTTTTTATGCTAAATCTCTTACTCTTGTAATAAATAATTAGAGTTCTGCAACTTTTCATCTTTTCTTTTTTACCTGGGTCATGAAACGGGACGAGGACAAAGTTTTTGATGGGTCTGGTCCTCCGGTTGAGGGTCTTTTCCAGGATCCGAGAAGCGCCCTCTATCACCTGTTTGAGGTCGTCGTACATTGAGCCGGTAACGTCGAACACAAAGGCCAGGGTTGAAGCGCTGTCACTGTCCATGGAATCAAAGTCCTCCTGGACCCCCTCAACTCGCAGGTCAGCCAGTACTTTGGACCCGCAAATAAAGAGCGCCAAGACAAGGCACTTCAACATAATACCGGTCATTATCAATTCACTGCATCTGTATTTGTTTTCCAGAAATGTAACAAACCAGTTAAAACACAAAACTTTTGGCGAATAAAAAAAATCACCTAGGCCTATGGAAATACAATTATTGCCAAAAACAACTCAAATCCAAAAATCATTGGAAATGTTGCCTCAATTGAAATGCACGCCGATCTAGAGTAGATGATGTAGCACGTTATTTCCTCCGAGTTACATCCATGTACAAACGTTTGGAGGGACTGGAACGAGCTGCTCCCCTGGAGAAATGGAACGCTGAGCGCTCAGAACGGGGGCGGAGATGGGTGTTAAACGGGTCCTGAGTAGGAACAAGCAGATTTTTTTGTGTGTGTAACTTGACCCGGCTATGACTTCCAGCCCCAACCCTATATCCCACATTCTCCTGGCTGGGTACACTTTATCTAACAGCATTGGATCTGGCCAACCTAGTCTGGTGCAAAGCAATTGTGCACAACTTTTACAGTGGAGAATATTTGTGGTCATGACTCAAGAGCATTGTCCAAATGGCTTGGGTTTTATTAATAGCAGCGTTTATATTCAGCTGGCATCTAATTTTGTACATGRTACTCTCTGGTAGTAGCCTGTCATAACAGTATACTATCCCTCTGGTGCATGAATGGAATCAGTGGCCTGACAAGATACAGAGAAATACTGTACCAGATGTGTTTTCAGAGGAAAGGTTTAGGAAGCCAAACGTCCCTTTCTCTTCAGATTACACATACTGATAAGAGCGGATACTTCGATTGCATCACATGCTGAAGCATTCGCTCTCAGTGATCTATTTTCTGTATTTTTTTTTCATTCGATTTATTTGAGCCCAAATAAATATGTAACTGTCACGCCATGCAAGCCGTGAGACCGAGGTAGCATATCCGTACATTTGGCGAGGAGATAAGGCAACCTACATGAGGAAGGAAAGGGGATGTCTAGATTGTGGACAATTCAGAGACCCAAAAAATAACCATTGGTGTCTGACAGGAAATAACAGGAAATCGACAGAGATTTAGAGTCACACTTCTGTGACTAAAGGAATTATCATTTCAGTTTCCTATTCCACATTTCTTCTTACCCTAAAAAAGCATATAAAAGAGAAACAAGACCTTTTATATGARGCTGCTGCAACGCCAGAAAACAATAAATTAAAGCTGTTTGCTACAATGATAGACATTTTCTCTTTCTGAACCAACCAGGTCATAATTCAGACAAACAGCGCATTCGGAAAGTATTCAGACCCCTTTACTTTTTCCACATTGTGTTATGTTACAGCCTTATTCTAAAATGCTTTTTCCCTCCTCATCAATCTACACACAATAACCCATAATGACAAAGCAAAAAAACTTTTTTTGAAATTTTAGCAAATTAATTACAAATATATAATGGAAATATCACATTTACAAAAGTATTCAGACCCTTTACTCAGGACTTTGTTGAAGCACCTTTGGCAGCGATTACAACCTTGAGTCTTCTTGGGTACACCTGTATTTGGGGAGTTTCTCCCATTCTTCTTTGCAGATCCTCTCAAGTTCTGACAGGTTGGACGGGGAGCGCCGCTGCTCAGCTATTTTCAGGTCTCTCCAGATATGTTTGATCGGGTTAAAGTCTGGGCTCTGGCTGGGCCACTCAAGGACAATCAGAGACTTTTCCCGAGGCCACTTCTGCGTTGTCTTGGCTGTGTGCTTAGGGTCAATGTCCTGTTGAAAGGTGAACCTTCGACCCAGTCTGCGATTCTGAGRGCTCTGTGGCAGGTTTTCATCAAGGATCTCTCTGTACTTTGCTCCATTCATATTTCCCTCGATCCTGACTAGTCACCCAGTCCCTGCCGCTGAAAAACATCTCCCAGCATGATGCTACCACCACCATGCTCCATTCATATTTCCTTCGATCCTGACTAATCACCCAGTCCCTGCCGCTGAAAAACATCCTCCAGCATGATGCTACCACCACCATGCTTCATCGTAGGGATGGTGCCAGGTTTCCTCCAGATGTGAAACTTGGAATTCAGGCCAGAGTTCAATCTTCGTTTCAGCAGACCAGATTATCTTGTTTCTCATGGTCTGAGAGTTCTTTAGGTGCCTTTTGGCAATCTCCAAGCTGGCTGTCATGAGCCTTTTACTGTGGAGTGGCATCCACTCTACCATAAAGGCCTGATTGGTGGAGTGCTGTAGAGATGGTTGTCCTTCTGGAAGGTTCTTCCATTTCCACAGAGGAACTCTGGAGCTCTGTCAGAGTGGCCATCGGGTTCTTGGTCACCTGCCTGACCAAGGCCCTTCTTCCCCGATTGCTCAGTTTGGCCGGGCGGCCAGCTCTAGGAAGAATCTTGGTGGTTCCAAACTTCTTCCATTTAAGAATGATAGAGGCCACTGTGTTCTTGGGGACCTTCAATGATACAGACCTTTTTTGGTACCGTTCCCCAGATCTGTGTGTAACAGTTTAACTTTAGTCCGTCCCCTCGCCCCGATCCGGGCGCGAACCAGGGACCCTCTGCACACATCAACAACTGACACCCACGAAGCATCGTTACCCATCGCTCCACAAAAGCCGCGGCCCTTGCAGAGCAAGGGGAACCACTACTTCAAGGTCTCAAAGTGAGTGACGTAACCGATTGAAACGCTATTAGCGCGCACCACCGCTAACTAGCTAGCCATTTCACATCCGTTACACTCACCCCCCTTTCGACCTCCTCCTTTTCCGCAGCAACCAGTGATCCGGGTCAACAGCATCAATGTAACAGTTTAACTTTACGGCGTCCCCTCGCCCCGACCCGGGGGCGAATCAGGGACGCTCTGCACACATCAACAACGGTCGCCCACGAAGCATCGTTACCCATCGCTCCACAAAGGCCGCGGCCCTTGCAGAGCAAGGGGAACCACTACTTCAAGGTCTCAAAGCGAGTGACGTAACCGATTGAAACGCTATTAGCTTGCACCACCGCTAACTAGCTAGCCATTTCACATCCGTTACATGTGCCTTGACACAATCCTGTCTTGGAGCTCTACAGACAATTCCTTCCAACTCATGGCTTGGTTTTTGCTGACATGCACTGTCATCTGTGGGACCTTATGTAGGCAGGTGTGTGCCTTTCCAAATCATGTCCAATCAATTGAATTTACCACAGGTGGACTCCAATCAAGTTGTAGAAACATCTTAAGGATGATCAACGGAAACAGGATGCACCTCAYCTCAATTTCGAGTCTCATAGCAAAAGGCCTGAATACTTATGTCAATAAGGTATCTATCTGTTGTTGTTTTTTAATACATTTGCAAAAGTTTCTGAAACCCTGTTTTCGCTTTGTCATTATGGGGTGTTGTGTGTAGGTTGATGAGGGAAAAAAATGATTGAATACATTTTAGAATAAGGCTGTAATGTGACAACATTTGGAAAACACGAAGAGGTCTGAATACTTTCCGAATGCACTGTATGAGCATGGCACACTTTCGTCCTCCTTTTGCACCACGTAGTAACTCCAATTCTAATGGCTCTTAGATCTCCTGCACTCAACCAGATGGATAAGAATGAACAGACAGTGTTGAACTTGCTGAGGACCTGCCTAGCCTGTACCCAGCCACTATAAACCCAATCACTATGACTTTCACCCACACAGTGATGGCACATCAAGAACATCACTACTCTTTATGGACTATTTGAAGTGAGGCAGTCTGCTGTAGGAATACTTCAAGTTAGGGCTAAAGCTTACACTGTGAGCCTATGGTGTTAGACTAGAGTATGGGTTTGAAATGGAAAGCACTCTTTACTCATATCTATGAACTGTCATAAAGCACTGTTTAATGAACAAGTTAGTCTTTGTTTCACCAAGTGAGACCACCAGGCTTTGATGGATAAATCCCTGATTAAGGATAACAGGGTATTTTATGTTTAAATTGTACAAAAGCCAGAATCTCCATTGAACAATTACTTCAACCACTTTCTGCCTGAGTTCTGTTCCTGTATCCCATTTTGAATAAAGGGTATTTGAGGGAACCGAGCCACGATTTAGGAAACAAATTCAATCACACAAATGTAAAGGCAGCCACTTTTAAAATGCTTTTTATTCTGTGCTCTGTGTTCTTAAATGTAAATGACAGCACAGMGGGAAATGATCTTTCTCACTTGAGTAAGGCTAAATCAATGAAGCTGACAAATACCTAATGTTCAGACTGAAATAACCAAGACTGGAGGGGAAAAAGCATCATCACATGCTGGGATCTGTGATTTCTGTTGAACACACAGGACAGACACAAAGACGACAGACTCAAACACACAGCCCGCAAACAGCTTTCCAATGAGAATATATGCCTGTTTGTTCTCAATAGCCGAAGCCTTGTGTATACACAGGGTGGAGTAAGATGCGCTCAAAGGAAATAATGAGCCTCAATTGGGATATGTCAACTGTGAAGAATTACACTGTGTTGCTTGGTCTTGCCATTCAAGAAGTGGCTTTAAACATTACAGTGCCTTGATGGTAGCGCTGATGGGAAAGGGAACACACATCTAACACAATAGGAGGCACATACCACAAACATAATAAATGAATCCTTACAAAAGCCCCTCCCTGCCCACTTTCCCCTCAAATAAAAATATAAAAGAAATCTCCTCAGAAGGAAGCAGTTTGTTTTTGAAGGAGGATAAAAAAAAAGGTATTCCATTTTAAAAAAAACTCTTAAGCTTCATTTCATGTGAATAAACAGCACTCCAACAAATGCAGCAAGGCAACAAATATTAAATGTTACACACCTATTAACACTGAGCGTACAAAACATTAGGAACAGCCGCTCTTTCCATGACATAGACTGACCAGGTGAATTCAGGTGAAAGCTATGACCCCTTATTGATGTCACTTGTTAAATCCACTTCAATCAGTGTAGATGAAGGGGGGGAGACAGMTTAAAGAAGGATTTTAAAGCCTTGAGACAATTGAGACATCAATTTTAAGTGCCTTTGAACAGGGTATGGTAGTAGGTGCCAGACACACCGGTTTGAGTGTGTCAAGAACTGCAACACTGCTGGATTTCTCACACTCAACAGAACTGAGGCTGTTCTGAGGGCAAAAGGGGGTGCAACTCAATATTAGGAAAGTGTTCCTAATGTTTTGTACACTCAGTGTATACTATATCATATTCACATGGGTTTATAAACAAGTTGATCTCTCTCCACACTCTCAAATCAGTGCCTGTTGATGTCTCCCGCTGTAGTCTTTCAGGTAGCCATGTGACAGCTCTCCACATGTCAGTAACACCACTAGGGCTCTGTTGAGCGCCGTTCACAGTTCACACACACCTCAAGGGGTATCCTCCAGTGTAGACCACAGGGAATAACAACCTTTACACTCTCTCTAAAGCTGGTCTTCAGTGCTGTCCATCCCTTGTTTGAGTTCTTGAATGAAGTCCACAGACATATACCATCAACAAATTCCTTCCTCGCATGTTACGTTCAGTGTCTCTTACCCTCTTGCCCTTGTTTTATTTTACATGTTGTAATATCAGAGGGCTCAGAGTTGTTTTCAATGCTTAGTGGAGATGAATATGTGCAATTGAGGACAGTATTACACAAGTCCGTGCCCGCCTCCTCACCCTCCCACGTCTCCTTCTGGATGGTGCATGGAGGGATGTTGATGTTTGTAGATGCTTCTTCTCATAGCAGGTGTGATGGCACTGTGTTAGATTCACTTGGGAATCTGTAATAATAATCACCAGTGAGTTCAATGTGGCAATGAAATCAGACATGGAAACAAACAGTGCAAGATCCTATTGACAATAAGGGACCCTGAACTCTATAAGAAGTAAATGCAAGGCTACTTTAAACCCAAGCGGCCCCGTGTATCTGTCTATATTGAGCTCAAAAACTCTGTCACATGTTGAGCAGAACATCAGCTACAATTGGCAATAATGGTCAGTTGAATACATTAGACAGAGGGAGGAGACCAGCTAACTGCCCTCTCTCCTCTCTGAGCACTGCATGGATGTTTGATCGGCAGCAATCAGCAGAGGTTCGTTTATTTTTTTTAAAAGATACAAATTCTTATTTACAATGACGGTCTATCCCGGACCAAACCCTAACCCGGATGACGCTGGGCGAATTGTGCGCCGCCCTATGGGACTCCCAATCACAGCTAGTTGTGATACAGCCTGGAATCAAACCAGGGTCTGTAGTGACGCCTCTAGCACTGAGATGCAGTGCCTTAGACCGCTGCGCCACTCAGGAGGCCCAAACGTTGGATAATGCACAAGAACAAATGGTGGTCTGACAATGGTTGCTCTGCATTGTTTTTAGACCATGCGAGTCTCTGACCACTGTACTATAATGTCATCCTCAACAGATCAATTGACAATAAAATTCATAGTTTCTCTAATTATAGCAACAACAAAAAAATGTGATTGTATGATATGTAGAACCATGTGACATTTCCATCACTGGGATGCTGCATGATTAAGATAAAGAGATGAAGATCARTTTATTGGTCAATTACACACAAGGTCCAACCAAACTGTTACTTCAGCTTTTAACCCAACCCCTCCGAAAGACACATACATGCATATACTGCTTTTTACACATACATACATATACAGGTTTTTACACATTCATATACAGGTTTTTACATATACATACATATACAGGTTTTTACATATACATATACAGCTTTTTACACATACATACATATACAGGTTTTTACAAATACATACATACACAGGTTTTTACACATACATACATATAGAGGTTTTTACACATACATACAGTTGAAGTCGGAAGTTTACATACACTTAGGTTGGAGTCATAAAACTCATTTTTCAACCACTCCACAAATGTATTGTTAACAAACTATAGTTCTGGCAAGTCGGTTAGGACATCTACCCTGTGCATGACACAAGTAATTTTTCCAACAATTGTTTACAGACAGATTATTTCACTTCTAATTCACTGTATCACAATTCCAGTGTGTCAGAAGTTAACATACACTAATTTGACTGTTCCTTTAAACAGCTTGGAAAATTCCAGAAAATTATGTCATGGCTTTAGAAGCTTCTGATAGGCTGATAGGCCAATTTGAGTCAATTGGAGGTGTACCTGTGGATGTGTTTCAAGGCCTACCTTCAAACTCAGTGCCTCTTTGCTTGACATCATGGGAAAATCAAAAGAAATCAGCCAAGACCTCATCCTTGGGAGCAATTTCCAAACGCCTGAAGGTACCACGTTCATCTGTACAAACAATAGTACGCAAGTATAAACACCATGAGACCACGCAGCCGTCATACCGCACAGGAAGGAGACGCGTTCTGTCTCCTAGAGATGAACGTACTTTGGTGAGAAAAGTGCAAATCAATCCCAGAACAACAGCAACGGACCTCGTGAAGATGCTGGAGGAAACAAGTACAAAAGTATCTATATCCACAGTAAAACGAGTCCTATATCGACATAACCTGAAAGGCTGCTCAGCAAGGAAGAAGGCACTGCTCAAAAACCGCCATAAAAAAAGCCAGACTATGGTTTGCAACTGCCCAAGGGGACAAAGATCATACTTTGGAGAAATGTCTTCTGGTCTGATGAAACAGAAATAGAACTGTTTGGCCATAATGACCATAGTTATGTTTGGAGGAAAAAGGGGGTGGCTTGCAGCCGGAGAACACCATCCCAACCGTGATGCACGGGGGTGGCAGCATCATGTTGTGGGGGTGCTTTGATGCAGGAGGGACTGGTGCACTTCACAAAATAGATGGCAACATATATTGAAGCAACATCTCAAGATATCGTTCAGGAAGTTAAAGCTTGGTCGCAAATGGGTCTTCCAAATGGACAATGACCCCAAGCATACTTCCAAATWTGTGGCAAAATGGCTTAAGGAAAACAAAGTCAAGGTATTGGAGTGGCCATAACAAAGCCCTGATCTCAATCCTATATAAAATTTGATGGCAGAACTGAAAAAGCGTGTGCAAGCAAGGAGGCCTACAAACCTGACTCAGTTACACGAGCTCTGTCAGGAGGAATGGGACAAAATTCATCCAACTTATTGTGGGAAGCTTGTGGAAGGCTACCCGAAACGTTTGACCCACGTTAAACAATTTAAAGGCAATGCTACCAAATACTAACTGAGTGTATGTAAACTTCTGACCCACTGGGAATGTGATGAAAGAAATAAAAGCTGAAATAAATCCTTCTCTCTACTATTATTCGGACATTTCCCAATCTTAAAATAAAGTGGTGATTCTAACTGACCTAAGACAGGGAATTTTTACTAGGATTAAATGTCAGGAATTGTGGAAAAAAAGGAGTTTAAATGTATTTGGCTAAGGTGTATGTAAACTTCCGACTTCAACTGTACATATGCAGGTTTTTACACATACATACATATACAGGTTTTCACTGCTCTACTCACCAAACACTTTCTGCCTTATACCAGCCCATCGTACAGTGACAGTGCCTGCACAATGGAGGGGTCTGCCTTGGAACCCTCCTGAAACTCCTGCAGGGTCAACTTGCCATCAGCATTCTGGAATAGGAATACAGGAGAAAAGAATGCAATGGAACTGCAGCTGTATCGCAGATCAGGCTACTTTTACTCTATCTTACCAGCAGGGGGCAAAAGTGTTTCTCAAACAAATCCCGAGTAAAGTACCAGAGCCTGTTCTACACGGCTTGGCTGATCTAGTTCAGTGCACTTGGATGGTCAGCTCGGATGGTCAGCTCTCTTCCCTCTGCCCATATAAATGAGTGCTGCTGCTGTGCTCTGAAGTCAATCCTATTGGCTGATTCTGGCACCGGGTATTGAACTGACAAACACCCAAGCTGGCTCTATCTCATCTCTCACTAAGCCGAGGACGAGGAGGGCCTGAGTGAGCTGACTGGGTATTAGCACTGGGCTGTGGTGGTGAGGATAAATCTGTGGTGTTTATACACCGCAGGCAGTGTTAGTGACGCTGGGATGGCTATGGCTAAGAGTTAAACTACACTCCCCGCCTCACTGCACTACAGCACAGGGACAACAGTAAGAACAAATCCACATTCAGTCTTTTCTGTTGATTTTGCTCGTCAGTTCATTACAATAGTACTGCCACTTACTTGTACAACAAAGTAAAAATAGCTACCAACATACCAAAGATCAACACGTAGTTACATAATGATATCATAACCCAAGGTGGTGGTTTTGGGTTACTACAGTGTTTTATATAGCGATATACCTTGTCCATCATGGCAAAAATACGGTCCACTCTCTTCTCAGGTGTATTCTCTTCTTCTGGTAACTCTACAGTGTTCCCCTGGAATACAGAGGCAAATATACTGTCAATATACATGTCAATGTATTTTTTGGGGGCGGCAGGTAGCCTAGTGGTTAAAGTGTTGGGCCAGTAACCGAAAGGTTGCTAGATCGAATCCCTGAGCTGACAAGGTTTTAAAAAAGCTGTTGTTCTGCACAAGGCAGTTAACCCACTGTTCCTAGGCTGTCATTGTAAATAAGAATTTGTTCTTAACTAACTTGCCTAGTTAAATGTTAAACACTATGTGCATGCTACCATTTCTCTTTGACATTTTAGCATTGCATAACTTACCACCATCAGATATATGGCATCTACGATGTTTAACATCTCGTCTCGTGTGATATAGCCATCGTTATCAAGATCATACAATTTGAAAGCCCCTGTAAAGACAGCAAAAAAATGGTGAATGCCCAGTACTGACTGTAAATAAAGTTGTTTTGAGATTGTGCAGATGGGGATCGATGAGTGTATGTAGCCTTTATTTTGTACTAATGTATTGTATGCTTGCCAATCAGATTGAAAATGAGTGGCTGTGTGTGGGGGAGGGGAGTAGGATGAGGGTTTTGAAATGGAATGAACCCCTGCATAGTCAGAACCATTTTCCCCAAATATCCAAACCCAGGGCTCACACAGTAGGCAACATAATTTAGCTTAATGCGCTACCATGTCTAACTATCTCTTATTTGTTGTCTTCTGTGAGCCTGTTAAGCTCTTTGTTTTGTTCATGCATAACAATAGGATCACAAAGAGCCAGGTCCTGTCACTGAAGTGTCAAAGTGCATCTGGGGGTCACTGCCTAATGTGAAGGGGTCATCTCTCCTTACATCTGAGCTTCTCATCCAGTGTCCCCCGAGAGGTCACCGACAGGGCCTGGATGAACTCAGAGAACTCTATGCGTCCGTCCTATTCAATGACAGAGAGAACAAGAGAGAGAGAGAGAGAGAGAACGAGGGGTAGGGAAGTCAGACAGGCAGAGAGAGAGAGCGAGAGAAAGAGAGAGGGGGGGACAGACAGGAAGCAAGAGAAAGAGAGAGTGAGAGGGGGGATAATAGAGAGAGAGGCAGAGAGAGAGAGAGACAATGAATATCTTCTTTCACACTAACACCCCAATACACTTTGTTTGGTCTATTGCTGAAAAATGGGACAGACTTGTGCTCCGTGTCCGCTGCTATTTCTGCACTGCACCTGGCTCTCCGCCAAGGCTAAAGCATGTTATCGCTGGTCATTAGCGAGATGGATGCATAATGTACGATATTTTGAAAGTTATTACACACTCATAGAACCATTGTATATTAGAGCCAAATAAGTTTCACAGCTTTCACATCGATTATACATCTGAAATGGACATCACAGGTTTCTCCCTCTGTCCTACAGGGTAAAGCATTCTCCAGGTAGTTTTATTTCGCTCCAGCTTTCTTGGATTCCCTCACAGCATCCTGCCACAGCACTCAGAAGAATTTCCAATTACCTTCCAAAAATTGGGGGCAAATCGGTGGCCTGCAGCTTACTGCTGCAAGGGTTCAATTTGTGCAGTACATGGAAATGTCTGCCAATAAGAGATAGTGGTCAAGTATAAAATGGAATCATAAAGCAGCACTAACAAAGACAGACGGGCTGCAAATTCAGCTCTCTTGATGAAGTTCTGAAATCAAAGCTAATTCAGCTGTACCAGACTTGCACTAATCTATTCTTTAATAGTGCATAGTATTTTGCTATTCATGCTCTAAAGCAGCATATCTGTGACAGGAGCTGCTCCTAGTAAAGCCTGAGAATTGACACCTTGGATAGGATAGTAACCCTGAGAAGAAGTTCCCCACTGCTCCTATTCAGAGAGTCTGACCCCACTATTAAGACCAATGTGTTCTCTAACTACAGGGTGCTTATCACAAATGAAGCCCATAAATAAAGAACAGAACCAGTGTGTGTGTGATCTCCATGGCACAAAGCCAATTACCCACAGGCTATGGCCGCCAGGGGTCATCGGCCAGCCTGGAAGGGCTGTTCTTAACAAGACATAGTCCATTTCCCTTTCATTTTCAGGCACCTCTAACCTGTGCTTTGTCAACCCGTCTCACCTCTGATTGGCCCCACAGAAGGGACTCCTTTCTGTGCTCGGATTCCACCTCTGATTAGAGACCATTACACTGCACTACCAGTACCATGGACTAGACACGACCAGTAACATGACTAGACACTACCAGTAACATGACTAGACACTACCAGTACCATGACTAGACACTACCAGTACCATGACTAGACACTACCAGTAACATGACTAGACACTACCAGTACCATGACTAGACACTACCAGTACCATGACCAGACACTACCAGTACGATGACTAGACACTACCAGTACCATGACTAGACACTACCAGTAACATGACTAGACACTACCAGTACCATGACTAGACACTACCAGTACCATGACTAGACACTACCAGTACCATGACCAGGCACTACCAGTAACATGACTAGACACTACCAGTAACATGACTAGACACTACCAGTACCATTATCAGACACTACCAGTAACATGACTAGACACTACCAGTAACATGACTAGACACTACCAGTAACATGACCAGGCACTACCGAAACATGACTAGACACTACCAGTAACATGACTAGACACTACCATACCATTATCAGACACTACCAGTAACATGACTAGACACTACCAGTAACATGACTAGACACTACCAGTACCATGACTAGACACTACCAGTACCATGACCAGGCACTACCAGTAACATGACTAGACACTACCAGTAACATGACTAGACACTACCAGTAACATGACTAGACACTACCAGTACCATTATCAGACACTACCAGTAACATGACTAGACACTACCAGTAACATGACTAGACACTACAGTAACATGACTAGACACTACCAGTACCTGACCAGACACTACCAGTACGATGACTAGACACTACCAGTACCATGACTAGACACTACCAGTAACATGACTAGACACTACAGTAACATGACTAGACACTACCAGTACCATGACTAGACACTACCAGTAACATGACTAGACACTACCAGTACCATGACTAGACACTACCAGTACCATGACCAGGCACTACCAGTAACATGACTAGACACTACCAGTAACATGACTAGACACTACCAGTTAACATGACGAGACACTACAGTAACATGACGAGACACTACCAGTACCATTATCAGACACTACCATAACATGACCAGACACTACCAGTACCATGACCAGACACTACCAGTACGATGACTAGACCACTACCAGTACCATGACCAGACACTACCAGTACATGACCAGACACTACCAGTACCCATGACCAGACACTACCAGTAACATGACTAGACACTACAGTACCATGACAGGCACTACCAGTACCATGACCAGACACACCAGTACCATGACCAGACACTACCAGTACCATGACCAGACACTCAGTAACATGAACTAGACACTACCAGTAAACATGACAGACACTACCAGTACATGACCAGACCACTTACCAGCTACCATACTAGACCAACTACCATACCATGACTAGACACTACCAGTAACATTTGACTAGACACTACCAGTAACATGACCAGACACTACCAGTAACATACTAGACACTACCAGTTACATGACCAGGACACTACAGTACCATGACCAGCACTACCAGTACCATGACCAGACACTACCAGTACCATGACCAGGCACTACCAGTACCATGACCAGACACTACCAGTACATGACCAGGCACTACCAGTACCATGACCAGGGCACTACCAGTAACATGACTAGACACTACCAGTACGACTAACACTACCAGTACCATGACTAGACACTACCAGTACCATGACCAGACACTACCAGTACCATGACCAGACACTACCAGTACCATGACCAGACACTACCAGTACCATGACCAGACACTACCAGTACCATGACTAGACACTACCAGTACCAGACACTACCAGTACCATGATCAGACACTACCAGTAACATGACTCGACACTACCAGTACCAACCAGAGACAGCACCCTCAACCTTTTTACTATATGTTACCGTTTGTTTACTAACATTGCAGTGACTTTGAAATTGTAATTAAAATCACAGAAAAAGCACATGTACTTGTGGAGGAACAAATGAAGGAATCAACAATCAAGAACCTTGTTTTCATCAAAGACGTTGAAGACAAAAGAAGCAAACTTGGTGGGGTCACCAAAAGGGAAGAACTGCTTGTAGATGTTCTGAAAGCCCACAGCATCCAGCTGACCACTTGGACAGTCCTTTATAAAGCCTTTGTACCTGTAGGACATGATGATGATGAGAGGGGAAGGTAAAGAGAACACAAGAGAAGGTTAACAGGATAAGGATACAATTAGCCTATTGAATATAATATGAAAATGTGTTCAATGCTTCAGATACAGCTATTCACATGCAATCAACATTTATCTAGTATAAAACAGCATGCTGTATCAAAAGGTTCGACCCAAAGCTATTTGTCTTGCTAGCAGATAAGACAATGTCTCTAAACTGATGAAGAGGCAGAGGGAGTTTAATTCAAATGACTTTCTTGTCTCCTTCTGCTAATGTGCATAAATGATAGATCAATCTGTGAGCTTCTAGCCTCTGCAGATGATACATCCAGAATGACATAACATCACAGTTAAATACAGAACCATGTTTCATATGCAATTTCCCAGTCAATCAAACGTAGACAGTCTCGTTGTACAACTCAATAAAGAAACAGTGTTATCAGTCGAATAACAAGCCTTTAATGGGTCTGTACAGAGGCAAGAAGGGAAAAGGAGAGGGAGAGAATGAATCAGAGATGAGTATGCTAGATGATAAGTGTAGATTTCTCTCTTCATATCTTTCTCTGGTTAAGGCATGGGGGTACTTATCAGTCTGGAGGACAAACATGTGCATCCATATGACTTCTGAACCAATGTTAGACAGTGATGTTCAGAGGTGGACAACTCTTCTGTGAGTTCCCATAACCTCCTATGTCTCTGTGTGATTGACCACAGACACAGACTGGTCCTGATGAGGATCTGCTGTAATGAAGGCCAGACTGAGAGTCATGGACGATGAAGCCCAGGACAGATCCTGGAATTCATTCAGTCCTTCCTTTGGCTCCTTACTCTGAAACGCATACTTTTAATCTGCCCAACAGACAAAACACACTCCTCCATGGCATGGAATAGGACAGAAAGACACAGGGAATATCTGAAGATATGCTGAGAAAAGTTTGAAGAGGAGACCATAAACCTTCCATTTGCATATCCAGATGTGGAGATATGCAMAGAAATGAAAACCCAGCGAAGAACAATGAGGAATCAAGTCTAATTGCCGTTCAGTGTGCAGGCAATACAAAGCACATCATAATCCCAAAATGACCCATTTCAAGTGAGATAGATTTCGTCTGACTCATTTGTGAATTTCCCATTGTCTCCGTAAAAAGGAAATATTTTCAGTAGATTCATTGGGGAACTTACGCAAAAAAACTGTTCATGCAAAAACTCACAGCCCTCTAGATTTAATCAGTTGGTTAGCAGCCATTGACTACTAATTGGACATTAAGCAGGATGATCCCTATCTAACTAAACTAAATGTGATGCAGCTCTTTCTAGTTTGAAGTGGCTCTGGCTAACTCAGTAGTATATGTGGAGTTGTGCATGGACACATATAGTCTAGCCTGGTGTAACGGATGCCCTGCTGCCTGCTTAGCGAGTACCGCTTCCTCCTGATTCGGCATATACCGAGGCTTGAACCCAGTACCTTTGCTTTGCTTCTTACCAGTCAGCACAGCCGAAAAGCTAGCTATTCAGTGACGCAAGTGGGGACACTTCAGGCTCAGGAGTGAGTTTCGCACATCCCCATGTGATAGATTCACCCCCTCAACTTAATCCACAACGACCCCAGCGTTGTTCTGAGTGCAACTGCAGATCCAAATCACAGCACCATGTGTAACAGATGTCACGTTGCCAGTTTAGCGAGTACCGCTTCCTCCAGATTCGGTTCATACCGAGGTTCCAACCCATGGGACCTCTGCCTTGCTAGCATACGTGACCGCCCTCCCGGAGTCTTACCAGTCAACTAACAAAGTTAGTTATTCGGCGGCGCAAGTGGGGACATTTCAGGCTAAGGAGTGAGCTTCACACATCCCCATGTGGTACACTAGGTCCCAGGCCATTCAGGATAATTGTATTTATTCACATAGAGATAGCTAGTGGAATTATGTCCCAATTAGCGAGCCAACATGACTGGCAGCTTTCTACCATCATGGTGGATGGCTATAAACAGTGTTGTGGACTGCTCATAGCCATCCACCATGATATTTAGCTATTTTCCCTTGTTGTTGTCCAGTTGACAGGGATACTTGGCTCTGTCCCTCTGTTATTGATTGTAGGTGAGCACTAAGCATACTAATGACATCTTCCCCTGAATATATTAGCATATAATCAATACAGAGGAGACATTTAATGTACAGCACCGGCATTTATCTAACCCAGCTAATTCTTCCATGTCTGTCGGTGGCTCCTCCACTAATTACACACCATCTGGCATTTCCCCTGTTTAAACTGTCTCTCATCCTTCACACTCAACCATGGTGATTGCGGCTGATCTTCAAGTGGAGAGTCATGCAAAGTTTCCGTAAAATAATGTATGGGAGGGTCACTGAGCTGGCTGCAGTGCCCAGCCAAGGGGTTATTCTGCCCCAGTGCATCCAGGCAGCCCCTGAGACTGGTCAGCTCTGTAGCCCCGTGCTGGAGAAGCCCACCAAGAATTGTCTTTATGCTGTTGCTGCGTGTGGATGTGCCCTTGCTTACTGGCCCTATCAGAGAGGGCCAAGTGCATCAGTACACTGACTGGCTGGTACACGAGGCACTGACTCCTCTCCCTAAAGTACAGTCAGGATCAGGTTTTGACACAAAGCCAAGGCCGAAAAAAGAGCGTTAAAGACCTGGCATGTGAGATGGACAGGGAAAGGCAGCATTGGCACGTGATATAGGTTACTGTAAATCATAATTCATTGTTTAGGCTAGATCTAGCCTGGGGTGAGATGTATTCAACTCTTTTCCACCACTCATTTACTACAAGAGTAAAAACAGAAGCATTTGCATTGTGTAATAAGGATCCAGTAGGCTCAGCCAGCTACATCATCATTTTGCTTTAAGATTAGTTGGCTGTGTTTTATAGCTTTACATGGCAGAGGACATGACCCAATTCCCTGTGTGCTTGAAATTGTAAAAAAAACTGTGAGGGGGAAAGCCATGCATGCAAAGACAAAGAGTACCTATAAATACTCACATCATCAACAATAGCACCAATCCTTGACTCTGTAGGAAAAAGTCGTTCTATTTTCAGAACTCTCCAAGGGGATGTGTGAAAAAATAACTTTAGCCTCAAATGCAGTAGCACTACGCAATCTATTAGTGCTCTATTAGTAATCCTATAGCTTGTTCTTCATTTTCTTTTAAATAGTAAGCCAACATGTTTCCCTGACTGATCAYAACTTGTTTTCTCATGCTCTCTCTTGTCTCCCTGCAGCAGACATATGGTGAGCAATATGTTTGGAACATCGARTCGCAATACATATAGAATCGTGAGAATCGCAATACATATTGTATCGGCACCCAAGTATCGTGATTAGGGTTGCAAAGTTACCGGTAATTTACCAAAGTTACCTGAATACTTTGCAATTTTTGTAATTAACAGGTCATCTATGGCAATATATATGGTATATATGGTAACTTTGGTCATTTATACTTGAATAACTTGTATATAAATGTATTACTTTTTTATATCTGTGTACATATTGTCCATGATTTTCCTGTGGATAGACCATATGGTTCAAGAGAAAATACCCAAATGAATGAAAAAATAATCTAATCAACAATGGCATTATTTTTAATTAACTATTGACTTTTTTCACAACTGCCAGCAGTTTGGCGCAAAAACATTTAAAACAAAGAAATATTCACATAGTAAAATAAATAAACGTGTGTAAAAAACATAAAATATTGAAACCCTCATATTAAACAATGGCATGAAATAGCAWTAAAGACCTGGCATGTGAGATCGATAGGGAAAGGCATCATTGGCACGTGATATAAACTCCGCAAAAAAAGAAACATCCTCTCACTGTCAACTGCGTTTATTTTAAGCAAACTTAACATGTGTAAATATTTGTATGKACATAACAAGATTCAACAAGCTGCATGTAAGCTGCATCTCCTRCTCATGGACTGCACCAGATTTGCCAGTTCTTGCTGTGAGATGTTACCCCACTCTTCACCCTAGCCCTCACCCTCCAATCCAACAGGTCCCAGACGTGCTCAATGGGATTGAGATCCGGGCTCTTRGCTGGCCGTGGCAGAACACCGACATTCCTGTCTTGCAGGAAATCATGCACAGAACGAGCAGTATGGCTGGTGGCATTGTCATGCTGAAGGGTCATGTCAGGATGAGCCTGCAGGAAGGGTACCACATGAGGGAGGAGGATGTCTTCCCTGTAACGCACAGCGTTGAGATTGCCTGCAATGACAACAAGCTCAGTCCGATGATGCTGTGACACACCGCCCCAGACCATGACGGACCCTCCACCTCCAGATCGATCCCGCTCCAGAGTACAGGCCTCTGGAACGCTCATTCCTTCGACGATAAACTCGAATCCGACCATCACCCCTGGTGTGACAAAACCGCGACTCGTCAGTGAAGAGCACTTTTTGCCAGTCCTGTCTGGTKTAGCAACGGTGGGTTTGTGCCCATAGGCAACGCTGTTGCCGGTGATGTCTGGTGAGGACCTGCCTTACAACAAGCCTACAAGCCCTCAGTCCAGCCTCTCTCAGCCTATTGCGGACAGTCTGAACACTGATGGAGGGATTGTGTATTCCTGGTGTAACTCGGGCAGTTGTTGTTGCCGTCCTGGACCTGTCCCACAGGTGTGATGTTCGGATGTACCGATCCTGTGCAGGTGTTGTTACACATGGTCTGCCACTGCGAGGACGATCAGATGTCAATCCTGTCTCCCTGTAGCGCTGTCTTAGGCGTCTCACAGTATGGACATTGCAATTTATTGCCCTGGCCACATCTGCAGTCCTCATGCCTCCTTGCAGCATGCCTAAGGCACGTTCACACAGATGAGTAGGGAGCCTGGGCATCTTTCTTTTGGTGTTTTTCAGAGTCAGTAGAAAGGCCTCTTTAGTGTCCTAAGTTTTCATAACTGTGACCTTAATTGACTACCGTCTGTAAGCTGTTAGTGTCTTAACGACCGTTCCACAGGTGCATGTTCATTAATTGTTTATGGTTCATTGACCAAGCATGGGAAACAGTGTTTAAACCCTTTACAATGAAGATATGTGAAGTTATTTGGATTTTTATTAATTATCTTTAAAAAACAGGGTCCTGAAAATCACAATTTATTGTTTAGGCTAGATCTAGCCTGGGGTAAGATGTATTCAACTCTTTTCCACCACTAATTTACTACAAGAATAAAAACAGAAGCATTTCCAGTGTTGAAAAAGGACCCAGTAGGGTGCGTAAATTACCGGTAACTTTGCAACCCTAATCACGATATTTAGGTGCRGATACGATATGTATTGCAATTCTCACGATTCTATATGAATTGCGATTTGATGTTCCAAACATATTGTTCACCATATGTCTGCTGCAGAGAGACAAGAGAGAGCATGAGAAAACAAGTTCTGATCAGTCATGGAAATATGCCACATGCTTCAAGATGGCCACCATTTTTCCTGTACCCAAGAAYGCAAAGATAACTGAATTAAATGACTACCGCCCAATAGCACTCACTTCTGTCATCATGCAGTGCTTTGAGAGACTAGTCAAGGATCATAACACCTCCACCATACCGGRCACCCTAGACCCAATTCAGTTTGCATACCGCCCCAACAGGTCCACAGACGATGCAATCACCATCACACTGCACACTGCCCTATCCCAACTGGWCAAGAGGAATACCTATGTAAGAATSCTGTTCATTGACTACAGCTCAGCATTCAACACCATAGTACCCTCCCAGCTCATCATCAAGCTGGAGGCCCTGGGTCTCAACCCCGCCCTGTGCAATTGGGTCCTGGACTTTGACGGGCCGCCCCCAGGTGGTGAAGGTAGGAAACAACATCTRCACTTCGCTGACCCTCAACACTGGGGCCCCACAAGGGGGCGTGCTCAGCTCCCTCCTGTACTCCCTGTTCACCCATGACTGCGTGGCCATGCACGCCTCCAACACAATCATCAAGAGTGCAGACGACACAACAGTAGTGGGCTTGATTACCAACAACGACGAGACAGCCTACATGGAGGAGGTGAGGGCACTCGGAGTGTGGTGTCAGGAAAACAACCTCTCACTGAACGTCAACACAACAAAGGAGATGATCGTGGACTTCAGGAAACAGCAGAGGGAGCACCCCCCTATCCACATCGTCAGGACAGCAGTGGAGAAGGTGGAAAGTTTAAAGTTCCTCGGCGTACACATCACAGACAAACTGAAATGGTCCACCCACACAGAGAGTGTGGTGAAGAAGGCGCAACAGCGCCTCTTCAACCTCAGGAGGCTGAAGAAATTTGGCTTGTCACTWGGGCTGGGCGATATGGCCAAAATATTAAATCACGGTATTTAGACTGTATTTTTTGTTTTTGAATAATAAAAGTTCTACATTAGCTTTATGAGTAGTGAGTGATCCTAGGGTGGCAACACATACATTCTAAGTGATTTCAATGAGTCTTTCTCCATTCMGATTGTTTTATACTGTTCAATTCAACTTCAACCAAAACAAATTTCAGCACTTATCATMTCTGCATTTCCTGCACTTAATTGCAGAGGTGGAAAAAGTACCCAATTATCATACTTGAGTAAAAGTAAAGATACATTAATAGAACATTTCTCAAGTAAAAGTGAAAGTTACCCAGTAAAATACTACTTGAGTAAAAGTCTAAAGGTATTTGGTTTTAAATACACTTAAGTATCAAAAGTAAATGTAATTGATCAAATGTACTTAAGTATCAAAAGAAAAAGTATAAATAATTTCAAATTCCTTATAGTAAGCAAACCAGATGGCAACATTTCCTTRTTTTTTATTTCATAATTTACAAACAAAGCATTTGTGTTTAGTGAGTCCTCCAGATCAGAGGCAGTAGATGACCAGGGATGTTCTCTTGACAAATGGTGAATTGGACCATTTTCCTGTCCTGCTAAGCATTGAAAATGTACCGAGTACTTTTGTGTCAGGGAAAATGTATGGAGTAAAAAGTACAGTCTTTTCTTTAGGAATGTAGTGAAGTAAAAGTTGTCAAAAATAAAAAAAATTGTAACGTATAGACACCAAAAAAACAACTTAAGTAGTACTTGAAAGTATTTTTACACCACTGCTCAATTGAGATAATTTCCACACTGCCACATAGGGCTGCACAACATGGGACAATAATCTAGGATTTATGTAACTATGTGTACTGAGAGTCAGGAAGCAAGTCCAGGGAGTGAGTGTTTTAATAACAGAACATAATACAAAACAAGAAACACTAACAGCACACAGACATGAAACAAAAACAATGACACCTGAGGAAGGAACCAAAGGGAGTGACATATATAGGGCAGGTAATCAAGGAGGTGATGGAGTCCAGGTGAGTGTCATAATGCGCTGATGCGCATAACGATGGTGACAGGTGTGCGCCATAACGAGCAGCCTGGTAACCTAGAGGCCGGAGAGGGKGCACAKGTGACAACTTATTTTTAACCAAATGTTGCAATTGCGATTTGACTTGAGAATTAGAGAAAAACTGTTGGAATCATGGAAATAGAATGACTATTTTAATGTTATAGTTAGAATATAAAGTTGGCACTTTGAATACAGTGTTGTTTGAGATGAAAACAAATTAAAATGCCAGGGAGTTGTTATTGTGCCATAGTAGGAACTAAAGTGTTGATATGTGTTTCCTAGGGGACCCTATTAGCTTTGACTACATTGCTTGTTTTCTCTTAGCTACTTCATGTAGCTAACATATTCCTCTTTGATTTAGAAGATACTGTTGCAAAAACAACATGCTGATTTAGGTCTACGCCATCACTACTATTATCAGGCTGTATTAGCTAGCTACGTTTGCTCTTACTCAGTACATTTATTAGCGGCTAACAATTAGCATCTCAAGATTTAGGACAACWTGCTAAGAAAATACAAACAGCTGTTTGCTATTGTAAGAAACACAAACTAATAGTGTCATTATAGAACGCTYGTGGATTTATATTAAGAAGCAAAGTGAAAACAGCATTGTTGCATGTGCTGCATTGACCATGCAGACTGAATGCAAATGTCTCGTGGTTGAGGAACATCAAATGTGCTCCTTGAGTGACGGGGCGTGGCTAGGTCTGTGTGGAAAGTGGCACGGTGAGAAAGAGCAGAGAGATGACTCGAGTAGCGAAGTAAACTATAAAAATTGACATTACACATGGCGTATTACATTTAACAAACAAATCATTCAAATACCGGTATAGAAGGTAAAGTAAAAACCCAAACCGGTCCCTATATCAATACCGATATATAATAAAATACGGTATACTGCCCAGCCCTACTTGTCACCTAAAACCCTGACAAACTTTTACAGATGCACAATCGAGAGCATCCTGTCGGGCTGTATCACAGCCTGGTACGGCAACTGTACCACACTCAATCGCAAGGCTCTCCAGAGGGTGGTGCGATCTGTACAACGCATCACCGGGGGCAAACTACCTYCCCTCCATGACACCTACAGCACCCGATGTCACAGGAAGGCCAAAAWGACAATCACGGACAACAACCACCCGAGCCACTGCCTGTTCACACTGCTATCATCCAGAAAGCGAGGTCAGTACAGGTGCATCAAAGCTGGGACCGAGAGATTGAAAAACAGCTTCTATCTCAAGGCCATCAGACTGCTAAACAGCAATCACTAACTCAGASAGGCTGCTGCCTACATTGAGACCCAATCACTGCCCACTTTAATAAATGGATCACTAGTCACTTTAAACAATGCGACTTTCGGCCATTGCTCATCCATATATTTATATGTACATATTCTCATTCACACCTTTAGATTTCTGTGTATTAGGTAGTTGTTGGGAAATTGTTAGATTACTTTTTAGATATTACTGTCGGAACTAGAAACACAAGCATTTCACTACACTCGCATTAACATCTGCAAACGATGTGTATGTGACCAATAAAATTTGATTTGATTATTCACWAAATTGATGGTTTATATTTAGGACAATGTTTTACAGCTTCGTCATTATATATATATTTATAMATGATATGTATATATACAGTACCAGTCAAAAGTTTGGACACACCTACTCACTCATTTTTTACCATTTAGTGAGTAATAGTGAAGACATCAAAACTATGAAATAACACATATGGTATCATACAGTAACCACAAAAGTGTTAAACAAATCAAAATATATTTTATATTTGAGATTCTTCAAAGTAGCCACCCTTTGCCTTGATGACAGCTTTTGTCCGGTAACTTTGGTAAATTGAAATYCATTCCAGGTGACAACCCCATGAAGCTGGTTGAGAGAATGCCAAAAGTGGGCAAAGCTGTCATCAAGGCAAAGTGTGGCTACTTATTTTATTATTTTATATACTGTATTTTGCATGAGGGCCAGAGATAATTACAGACACCTGTGATAATCCAAAGTACCCAAAAGGGCCACTAGATGTTTTGCGATAAATTACATAAAATCCTTGAAAGTTACTACAATTGTGGTAGTTTACTGGTACACTTCTAAAGTTTCCAGTAATATACCCTCCCTTTGCAACCCAAATCGTGATAATATTGTAGCGTGAGGTRCCTGGCAATTCCCAGCCCTACAATCTAGCCTACTGAAATACTTTATCCATGGATTTCACTTTGGAAACAATATCCGTGCACCACGGAACTATCAAATTGAGGATTTAATCAAAGGGCTATATAAAGTTAGGCATGCTCTCTGCACTCTGTAGAAAGGCCTTAATAACCAGAGCAGAGTTGGAGCATCAGTCAGACATGAGTAAACAACTCTTGACACAMTCTGGCTGCTGCTCAGGAAGCTCCAGCCCAGCCAGCTCCCAGCCAGCTCACCTCCCAGTCACTGGGCTCAGCCCACAGAGCAGCAGACCTCCATTCCAGAGTCAGACCAGTCAGACTGAGCCTGCAGGCTTCAGCCAGCCTTTAGATGGGACCCATTCAGCAAGGCATATGGCCCRTGGAGTACCTGACATTAACACCAGAACACCTGCCAAATCTAGTAAACAGCACATGGTGCAGGTGAATCTGTCACTCACCCACATTGGCAGGTACAGTTCTGAGAGTCTAATTGAGGACTAGGCCCAATGCAGACTAGAAGAATTTGAGTTTTTGGAAGAAGAGAGGGGTAGAAAAGGGTACAGCAGGAAAGGGAGATTTGGAGGGTCATTGGAAATCATATGTACTTACCACTGTTGCACCTCTTTCTCTGTAACTGTAAGAAAAAAGGAGAGTTTTTAGCAAGAGAGAATAAAGTTATGTACCATGTCTCAGACCATTTAGATGACTTGGAAAAATCCACTGTCAGTTGAAAATCACAGATTCCCATGACTGCATAGGACTGGACTGTAACAAAAATAATCTAATTATGATTGCACTGAGCATTTTGGGGTTTCTTATCATCAATTTGCACCCACCCTGAGGAATAATGTGTAATTATTTTTGTTGTTTAATGTATAATTYAATTCAGTAATTTGGTGTTTAATGTGTAATTTAATTCAGTACTTCTGTTGTTTAATGTGTAATGGAATTCAGTATTTTTGTTGTTTACAAACTGAATGATTCATCACACCTGAAGCTATGGAATTCACTAATCTGCTACATTMCTCCCAAGGACTTCCACATTATTATAATTCAAAGGTCAATTTAGCAGATTCGTGGACAGAGGGAGAGAGAGAGACAGAGAGAGGTTAGCAGGAGGAAAGTGAGTAGCTTGGGGAGCAAGATGTATTTTCATGCCCACAAACAGCGTTAGTATCAACCACTCCCTCGTGGTTCTCCCTCCAGCCTCCAAAGTAACCAAAGCCATTTTCACCATCTGAACAATGAGGCATACTTTCTAAAACAAGGGCGGAAAAATCTATGGCTGTAGGTAACCTGGTAGACCTGTGAGGGCGTTTTGAACGTACACCGCTCATAGCCTCAGGACAGACATGGGGGATTCTCTAAACCGACAGGATGCTTCTTAATAAGGCACCACAAACAACATAATGAACTAGATGTTCATGGGCTAGATTTTGCTGTTCCCACTGCCACAGGTCATACTGACACATGGATATGGTGGTGCGGTACTGTTGCCTCGGTAATGACTGTTCTAATGTTTTAGTCCCCATAATCTTAGTTAGATAAAAAAAGCTAATATATAGAATCATTCAAGACCTTATCCAGTCTTTGGAGGGAATAATTCATGGATTTGAATAGTCACAACTATCATATTACCTGAACCTTACACAGTGAGGGCTCTATTTTAACAAAACAAACGCAATGGTAAATCTAAGCACTGGCGATAGTGCTATAGGTCGGGGGGTGGGCGAGAAATATTTTTCTATTTTCACAGCCTTCATTATCAGCGCAATAGCTGGCGGTAGCGCGAAATGGTTGGGTTTTGAGGAGAAAAAAATAGGCTTGTATGTGTGAGGCAGGTTCTCAATAAGCAAAATATASACTACATAACCAAAAGTATGCAGACACCTGCTAGTTAAACATCTCATTCCAAAATCATTGGCATTAATATGGAGTTGGTCCCCCTTTGCTGCTATAACAGCCTCCACTCTTCTGGGAAGGCTTCACAAAAGATGTTGGAACATTGCTGTGGGGACTTACTTTCATTCAGCCACAACAGCATTAGTGAGGTCGGGCACTGATGTTGGGCGATTAGGCGTTCCAATTCATCTCAAAGCCCGAACCATGAAAAACAGCCCTAGACCATTATTCCTCCTCCACCAAACTTTACAGATGGCAATATGCATTGTGGCAGGTAGAGTTTGGCATCCGCCAAACCCAGATTCTTCCGTTGAACTGCCAGATGGTGAAGAGTGATTCATCACTCCAGAGAACGTGTTTCCACTGCTCCAGAGTCCAATGGCGGTGAGCTTTACACCACTCCAGCCGACGCTTGGCATTGCGCATGGTGATCTTAGGCTTGTGTGAGGCTGCTTGACAATGGAAACCCATTTCATGAKGCTCCTGATGAACAGTTCTTGTGATGATGTTGCTCCCAGAGGCAGTTTGGAACTTCATTGTGAGTGTTACAATCGAGGACAGACGATTTCTACATGCTACGCGCTTCAGCACTCGGTGGTCCTGTTCTGTGAGCTTGTGTGGCCTATCACTTCGCGGCTGAGCCCTTGTTGCTCTTAGACGTTTCCACTTCACAATAACAGCACTTACAGTTGACCGGGGCAGCTCTAGCAGGGCAGACATTTGATGAACTGACTTGATGGACAGGTGGCATCCTATCACGGTGCCACATTGAAAGTCACTGAGCTCTTCAGTAAGGCCATTCTACTGCCAATGTTTGTCTATGGCGATTGCATGGCTGTGTGCTCGATTTTATACACCTGTCAGCAATGGGAGTGGCTGAAATAGCCAAATCCAATATTTTAAGGGGTGTCCACTTACTTTTGTCCATGTAGTGTATATAATGTATAAAGACGAAGCTGTAAAACATTGTCCTAAATATAAACCATAAATTTAGGGAATACCATTGTTTAATATGAGGGTTTCAACATTATATTTATTTTACACACGTTTATTTATTTTACTATGTGAATATGTCTTTGTTGTAAAGCGCCAAACTGCTGGCAGTTGTGAAAAAAGTCAATAGAACAGTTGCAGAGTTAACTGACACAGATATAAACAATGAAAACTATATATGAATAAAACATTTCTAAGTTATTCATGTATAAATTATACATTTTGTATATATAGTGTAGCCTAGGCCTGACGTTGATACTGAATTATAGGACTGAATAATTGAAATACGTTTGGAGGAGAGCGTCTTTGGTAACCAAATGAGTGGCGCTCTTTGTGAATGGGGATGGATACAGGCCGCATGGAGTATGCACTGCAGGTAAGCCTATGTGAATTGTGAGTACTGCAAAAGCCTCATGAGTAGACGACCATTTAGAAAGCTTTTATGGATCTAAGCTACTTGGTGAATGCAATGCCAGGATAAGAGAGACCCCAGATGCATTGCTGTTGAACCAGCTTTCCTTAAAGTAAGGTAAGGGTAGCTTACTAAGGACTTGTATTTTAATGAAACGAAACGGAAAACAAGCAATTGTTACAGGAAAATAACTGAAATGTTTCCAAATACAAGTGTCACCCGATTTATCTCATTTCGTTCCATGATGTCTCGTTCCATGATGGGCATATAGCCTACAGTACATGGAGTTTTTTTTACGCTAATCCAAGATAATAACAGGCGCTGGATAAAATAATGTAAAGCATCCATAGATAAAAAGGGGATGTCCCCTCACTGTTTTGCTCTTGATCTTTTAATAAAGTTCTGTTGATTTTTTCCCCAAAGCGGTCTAGAGACAAATCCTTTATCAATAGTTTTGACCACTTGGCGAATGCATTGGACAGGACAAAAAAACAGTCTTCATTGAGAGGAGATCATATGCTTGGTTTTTAATCAAATTAAATGAAATATGTGGTTTACGGGCACAAAAAGCACATCTCTCTATTTCCATGTGCATATGCATATGGGCACTGTGTGACACGGCTGGATAGGCTGCGCTTCTTTTGTCAAAATCCATGTCATAACCAACCACCTTAACGCTAAAACCAACTTTCGGTCTTAAATTTTGGCACTTTGACGCATGTTTTTAAGGACACAGCCCCTCCAACCTCAGCGCAAGCAAGCTCATATAAAACAGGTAAATTACCAGTCCTGGTGCTAGGGTTTGAAAATAGAATAGTACCGGCTTTAACAGGTCAAAATTGCTAAAGAGCCCCGAATGTGCAAAGGTCATGTCCAGGAATACCTGTAACTTTCAAGTATTTAGCCCATGTCAGTGACTGCCTGAATGTGAGTTCCAAGTGGAAAGGGAGAGGGATGATGAATAAACGAGAGTAGGTGTCAGCCTTTCCTCCTTCACGCTCAATCAAATATCCTTTGGGAAAAGAATGCCTCATTTTAAAGGCCAAAATATAAACTCTTTATTTTCCTCTTTCATTAACAGCAACCTAGACAGCACCATTTCAATGCTAAGCAGTTCAAATAAAAACATTTTATTAGCATCTCACTGAATGTGCAGCAAATGGTAGGCTATTTATACAGTGCCTGGTGCAGTGTTGTTTTCAATGGCTCTTTCCTTGATAACAAGGTACTTTATTTAGGTAGATAAGTGACTTTGACAATGTTATAGACATTCCTGACTGTAATACTATGTTAAAGCCTACATCAGTGAAGCTGGGCTATATCCTAGGCCTGTGTGTGCCAGGCTTTCAGAAATAAGTGTGTATCCAGTGTAAAAGAACAGGAAATGAGTCTCAGCAGAGTCCAGAGATTAAGAAAGCATTTCTTTTGGGAGGAATTTGGAGAGCCTTCAACCAGCATGAGAGAAAATCATCATTAATTCTAACATCCAGACACTGTCTATGAGTCAGAGCTGCATCATTGTGTCCATTACAGAAAGAATGGCCACATCCTGATAATAGTGAGATACAAGATATACCATAGATTGAAGACTATATATTTAGTACAAGACAAAACCTAGGTCTAGACCTTGTTCAGTGCTCTATATTTTGTAGTAGCTGGTCCGCTCTCAAAAAAGAGATTAAAGGTTAGTATTTAGTATTTATTTAATTAATGTGTATTATATAGTATATTTATATTATAGTATATATCCATTATTGACGTGTGAGTATATTCCAGGAGCGCACACACGAACGCACCTGTCGCTCGTTACCCTAAACAAGTTCACAATATAGAAGCACACCTTCAGAGGAGACGCTGATGACACTGACGAAGGCTTAGGTCGAAATGTTTGTCTATCTACCGTGAAATAAATACTAAAAAGAAACCTTGAATCTTTTTTTTGAGTGTGGACCAGCTATGTAATAGAATTTTGTAATTCTATTACATTTTGGTCAACGCACCTGTTCTGAGAGCAGCGGTCACTAGATCTTCCATATTATGTAGTGACAGCTTACAGGAATATTGCAAGCAAGGGAAAAATGTAACTGTTATTATGGTCGCAGCCATAAGCCAGGCTATTAATTCTCTCCAACAGACTGGTTACAATATTGGTGTTATTTAATCACATATGGTGACTGACTGGTGCAGTTAGAATAAGTGCAGTATAGAGACATGTTCATCCCTGCTTCACTTTGCTTCGCTCAGCGATTCACAGGGAATCATCATGTGGCACATTCAGAAATGACAGAGTCGATCTTATGACTGTCAGGCCAGCCAAGCTACCATTAAAATGGCCTCAAAAGTCAATGGCATCAAATAATTGAGGCAATTCACAATGCCTGCGATTCAATCAAGTTTTATTACGTAACTCAGTCAAAGGCAATGGGCAGTAATATAATCAGCCTATAAGGAGGGAGGAAAGCAGTGAGGCCAGGGCTAGCAGCTCAGCTCCCTTTGCCCTGCAGGGCCTGCTCACACACATCCAGCTTGCACTCTGTCAGTATCAACCTCTGAGCTGAGTCTGACGGCTAACAAAAACACCTATTACATCCAAGTCATTTGACAGGGCTTGCTCTTTCCACATGATATCAGACCAGTCATTTGGAAAACCATTTAGGCGTGTTCAGTTTTAGGTACAGTAGGCTAAACTGTGGCCCCCTACATTAAAAGATGGGTATACTATGCCTTTAGGCATAACATGTTATATAAAATGCTTGTTACAGTGGCAAATTGCAATAGCTAATAGTGACAGAAGCCAAGCACAGGAAGCCTCTCTGCTTTCTGTCTTGCACAACCAAACCTGTAAGACTGGTATCATTATAGATAGGCCTCCAAACGAGCTTACAACACTCCTTCCGTGGCCTCCAAATGCTAGTAACTAAGTGCATGCGCTTCAACCGATTGCTGCCCGCACCCTCCCGCCCGACTAGCATCACACCTCTGGACGGTTCTGACTTAGAATATGTGGACAACTACAAATACCTAGGTGTCTGGTTAGACTGTAAAGTCTCCTTCCAGACTCACATTAAGCATCGCCAATCCAAAATTAAATCTAGAATCCGCTTCCTATTTCGCAACAAAGCCTCCTTCACTCATGCTGCCAAACATACCCTCGTAAAACTGACTATCCTACCGATCCTTGACTTCAACGATGTCATTTACAAAATAGCCTCCAACACTCTACTCAGCAAACTGGTTGTAGTCTATCACAGTTATCACAGTGCCATCCGTTTTGTCACCAAAGCCCCATATACTACCCACCCCTGCGACCTGTATGCTCTCGTTGGCTGGCCCTCACTACATATTCGTCGCCAAACCGACTGGCTCAAGGTCATCTAAGTCTTTGCTAGGTAAAGCCCCACCTTATCTCAGCTCACTGGTCACCATAGCAACACCCACCCGTAGCACGCGCTCCAGCAGGTATATTTCACTGGTCATCCCCAAAGCCAACACTTCCTTTGGCTGCCTTTCCTCCAGTTCTCTGCTGCCAATGACTGGAACAAATTGCAAAAATCTCAGAAGCTGGAGTCTTWTATCTCCCTCTCTAACGTTAAGCATCAGCTGTCAGAGCAGCTTACCGATCACTGTACCTGTACACAGCCAATCTGTAAATAGCACACCCAACTACCTTGTCCCCATATTATTACTTACCCTCTTGCTCTTTTGCACCCCAGTATCTCTACTTGCACATCATCATCTGCACATCTATCACTCCAGTGTTAATGCTAAATTGTAATTATTTACGCCTCTGTGGCCTATTTATTGCCTTACCTCCCTACTCTTCCACATTTGCACACAATGTACATAGATTTTTCTATTGTTTTATTGACTGTATGTTTGTTTGTGTAACTCTGTGTTGTTGTTTTTGTCCTACTGCTTTGCTTTATCTTGGCCAAGTCGCAGTTGTAAATGAGAACTTGTTCTCAACTGGCCTACCTGGTTAAATAAAGCTGAAATAAAATCAAATAAAAATTACTTTGAAGTATCAAAAGAGAATGTCTCAAATTTGGCATTGGATCCAACTGAGGTTGGCAATAAGAGTAAAAAAGTTGCTTATGAGATTTACTTGACTGGCTGTCAAAGTACCTTGGATGCAAAATAAAAAAAATCTGCAGAACGGCATCCCTAAATTTAGCTAATGCACAGACGGTGCTCCTCCTCTAAGTTGGGTGTGTGCCTTGGACATGATAGGAGTGTAAGCCAGCTTCTTTTAATATTTTAGTATGGCACTGAAAGCAGGCCTACAACATCCTGAGCTCAAAATTGATCACTGAAAACATCTTCCTATGGGAAAGGAAGAAATTCCCTGCCCATTTTCTGAAAACATCTGAAACCCTACCTCTTCAAAGAGTATCTTAAATAATCCCACAACACCTCCCTCCGCATCACCCCCCCCAAAAAAAATTGAAGAATTTTGTGAACCAACATTCGCACTTGATTTCCCCCCCCCTTCCTAGCTCTGACTTTGCTGATAGCTACTTTATTGAAGAAAAAMGTACTTACTATGACTGTGATATGTGGTTGTCCCACCTAGCTATCTTAAGATGACTGCACTAACTGTAKGTCGCTCTGGATAAGAGTGTCTGCGAAATGACTCAAATGTATGTAAATGCTATAAGTCAGAGGAAGGATATTTAAGCTTCTCAACAGGATAGGGAGAAGAGGGACCAGAAAGAGGAGGGAAGGAGACATAATGAGGAGAGAAATGATAAGGGGTCTAAGTTAGACAAGAGCGGGGTAAGGGAGTGGGCATGCTGGGAGAAAAGGCTGGGTGCCCCTCTGAGCAAAGCTAAGCAGATAAGATCCTAATTATACTAGTTAATTTCTTGCTCAAAGAGGGCAATCAGGGGATGTAGAGAGTAAGCGAGGGAGATAGAGAGAGAGAATCAGAAGAGGGAGAAAACAGGAAAGAGAGCTGGCTAAAGGACAGCAGCAAATAGCCCATCCCAGCACGAAGCACAATCTTCCTCACCCCTGCAATTTCCTGTCACAGCAGCCTTCCCTGGTTGTGGTGGGGTGAAGCCCACCGCGTGAAAAACACTGTCATTAGGCAGCCATAGGCTGTCAACTCCCACCCAACACCTGGCATGCTATGCTACAGGCTAGCCATCCATTAGACTAGATACAGTGAGGGCAACACATTTGAACAATCAGTTAAACTCTAGTCTGTTAAGTACTAAAACAACAAAATATTATTGTTTTTATCCACAATGGATGGCTTGGCTTATATGGATTCTGTGATTAGAGAGTTTAGGCCTAAATAACATAATTTTGATTATCTTGTTATGTCTACAAATGCCTCCAGTCTACTTTGCTTACATAGGTTAAGTGATGTATTGCCAAAAATGAAAATATTGTTATTTCGCCTGCTACTTAAAGACCTTTTAAAACACTTTGCCTAAATGTGCATACTTATGGAAATGTATGAAGGCTCCAGCAAGCCCATATTTGCTATCTTTGGCAAAACACCAGTGTGATTGCTGATCCAAAGTCTTAACCCCCATCAGCATTTTCAAAGATCTCTCCTTCCCAGTGGAGTGTTTCAAAAGACGCTGATTAGAACCACTTCCAGACCTAAACTAATCACAATTTGTGACACCATATGAGTATTTATGCAAAAATATGAAGGCTATATCCACCGTGGAGCTGACATTTAATTTGTGCTGTTGATTCTGAGGATTAAGAGAAACAGAGGCGAAGATGTCTTACACAGGCTACACGCAAACCAGTTCATATGAGGCACACATTTAGTACTATTTCTATTCACTGTTGCTCATCATAAAACGCTTAAAACGATAATGATTATAGATCGTCTTGGGTCACTGCTATTATAGTGCTGTTATGGGTATTAACCTAAATAGGATTAGTTACTGCATGTTACAATGATTTTGTGATCGCCACAAATAAAAATATATTAGCATTTTTTACAATCCATGTCTGATCAGTCCCGTTGAAAAGAGAGAACAGAAAAAGGCTAGAAGGCTACTCACAGTAGGTCTTCCTGGTCAGTTCCTCCACCACCTCCTGCTTGAGCTTGCTATTTGATTTGCCCATGGTCTGTACCTTTCTCCTTACTGCCTTGGGTTACTCCTCCACGCCTCCTCCTGCTCCACCTTGACACAAACTAACTGAACAACCCTCTCAGTCCAGACCTCGCTGGTCAAACAGATGCAAATATCGGCCAGTAGAGGAAAGCAATACAATTATACCACTGAAACAGTCAACTCTGAAAGAGGATCGAACTCAATCCACCCACATCAGTCTTGTGTTCAGTGCAGTCCACTCTGGATGTGTCAAGACTTCAGCCCTCCAGGGCAGCCACTCCAACCCCAGGGGCTCAGGACTGAATAATGGGAGACTGCTGAGTATCTGAGTCTGAGTGTTCGCCTCTCCTTTCTTTAGAATGTCCAGTGGGCGAGAGTGGCGTTGTGATGCGTTGCTACCTTCGTCCTTGGTTACAGGAGTCACCCAGTGTCTGGGTTTTGTGTACGCTCACTCCCTCACACTCTGCTCACTGTTCCTCTCACCCCTCCTTTTCCTCCTTTCACTCTATCCCACCCTCTTTTCCCACCACTGTCTCTGTGGTTTCGGGTAACTTATAAGAMAATCCTCCCTCTTCACAGCTGAGATAAGAGGGTGGTGGGTAAACTAAAATACTTGGCCTCAAATGCATTTCCTTTTCAATTACACCCCCGGCTTGAACTCAGATCCCAGTAGGGCATCCTTCGGACACAGCAGCAGAAAAGTCAAAAGGGCTCTGTGACTTAAACTGTCATTTAAAATGCAAAATGCCGAAATGAGAGAGAAAATAGAAATGTCCCAATTCTTTGAATGAACGGCTAAGGCGGTTTTCCCAGTATGTTTCCAGGCTGAGGGATTTACAGAATGACAGTTCACTTTTCTCCTCCATTCTGACTCATAATTTTCCCATAATTTCAGCCTCTCACAGACGACAGGAGATGGATCATGGAATTTCTCTGTATCAAAGGCCTGAGGTGGCATTCATTGATGCTTAACCCCAGCAGCTGACTGAGCCTCAGGACAGGACACTACGGCACCTTATCTCAGTAAGCATTAGGATCTATGCCTATGTGTTTGTTCCGTTCCTGGCCAGGACTGTCTTCTCCATGCATGTAACTGTGGTGGTGGTAATCATCCTTGTGTTTGCTCAGCACTGTTTTCCCGGGTAACCCAGACACTGTGAAAACAAACAGCAGTTGCAAGGTCAAGGCAGTGCCAGGAGGGCCAGACTACTGTGAACATCAGCTATCCTTAATCCCTGAGATCTCACCCACTCCACACCAATGACAGGAGCACTCATCTGTGTCAGATGTTGAGCACTTGTTCTCCTCAAACACTCACTGTTGCCGAGTTTCCACTGAGGATTTACCCTGTTGTTTTACCCAAAAGACTCAAGACTTTTCTGTCCATCTACGTGGACCGGCACCCGCGTCTCACTGTGCCATGGCTCCGGCGGACCTGCCCTGGGGCCAAGCCCAGGTCATGGGGCGGCAGGGTAGCCTAGTGGTTAGAGTGTTGGACTAGTAACTGAAAGGTTGCAGGATCAAATCCCCGAGCTGACAAGGTAAAAATATGTAATTCTGCCCTTGAACAACGCAGTTAATTCACTGTTCCTAGGCCGTCATTGAAAATAAGAATTTGTTCTTAAACTGACTTGCCTAGTAAAATAAAAATGGGTACTTTTAAGCCAGCATTTACATAATAGAAAACTGTGAACTTTAACACCTTCTCACAAAGCAACTGTTTTGAATGATGCAGAGGTTGTTGATTCTGCTCACCCCATGTCTTAAAGTACTACTCCAGTCTGCTTTTCACCTAATGTATCACCTGATTTACTTAACAAAAAGCACATCTCAAAAGCTGGTCCAGGTATCTTTTGTCCTCTAATGCTCCTCTATTGTTCCTGCAAGCCAGGCGGGATGACATCACATCAGACCAACTCCTTGAATGGCCTAATCCTTGTAATTGGGAGTTGTGTCTAAAAAAACACTATTTTGTGTAATACTATATTTTTTACCCTTAAGTACATTCATGTATTWATACTTGGAATATTGTATTTCAACGGGAAAAGTAAAAAAAAATWGCTGATGTGTGTCTTCAACAAATTACACTAGAGCCAACATTAACATAAAATACAGGTGACCCACTGGTGTGTGGGTAAGTTTCAACAGGAAAAGCAGATACAGCCAAAGAGCAACTTGCTTGACTTTCACTGGGGTGAGAGACATGCCCTGCTCCAGTATGCAGCCCTCACAATACAGGGCTGCTCTTGCCAATACTACATAAATTGGATCAATAATACCCTACTGTGGGTCATTCAATGTAGCATATATGTTATCCAAAAACAATCAATTCTGCAAGGTGCACTGAAAATAAAATCTAAATTAGATATAATTTTGATCCTCATTGAACAAACCTCATGCATTTTGGTTTGAGTTCACTACAATATTTCCACTATACCCAGGCTGGGTGATGTTTCTTACAACAAAATAACTTAATAACAAATCAATAAGGAAAGACTAGGCTAAAATCTGTGAAACTTTTATTGGGCTCTGTGCATTAACCTACCTTTCCAGGTGGTGCAAAAGTACCAGACGCAGAGACGGTTCCAGCACTATTGCTTAGCAACACTAACAGTTTACAGATTTGGCCACCMTGAAGGAAATCTAATATAAGCCACTGTGAGCTCTTCGCTTTGTACCTGTCATTCGGTTACTTCTCAAACGACTTTCACTGTCCAATCTATGACAAATATTACCCTTGTAACAGACATAACAGCTTTCTTTTGAAACACTCACCTTAATTAATTTTCAGGTTGGCATCCGGAATTGACTACTGTAAATGGACGAATTATGTTCTTTCCCGCGAGGCATCTGTACAAGAGCGCGGATTTCCTGCCGCTCTCTTCCACTGTCATCGACTCGATTCAGAACATCGCAGTCCGAACCACTGGACACAATTGGCTATTAACCCTTTATTTCCTGTGCTATTTTCGAAAGCCTTGAACTGTAAATCAGAGGTATTGTGAAATTATTTAAAATGAACAACAATTGAGAAACAATAGGAAAGCAAACCTAATTTGTTTTCCTGCATGTGTAATAGAATAGTATACTTTATTTTCCATTTGGTTAGAAACGGAAATTCGTCCTCTGCCTTTACTAACCCGCAGACGCACACCAACGTGGCACCGGGTAAACAGTGGTGCAGTGCCTTTGGAGCAATTTTGGGGTTAAGTGCCTTGTTCAAGGGCACAACGGCAGTGGAGCTGGGATCACTTTTAAATCGCATCACCTTGAGAGAACCGTCTCAAGTGAAGCTGTGGAGTTCTGGATGAGGGTTTACTTTGTCATTACAATGGAATTTGAAGAACATAAGGACAGTTAGAGGAGAGATTACTTTCTAGCTGTTGGGTTTATTGTTGTTTTTCCAGCATTTTACAGAAAAGCGATGTAAAACGGTTCATCCTAGGCCAGAGAACTGCACCCCTGGTCAGATAAAATCCCCAAACACATGCACAGCGCAGACCTCCCCATCAGTTTCAATTTCCGTATCTGTCAACGGGCTACAGGCTAAATGTTTATTTCAAATGAATTGTTTGGGTTTAAGTGAACTGGGACTGGTTTGAGTAAAGGTTAGAAGCTGGAGGCACAGTTTGTGATCATACGCACATCCTTAAAAACATAGTTGCTGGGCTAATAATGAATACTGTTAAAGCTCCCAATTCACTGCTGTATTGACAACGGTTCGATCCAAAATGGATCTTCGTTACGTCTAACAAACTGAGTGCTCACATATACACATTTCACCTCACGTGACCATTGCGGACATGACTCATGGTGGGTGCAAAAACAATGTGTAGCTCTAATAATTTAATAACAATGAGATGGGTTTAAATATATATAACATTTATTTAACTAGACAAGTCAGTTAAGAACAAATTKTTTTTTACAATGACGGCCTACCCCGGGTAAACCCGGACGATGCTGGGCCAATTGTGCACCGCCCTATGGGACTCCCAATCACGGACGGATGTGATGCAGCCTGGATTCGAACCACAGACTAGTGCCGCCTCTTGCACTGAGGTGTAGTGCCTTAGACAGCTGCGCCARGCAGGAGCCCATGTACCATGGGTACACTAAGTAGTTTCAGAAAATAATATATATTTACTAAATGACCAAGTGGGTGACCTGGAAGGCAAGACAAATCAAAGTGACTTATTCATGTAACAAATGGTCTGATATCAAACTCTTGGTTCAGACCTCTAGGAGACATGGTACACAAACGGTGAATCCAATCCATCAGTTTCAATTTCTACATCTGTCAACCAGCTACAGGCTAAATTGTTTGGGATTAAGTGAACTGGGACTGGGTTGACTAAAGGTTAGAAGCTGGAGGCAGTCAGCACATCCTCTTCACATTCACAACAGAGAAGAACACACTGTATCTGACAGGGGCTCGCGCCAGACTTTTAGTATTCACAACAGAGTCCTGCAGTCCCTTATATTGCACCAATATCAGGTATACTCTCAGAGGAATAGATTAAGATAAACTGCCACACAACATCATCTGTGTGTCTCTCAGTATTTATTTATTTTATTGAACCTTTAACTAGGCAAGTCAGTTAAGAACAAATTCTAATTTACAATGACAGTCTACCAAAAGGAAAAAGGCCTCCTGTGGGGACAGGGGCTGGGATTAAAAATACAAATAAATTAAATATAAATATAGGACAAAACACACATCACAACAAGAGACACAACACTACATAAAGAGAGGCCTAAGACAACATAGCATGGCAACACAACAACAACATGGTAGCAACAACAACATGCTAGCAACACAACATGGAAGAATTCTTCCAATTGCCACATTAGCTCATTATTTAAAATGATTAATGACCATATTAGTAATATTACAAATATGCTGTGTGTTTTATTGCAATGAGAAAGAACAAAAAGTGGCAAATGCTTGCCTACAACAATGTAAAGCTTATACTACTACTACATTTTGCTTGTATCTTCAAGGTTTACCAACACACATTGCCTAAAGGTGCATTGATGCATTAGGAAAGTAAGGGTGAAAGTAGCTTCAAATGATTTGTGGGGATGATGCAGGGTTGGGGAGGGGGACCTTGGCCAGTGCTGAGAGACACAGACTGCACTATCCTGGTTAAAAAAACACCCAGCACACCGACTGGAAAAGCTATATGTTTGCCAAGTGTTGGGCACAGTCAGGAACCAGGAACACACATTTGCCCATCTGTCACCAAAAACCTTATACCATACTGCCCCGTGCACAAGCACACATGATCTGAACTGTGAACCAATTWAAAAAAAAATCATATCCACCTCAATCAACATTCATGTCCACACCTTATGTTATAGTGAATAACTTAAAACAATCCAACAAGAATATAATAGTCAGCCCAGTCAGTTGGATGTGTTATGGAAGCAGTACACAGCTAAACCTGTCTAATAGTTACTGACTGACTTGAATTTCCATGCCTGGCACAGCATGGGGATGCAATAAAATTAGTAGAGGGAAAGAGAGCCATGTATTCATTTCTAAATACATGACCCTGGAGGGAAATATTGCACAGATTTCCTGTGTGTAGCCAGATCTTACATTACAACTGTGAAAATACAGCCACCCTCCTGCATAAACAACACCCCAAACAATTAAAGAAAATATCCATATATTTGAATAAAGGTTATGAGGCTATTGGTGATATTTTTTATGTGCTGCTGTACTATTTGCTCAGCATCAGATCAATCATTATTGCACTTTCATAAATAGTGAATGACATAACTTTTCAAATTAATGCACATTTGATGAATCACAGTGACAGATATACTCTATAAACACAGCACGAAAGATGAGCAAATACTGAAATATATACTGGACAAACCCAAATAATTACAATCTTGTATGTTAGACTGAACTTCACAAGTAAACACTGCTGACTTACTGTAGCAGGACACAATTTATTAACTTGGTGAGTTGACAATCACAATTTTTTTGTAATTTCAAAGGGCAATACATAAAGAGTTCCCTACAACAGCACAATGTTCCAAACCATCAGGACAATGGCTCAGCAGGTGTCACTGAGGACAAAATGCATAAAAGCACAAAAGAAGGAACTCCCAGTCTGGGCCACCGAGGCTAGTGCTGCTCTCCTTTCTTGTGACAGCTTCAGAATGTGGTGGTCAGTGCTAGTCATGACAAAATATAAGAGGCAGTGGACTAGTTTATCTGATGGCCCTGCCGTACAGAACACACAGAGCACTCCGAATGACATCCGTTCACTGAGGTATGTTTCAACCCCCTTCCGTCTGTCCTCCCATGCTATATAAAAAACTGCTTAGAAGCATACGCAGAGCGGAAATTTCTGTTGTACCAACCTGGGGAAATATATCTATGTTAAATTTAGTGCTTCATAAAAACTGAATCCCCTCTCTCGTCTTTGAGACTAGACTCCCCACTAGTACATTTATCTGAGTTGTGCTGCTATTCCAGGGGGGCAGCAGGGTTTAGTAAAGCAGCTCTGTTGGTATAATGCCTAATACCCAGCTGTTAATTCAGACTGACAACAGGAAGACATCTAGCCGACTAATGGCAGATGGGACTGGAATCCCAGCTTTATAGAGATAAACTATGCTCACTGTGAGAGAGAGATTCCTGCCTTGACAACAGAGTTCCAATTTGTCAAACACCATATTAGTGCAAAATATCTAAACACCAGATTCTTACAGTTTGATAACATTTGGTATGTGCTACTCCATAGCATCAAAAGCATGTGTTGATTCAGAGAGAAAAAMAATCATGTCTTTATTAACAGTAAGTGAATTACACAGACTCAATTCTCTTCCTGTCAGTTAACATTTCTGGTTAATTAGAACATTGTCTGGGAACTATGATCTCAACAGGGGCAATTCTTTTCCCTCCATAATCATGCTGCAGAGTAGGCTGGCTTGAGCAGTGTCAGGGTAAAATAAGTCTATTTAGAATTTAAATACTCACTGCTAATATACCAATACCAGGAAAAACATAGAAATAAACCCTAGAGAGTGACATGAGAGGGTGTTTTTACCCATTTCATTTAATCAAAGGCCTTTAATAKAACACAATACCCATTGGGCACAAACATCAGATCAATGTCTATAGTTTTGATTTACATTTGGTTGAGTTGTCAACTGACGTGAATTCAAAGTTAACACGTTGGTTAAKACGTTGGGTGAAAAAAGAGACGAAATGCCCTCATATTTATTACTTTTTTTAGAAACTAATCAGATTCCACATAGATTCAACATCACATCAATTTTGGGGGTTTGAAAGGATGTGGAAACGTTGATTCAACCAGTTTGTGCCCAATGGGTAAATAAAAAATGAATTCATAAAACATCACTTTGAACTAAACAATTCTGMCTCCATGACTAAGTATTTTGTTGGACGGTGTATACCATGTGTATCCTGTACATACTAATACAACTTGAACTTAAGTGAAATACACATCATACTAGATGAAGTGAAAGAAGAAAGTTCKCAAAAGTAGACAATCTGACACAATTTAAGAGCAAACTGACATGATTGAGTATGGCAGCAAAAAAAGCATGTCAAATTTGTTCCTGGATTTAATGGCATTTGCTGGCCTAAAATACTTATTAAAATAACTTCTACACTCATCTGTGTTTCATGACAGTATGGCATGGAGTAAGATACAGTAGTCTAATGGGTTAACAATCACCCTATATACAGTGGGGCAAAAAAGTATTTAGTCAGCCACCAATTGTGCAAGTTCTCCCACTTAAAAAGATGAGAGAGGCCTGTAATTTTCATCATAGGTACACTTCAACTATGACAGACAAAATGAGGGGAAAAAAATCCAGAAAATCACATTGTAGGATTTTTAATGAATTTATTTGCAAATTATGGTGGAAAATAAGTATTTGGTCAATAACAAAAGTTTATCTCAATACTTTGTTATATACCATTTGTTGGCAATGACAGAGGTCAAACGTTTTCTGTAAGTCTTCACAAGGTTTTCACACACTGTTGCTGGTATTTTGGCCCATTCCGCCATGCAGATCTCCTCTAGAGCAGTGATGTTTTGGGGCTGTTGCTGGGCAACACGGACTTTCAACTCCCTCCAAAGATTTTCTATGGGGTTGAGATACTCCTTCGTTGCCCGGGCGGTGTGTTTGGGATCATTGTCATGCTGAAAGACCCAGCCACGTTTCATCTTCATGCCCTTGCTGATGGAAGGAGGTTTTCACTCAAAATCTCACGATACATGGCCCCATTCATTCTTTCCTTTACCCGGATCAGTCGTCCTGGTCCCTTTGCAGAAAAACAGCCCCAAAGCATGATGTTTCCACCCCCATGCTTCACAGTAGGTATGGTGTTCTTTGGATGCAACTCAGCATTCTTTGTCCTCCAAACACGACGAGTTGAGTTTTTACCAAAAAGTTATATTTTGGTTTCATCTGACCATATGACATTCTCCCAATCTTCTTCTGGATCATCCAAATGCTCTCTAGCAAACTTCAGACGGGCCTGGACATGTACTGGCTTAAGCAGGGGGACACGTCTGGCACTGCAGGATTTGAGTCCCTGGCGGCGTAGTGTGTTACTGATGGTAGGCTTTGTTACTTTGGTCCCAGCTCTCTGCAGGTCATTCACTAGGRCCCCCCGTGTGGTTCTGGGATTTTTGCTCACCGTTCTTGTTAACATTTTGACCCCACGGGGTGAGATCTTACGTGGAGCCCCAGATCGAGGGAGATTATCAGTGGTCTTGTATGTCTTCCATTTCCTAATAATTGCTCCCACAGTTGATTTCTTCAAACCAAGCTGCTTACCTATTGCAGATTCAGTCTTCCCAGCCTGGTGCAGGTCTACAARTTTGTTTCTGGTGTCCTTTGACAGCTCTTTGGTCTTGGCCATAGTGGAGTTTGGAGTGTGACTGTTTGAGGTTGTGGACAGGTGTCTTTTATACTGATAACAAGTTCAACCAGGTGCCATTAATACAGGTAACGAGTGGAGGACAGAGGAGCCTCTTAAAGAAGAAGTTACAGGTCTGTGAGAGCCAGAAATCTTGCTTGTTTGTAGGTGACCAAATACTTATTTTCCACCATAATTTGCAAATAAATTCATTAAAAATCCTACAATGTGGTTTTCTGGATTTRTTTCTTCTTATTTTGTCTGTCATAGTTGAAGTGTACCTATGATGAAAATTACAGGCCTCTCTCATCTTTTTAAGTGGGAGAACTTGTACAATTGGTGGCTGAKTAAATACTTTTTTTGCCCCACTGTATACAGTGCATACTCGGTCAGATGTGAGATGTAGCAGGTTTCACCTTGAAAGTTAACCAGCCTGGCAACCAGTTTGTCCTCCTCCTCAGGGCCAACTGGAGTTGCTGGCTGCCCAGTCTGATCTCCCTTCATCCAACAGGAGGACAGCAGCAGAAATATCATATTAGATTTGACTCAAGTACTTTCTAAACCGCCAAAACCTTCAGCGAGTTTTAAAGGTTTGTCACTTCTAGAAGGGTTTGGCACCAATCAACACCTACAAACAGAGATTAGGGTATATCTTTGCCAATCAACATCATTGGTAATCTAAGATTGGATTGTATGCCTAGACTGCAATATTCTCGTAGAGAAAGTACAGACAACTACGGAATATATAAGTAGAAATAAAATCTATAAAAAAAATACAAAAAAAGAACTGTCTTATTCAGAGGCCTTCGCATATATTTTTCATGATTTCATTTTATTAAGTGACAGTCCAATAACATCAAAGGAATATTGGAAAGGGAATTTAATAGCGTGACCTAGATTAATGGAAACTAGTTCTATTTCTAATTGAAGTGCATCAAATGATTGTCTTTCAAGTACATTACTGAGGTGCAAGAATTTCATTTTCCACCAATTATACACACAGCTAAATTATATGGTCCAAGGGCTACTTGTTAATAATGCATCAAAAGCACACAAAAGAGTTTGTAAAAAACTGTCCAAATTGATAGAAGAGTGAGAAGCTCAGTATGCGTCAGAGCGAACTGCCTCCTAAAGCAGTGACGCTTCCAGAAGTAAAGCAAAAGGCCAGAGTTGAATAGATTTCTATTGGAAACAATCATGGAAAAGTAATCGATCCACCACCAACAGAATCCCAACTGAACCCTATAGACCAATGGAGGCTGCTGCGGGGAGGACGGCTCATAACAATGGGCAGAATGGAGTAAATGGAATGGTATCAAACACATTTATGAGTTTGATAATTCATGTGTTTGATACCATTCCATTCCAGCCCTTAGTAGCCTCCACTGCTGTAGAAATCCAACCTAACACGGAACCCAGACCGGCTGCCCGCGTGCGCCATCGTGCATAAATGTATTTTGTCCCCCCCACACCAAACGCGATCACGACACGCAGGTTAAAATATCAAAACAAACTCTGAAKCAATGACATTCATTTGGGGACAGGTCGAAAAGCATTAAACATGTAGATGACAATCACCATATAAGTTCAAAGATGAAAAAGCCAGGAAGGAGGAGAGACGACTAGAAACGATTCGGTTGGCCGTTTTATGTGTGGATTAATTGGCGGAGTAGAGGAGCTTGTGCATTTCAGGTAAAATAACAACTCAATGTTTATATCCCAGGACAAATTAGCTAGCAACAGCAAGCTAGCTAAATCGGATAAATTAGCTAGCAAGTGCAAGCTAACTAGCTAKATTMCCATGTTTAGTGCTTTTCGATCTGTCCCCAAATTAATGTCATTGGTTCAGAGTTTGTTTTGCTATTTTAACCTGCGTGTCGTGATCGCTTTTGGTGTAGGGGGACTAAATACATTTATGCACGATGGCGCACGCGCGCAGCCGGTTTGGGTTCCGTGTAAGGATCATTCAGTCCTGCAGTACACCTGCAATGTGACAATAGGCCTTGTCTGCCCTCTAGTGGTACTATATTAAACTTATAAAGAATGCACTCTAACCCCACAGAATTTGATACTGCTTGTGTGAACTTATAAGGTCAGTTTAGAGTTTCTGTGAAAATGATCAGGCCAAATTAACATCTTGTTATTTTCTGTTGATTTACARACCTATTATGCTCCCTTTGAAAGGCATTGGTCTGTCAACAAGTCTTATTCAAGAGCTTCATTACAAATATTGCATACACTGAGAATACAAAACATMAAGAACACCTGCTCTTTCCATGACAGACTGACCAGGTGAAAGCTATAATCCCTTATTGATGTCACTTGTTAAATCCACTTCAATCAGTGTAAATTAAGGGGAGGAGACAGTTTAAATAAGGATTTTTAAGTCTTGAGACAATTGAGAKATGGATTTTGTATGTGTGCCATTCAGAGGGTGAATGGGCAAGACAAAATATTGAAGTGCCTTTGAACGGGTTATGGTAGTAGGTGCCAGGCGCACCGGCTTGTGTCAAGAACTGCAACGCTGCTGGGTTTTTCACTCAACAGTTTCCCATGTGTATCAATAGTCGGTGGTGGACCAAAAGGCATCCAGCCAACTTGATAACTGTGGGAAGCATTAGAGTCAACATGGGCCAGCATCCCAGTGGAACGCTTTCAACACCTTGTAGAGTCCATCCCCCGACAAATTGAGGGGTGCAACTCAATATTAGGAAGGTGTTCCTAATGTTTGGTACTAAGTGTATAATGGCATTTCCATGTGCCAACTCTCATGGGATTTAATGGAATTTTCCATCCTACACTACTACCATGTCACAACAGAATACTGTACATGAAACAAGCATGGAGTGGGTTTGTGGACAAATGTACTGTTCTGCACTGTAAATTACATCCTTCAGTGACCAATATAATAAACATCAGTGTTCACCAACCAGCTGGGATTGCTCTTTTTACCTCGGCCCACATGAAAATTAGTTAATGAGGTCTGTCACTTAACTACTGTCCCTGATTTCTTTGTAAACGAGTGTGCCACTTCTCCACTTGGCTGGGTCCCATCAGACTCAGTCCAATTGATTGTTAAACAGATGTCATCTGAAATTAAGGGTATAAACTTAACAAGCAATGTTCCACATTCCTCCCTCACACTATGCTGTCTGYGTAGCAGTTTGAGAGGACCCAGCTGGCCTTCATGGCAGAGCAGTGCTCCAGCCCCTGTGCCTGTCACCCAACACTGTAGGATGTCACAGTTGGGCCAAGACACCTCGTCAATCGGAATGGTGGGGTGGAGGGACAATAAAACTACTATAGTTTGAAATTCTCCCTCCACCCACTATATCCCTCTGATTGTTCCTCATGACCAGGGGATGAACAGTGCAGGTATATGTGGAGAGAGGGAGAAAACTTCATTGTAAGCCTTTGGGTCTCAGTTTGTGGATGGGACTCGGTGTGAAACAGACAGTCCAGCTCCCTTGGGTGCCACCACAGCTTGTCAAAGAAGGGATGTGCCAGGTAAAGGCCTGCTTGGGTTTCTCCACCTTAGAACTTTCTAAGAGACAATTTGAAATATTATTAGACCTGACATGTCCTCATAAGCTAATGGGCCATAATTTCTACCAGTCTTCCACCAGCTGTTTGGCTGTGATGGAGTGTTGTAGTCTGGGAAGGTGGAGGAGATGGCTCCTCCTGCAGTCTCACCTCTCAGTCTTACAGTGGTGGTCAGGCCAGAGGTAATGACATCACACCTCAGTCTGGAGAATGACCATATCTACCTCCGTCCAGTTCCAGTTAATAAACTCTCCTTCCCAGTTTATTTGATTCTCAGAGTACCTCACATTCCTGACCTTGCCAGTGAATGCCACTCAGGTTCACATTGCCAACAGGGCACCTGTCTTCACTCACCTGGGTGAGTATCTGGGGTGACCGTGGGTGGTTTTAAAAGCCTCCCCCCCAAAGAAACAAAGGACAGTAAGCAAGGTGTCAGGTGTTTTTATCCATAGCGGTGTTGGTTGGGGATCAGTATGTTGTGCCTGGGAGTTGCAGCATGGCATTAAACATCACTCACCCCTCTCCTCTGGAGGACGGTCATCTGGTTCACCATCTGTACCTGACCTCCTGCCTCTCATCGAGGAACTGCTGCTGCCTGGACCTGTTTCCAAAGGAGACACATACAGGTCAGCAGGGAGAGGCATTCACAGACATGACAAGACACACTCAAAACACACAATTGACATTTAAGTAATTTAGCAGACGCTCTTATCCAGAGCGACGTACAGGAACAATTAGGGTTAAGTGACTTGCTCAAGGGCACATCGACATATTTTTCACCTAGTTGGCTCGGGGATTCGAACCAGCAACCTTTCGGTTACTTCCCCAATGCTCTTAACCGCTAGGTTCCCTGTTGCCCATCACATACAGTGCAAGCTCCACAATTATGAGAGACACCCAAATAGAGACGTTTACTGAATCCTCAAAATATAAATGAAAATAAAGATCACTGTCTGCAGTTCTATCTGAAATATGGAGAAGCATATGGAGAGCAAACCAGTCCAAACATACACCCATTAGTAATAATGCATTTATGAAAAGAGATACCCAGGGGAAGGTGGACCGTTGTTACAACATCCTTCTCTGTCACCTGTGGCTAGGGTAAGTTGGACTAGTAACTGAAAGGTTGCAAGATCAAATCCCCGAGCTGACAAGGTAAACATCTGTCGTTCTGCCCCTGAACAAGGCAGTTAACCCACTGTTCCTAGGCCGTCGTTGAAAATAAGAATTTGTTCTTAACTGACTTGCCTAGTTAAATAAAAAAGGTAAAATAAAAAATAAGTGTCACTTTGGATAAAGTTTCATAGTGCTGTGCTGCCTTTCTTTGATCTACAAATTATTTTTGACATACAAGTTGTAATGTCAAATGTGAGACGTACGATTAAACAATAATTTTTTGTTTGTTGTGGTAATAGCTACTTTTCCCAAAATAATAGGAGGACACTGAACTGACCTCCAGGACCAACATCCTGCTGGAATCTCCTGTCTCCTAGAAACAGAGTGCTGCTCACTTACAGCAGTCAGAAGACCTCCAAGAAGAGTAATCACTCATCACCAGGGTGTGACGGTACGGAGCGGCTATGGGCTGAAACAGAAGGTATATTTCAATTATGCTGTTACACAGTGATAGAAGAAAAGATTTGGTAGAATGACATGCGACATTTCAAATAACATGATTTGGTTCATTTAAGACATACCCATATGCCTCTCAGTGTTGCTCCCACAGACTGATGTCCAGCTGTTTACTCCCAGCGGAGTCATTGAGAATCCAACGATGACCTCAGCTTTGGGCAGTCTCACCTTTCAAGTGCTCATCAATGCCCCTCCCTCAGTAAAGATCAGGATCCAGGCTCTGCGCATGGGCCCCGTGGACAACAGCACAGCAGCCCAGTCCACCTTCATTATGGTGAGGGAAGAGGGAGACAGTTCTGTTTTGATTCTTCAGTATTTCAATGCACACTGTCTAGTTGAGTGTACATTAAACAATTAACCTTCATCTTGACATGTATGCCATTGTAAAAAACATGTCTCCAATACCATCTCCATTACATACGAGATGTAGATGTCTTGAAGACCAACGTGTTCAAGGGCCAACAGCTCTTTCACTAGCGCTCAGCTGGAAACATGGCGGAGATAGAATTCCATGGCAAGTACCTGCATAGCAAGGGTAGCTTCCGAGCGAAATACTCATTTGTGGAGCCTTGATCTGTGGCTCGCCTTTCTATTATACAGTATTTAATGAAATTTAGGCAGTTACTGGAGGACAGTTTTTCCTTAGTTTAATCAATATTGTCAGGTTTTGTAACATTAAAATAAATACTCAAAGTGTAAATGATTATCATTACAGCAGTCTTTGGTTTAGTTTTTTTAGTTGTATAGAAAACATTTACCAATGTGAATCAAAGCAGAACCACTCAGCAAGTTATTATTATGGCACATCTGGTATAGTATGGCACACAATTTCATTACTTACATAACTTAACTGTTTGAACTGATTCTTTTTTAAATATGAAATAACAAATATGTAGGTAAACAAAAGGAATAAATGCATGTAAAAACAACCAGAATAACATTTAAGACAGCACCAACATGTGTAGACTTAAAAAAATAAAAAAWAWAAAAAATGTAAAAACATAATATAGTCACCATGATCTGGTGTGGATCTTTCTTTAACATAAGGTTCTAACTATCTGGAAATGGACAAACCCATATCATTAAACATGAAATGTATAACTTTCCATCAGTCATACTCACTTTTCACTGATGTACAGGTATAGTCTTCTGGGTATAACAGGACTTTCCTTCCCACACATATCAAGTCTACCTGAAGGGCCCAAAAGCTTTCCAAGGCCCACCTAAATCGGTGCAACGTGCTTCTCCTCTCTCCATGTTAGAGCACTAGATATACCAGGGTGGCTTTAGTTTCTCCCACTACATCCAGCACAGGTTCAGTCCCACACAGCCCTACAGAGCCATGTCCCCTGTGGGGCCTCACTGCTTAGCATTAGCTGTCTCCTCCAGCAGAGACCTCATGTCTCTCAGAGCCTTCTTCACACCCCGGCCAAAGTTGGCAGCATGTGTCTCTTCACAGCTGTTGAAGGCTGTAATGGCAATGTTGATGTGGTCTGCCATGGGGTTGTAACACACTCCATAGCCATCCGGCACCATCGGACCGAAGCACATCACACAATCCGTCTTAGCACCAGCCTGAAGAAGAGACAGTGAAAAATTACATTTTAGGCATTAGCATTTACAAATGCGGTCCAAACCTTATCATTGTCTAATAAACTAAAATGAGTACCAAACCTTACATAGTACTTGTATTTAAAATGTTTTTAGTCATGTTACCACTGGCTACAGATCTGAAACTTGTCCTCTTATAAGTTGCATTTTGGGATGCTTAATATCTCACATAAACAGCTTGCATACCTGGCTGGTGGAGAGATTGAAATGTTCAGCCACAGCATAGGCTGTATCCATGAATATCTCTGGCATGGAAGTAAGTTCTTCAATCGCCTGCAACTTCAGGCCAAGGAGATGTCTGTCTATGGCCTGGCCATGAATTGCCTGCTCAGTAACGGACATACATAAAAGCACAAAATAAATGTACATTGCAGTGGGTGGGGACAAGCATGTTATTACAGTAACTGTAGATTTATTATTATTGTGTTATTACAGTAACTGTAGATTTCCATCAAAAACTGATAGAGTTCCAGTCCTCACCATATGAGTGTATTCTCTGTGGGCTTGGCATGCTTTGTCCAATAGAAAAACCTTCTCTGTGTTCTGTCAACATATAGTAAAACATACATTATTGCAGTACAGTAACAGTCAGTGGTTAGTGTCTATTTACTGTCAACATCCAGGTTTCAGAGTTGACTCACCGGTTTAGCTGGGTCCTCCATCGCCTGGACAAAGTTGAGCGAGTCGTTGGAGCAGGAGCGGATGGTGTCTGTTCGACCAAGTGCAAACATACGCAAGGACGCACTCTCATAGGTAGAACAGCACATCTTATACATTCTGAAACATGAAAGATCAGTAAGTCTCAAATGTGGCAAAGTGACAGGTTAAGGTAACCCAACTGCTGTTTCAGATGCTGTTTTTTATAGTAGAAATGTAATGAAACCCACCTGAAGTAGGCAAGCTGTAGAGCCATTTGTATAAAGGCATCTGGACTCAACTTGTGCGCCCTTGGAACATTTCTCCCATAGTCAGAAAAGAAGACCACGTTCACATCCAAGTCATGTGACATTCTGAGGTATAAAAAAAAAAGTCAGCCAAAGGGTGAGAAACACTTCAGACATGTTTGAATAGAAACTGCTAGGAAAACCGAAACAGAATCTACTTACATGTTCATATTCTGCTTGGCCGACTCAATATCCTTCTTCACCTCAGGTGTGATGTTGAAACGCAGTTTGGGAGGCATGGGCAGAGGGGTCATGGGAGTTCGTACTACCTCCATCCTCCTCCTGTTTAAACACAAAACAAAGGGCCAATCAGTTGTTGAAACAATAACAAAGCCCCGCCACTGTTTCGGTAATAAGCTGAGGCGGTAATAAGCTGAGGGATTGGGCTGGAGAAATGTAATCGCTCAAATTCATAGACAGAGCTATGGATGCAAGGTCTGACCATCCGTGATAAAAATTATAGTTTTGACCATGTTGAGGCTATACAGTGTGTTTCCCTATACTTTGTTAACAAACATTGGAGCAAAACAAGTTTAAATTATGACAGTTGAACTAACCTCATGAGGAATTTATAAGTTATATTCTTTAAGAATAAATGGGTACATATCATTAATTTGTAAGTCCAAAAATGGATGTAGCAACTGCTGTGGTCATGGTCACAGCCTCGTCATGGTCAGTAGGCCAGGGTCATGGTCACAGCCTGGTCATGGTCAGTAGGCTTCAAATGGTAGTTAAGAGTTTTTAAAAGGATGAGGCACTATCTGAATCTGTGCCAAAGTTCTTCTCTAGAGTACACATTGACCACAGAAATACTGTGCACCATTAATCAATTAATGAAATATATTCTGTAATGCCTTACATGTACTCAACCACATGGTCCACCAAGAACACAATGGGTGGGCCTTCAGCTGGGGCATGCTCATACACCAGACCACATGTACCATCTTCGCCCACAATAAACTGGGGATTAAATAACAAACATTATAAAAATGGCAAGAGACTTGTGAATTCAAATATGAAGCACAATATCTAGGAGGATGCAACCTTTGTTCTATAGTTCTAATCTCAGAGCTCACCTGTAACGTCTTATCAAACCAGCGGTTGCCACTGTTCCAGCGACTCCCTCCACCATGCAGCATCTGGGCAGCGACACGACTCTGGTACCGCTGCTCAGACATCTGTGGCATGGGGGCGTCTAGACACACCGTGAATATGCTCTTTTGGATAGCACGGACAGACTCCTTATTTGTCTTGTCTAGGGGGGAAAAACGATACAATAAGCAACCCAACAAGGACCTAGAGGAAATCATTGACCAATAGCTCTAAAACAGTGTGTCCAAAGTGATAGGTTGCTTCCAGTTACTCTTACGTAATGGCTTTTGTTTATTTGGTGAGTCACCCAATATGCTCCTCTGAGCCATCACTGTCATAGTGATGTCCCCCCTCCATTGCCATACCTTTGATGAGGTTGTTGTAGGCTTTGCCCCAGGTGTTGCGGTGCTGGGAGGTCAGGATGCCTATAGGCTCCTTGTTGCTCTGCAGGGACGAGTTCCAGACCTTCTCCAGTTGCATGTAGATCTGGTCCACCGTCAGTGGTGAGCCATCGCTGTTATACACATCCAGGACAAAGAACTAAGGCCAGAGGGAGAAGGCTAATCAGCATTTGAGATTTGGTTAAGTGAGTTACAGCCAAGAAACTAACAATGCAACGTGATTGATCTCCTCTGTGTTGTAGCAACATAAAGCAGCAGCAAAGAGAGCAAAGCAAAGCTCTAGTTTACCTGGAAGTTATGGACCACAGTGATGTGAGTAGGGGCCACTTTCCCGATAGCGTGGTTGACCACAGTGTCTCTCTTTGGTCCAGGGATACGACAGGAGGACAGGATCTGGTAGTACTGGTCCATACACAGAGGCTTCCCACCCAAATACTCAATAGGCAACGTCTCACTAAGACACAGAGTTAGAGTCAACCAGGGTGACGAACACGTTAGATGTACAGGTTACTGCCAAAATAAAGGAAACACCAACATAAGGTGTCTTAATAGGCCATTGGGCCACTACAAGCCAGAAAAGCTTCAATGCACCTTGGCATAGATTCTACAAGTGTCTGGAACTCTATTGAAGGGATGCGACACAATTCTTCCGGAAGAAATTTGATAATTTGGTGTTTTGCTGATGGTAGTGGAAAACGCTGTCTCAGGCACCACTCCAGAATCTCCCGTAAGTGTTCAATTGGGAGATCTGGTGACTGAGACGGCCATGGCAAATGACTTAGATCGTTTTCATGCTCATCCAACCATTCAGTGACCACTCGTCCCCTGTGGATGGCGGCATTGTCATCCTATGAGGGCGTAGCRATGGGTAGCTAAAATAATTGCCTGCCCTGCATTTTTATACATGACCCCAAGCATGATAGGATGTTAATTGCTTAATTAACTCAGGAAACACATCTGTGTGGAAGGACCTGCTTTCAATATACTTTGTATCCCTCATTTACTCAAGAGTTTCAATTATTTTGGCAGTTACCTGTATATCATTAAAAGAGATAATATTACTAACCTGTCAATCATTTTTTTGAAGRCCAAAACCCCTGCAATCAATTTTGCAGCAAACCTGAGCAGAAAACATTGTTGAATTAATAATGAAACCATATATGGCATTTCTTCATCCAACTGACATTCAGTCTTTCACCGCTCCCCATCTCATGTTCTATTCACATAATCTACACTTTAGTGCACTATTTTGTTTTCCATGGCCTCATATCTAGTCTAGCGGTTAAGAACATTGGGCCAGTATACGAAAGGTCGCTGGTTCGAATACCCGAGCCGACTAGGTGAAAAATCTGCCGATGTGCCCTTAAGCAAGGCATTTAACCATCATACGCTTCAGGGGCGCCATGCTGCTATGGCTGACTTTGTAAACAACATATTTCACTGCATCTATCAAGTGTATGTGACAATAAAAATGTATTTTTATTATTTTATCTCCAACCAGTCTTGCTTAAGTCAGACTCAGGACCACGATTATTATAAGAAACATCTGTCTATTTTGATTCTATATCTCCACATTTAGTGAACTGTCTGTGTCACTCTAGTCTAGTGGCTAAGATGGTGTACAGTACAGTATATTGTTGAATAATTGGCTTTTCATATGAGCATTGGAGTCTGCTCTAGTATCCTCTTCTAGCCTACTGTATAAGTTTGGCACTGTCCGTAATATCGAAGCAGTACCACATAGCGGCAAATGTTTTGCAAGAATGGTCCAGCTGAAGCGAACTCAATGGCAGCCCACTCTTACACTCATGTGTGCGTGCTCTCTCTATAGTACATTCACTGACACGTTTTGCTCAACAAAAACCCACGTAAGCTCACAATGTTGACTGCGTACCTTATGGATCACTGTTGTCCAAAAAAGCTGAGCAATGCTTTGAACAGCCAATGTGCCTAAAATAGCCAGCACGGAGGGGAAGTCTGTCTAAAGGACAGTATGAAACTCAAGCCTATTCTCAAGCTCAAGCTATGGTGTAATACAACACTAGTCAATCACTTTCTACTAACTTGCTTTCTAAGAAGCAGTAGGCCTATAAAACGTGCTTTTCATTGATGTGTAGGACAGCCATAAAGACTTGTCAGTGATGTGTAGGACAGCCATAAAGACTTGTCAGTGATGTGTAGGACAGCCATAAAGACTTTTCATTGATGTGTAGGACAGCCATAAAGACTTGTCAGTGATGGAGGGCTAATGGAGGGAAGGCATCTAAACTGTCTTGTCACAATGGCTGGTTTTAGTACAGTGGTCTCAGACACGCATGGTTCCTTGTTGCTCACCTCATTTGTCCTTGGCGATCTTGGAAGGTCATGCGGGGCAGTGCCACCCCTGGGCTGGAATAGACTGCCACAGGCATCCGGGAATCCAGATAGGCTGACTGCATCCACCACTCTGTGAGCTACATAAACAGCAATGACAATGCTATAGTCCAGCAAGTATCAGATAATTTTCTCCTAAACACATTCACATGTTATGATATATGCAAGGGAGTAAACCTATGGGTAAATGTTAAATGTAATCTTGAAAAGTACGGGAAATGGATGGAATTAACATCACATTTACGTAATTGCATAATGGATGTAATACAGGGATCTTTTCCTGKCAATCAACACAGATCTTTAGCTGCCTGTATCCCTCTAAGGACTTATTTAATTTTTCTTTCAACCTCTATTGGCCATGCACTGCCCTACCACATAAACCTCTTCTTTATGTGACCTTCTCTGTTCAACTACAGTATGTACCAACCCAGTTTCCTTTGTTGCTGGCTCTGCGCTCCAGGCTTCTCTGCAACCTGTCTCCCACCCCACCAGGAATGAGGAACTCCTTGACCAGCTTGCGTGTGTGATCCAGCTCCTCCTCACTGAGCAGGGGCTCCAGCATCAAAAGGTAGCGCTCAAATGTCTGCCTCAGTGGAGGCACTGGCAGCTTGGGCAAATTGTCCTGGTGGTGCGAAGACCTCTCTGGGAGGATAGTCACTGACACTGGCTTGACCAGGTGATATGGCTTCACCAAGCCTGACCTTAGCTAAAAATAAAATAAATCTGTCATTGCATTTCTAATAAATAATTTGTTCTGCATTCAATATAACATAATTCAATACCATACATGTCTAGGATGATATTTTGTGTTTTAAAGTATCTAAAATATTAGTATCCACAGTTGATAATCCCATTGGCATATAAAATATCAACAATGTTGGTTGACAACCACAGAGCTGATTTATAGGCCTATATTTGCCAGCAACTGTCAACACCATGACAGAGTGCCATTGCAACAGAAACCACAACATAATAAAAACAGACAAAACTGTGATTAACAAAGTGATTAACTTTTATTTACATTCGTTTCAATGTAAAAAGGTGTGATCAAAATAATCCTATTTCATGAATCCAAAAACCTTTTGAAAAAATAGATTGTTAGAACACTGTATGATCTAATTTTATGACAGAAACTTGAGACCAAAACAGATCTATCAAGTTTAGTATGTTGTTAACACCATGACACAGTGCCTATTTGTTTGGACTGTGCTTGGCTGTCAAGTTTCCTGATAGCTTTTTAAAGTTAGAATATAAATAGCCAGTTCTGCTACAGTGCGTGAACACTTGCAATGAACATGCACCACACCACATCTAAAAAGCAATCTGTTGGCTATTTAAAATTGTATGATAGTTTAACCCACTGTTTAATCTTAATCTGATATAGACAACCATGAAACCTTGAATCTGACGGCTATCCATGTTATAACCTAATATAGAGACTCGAGTGATAGCTACAATAGGGTAAATGCTAATTTGATATGATTTTCGTGGAGAAATTCGGAGTGGCCTGACTTCACATTTTAGGCTACAATAATAACAGTTACCTAACCTGGTGCCCCACCCTCATTTACAGCAGTAATAGTGAACGCGCTGCTCTTACTTATGGGCGCACAACTGCGCACTCATGAATTAGGCTATAAAAACATTTGACTCACCACGGCTCTCACAAGAAGACCCAGCATTTTTTCATAGAAATGGCCCCGCAAYGCTTTGCTTGTTGTTAATTTAAAAAAACACCTCGAACTGTCATTTCATTCCTCAAGGACGTAGCCTACGCATGACGTTTGTTACTCAGAAATATCGGTGTTCTCTGCCGCCCCCCGGTCATAASCCGAACCGATATGGCTAGAGCTGGGCTGTAATCATTCCTCCAATTCTGTTGCAAAACTTTTCGTCTGGTTTTGCAACAGAAACAGTCTACTCCAAAAGGAAAACGCAAACGATAGTTTCTATTGGACAAATTCAAGTAGGTCCCTCCCCGTTTCCGTTGTTAAACGGCAAAAGGTTTCCGTAATGAATACATCCTTGGAGAGGGCTACATTGTTGCCTATATTCAATCGGCCTTCGCTATCTGGAATCCTTGGGACGTCCGTACCCCCTCATTGAAGGAGAAGGCACAGATAAACGTATAAATGTGAAGCCTCCGGCTGGCGTTTCCACTCACTACCAAATATGGTGATGAGAGGAAGCCAAGTGGCTGGCAGTGGGAGAAGATGAAGCGAGATGGATTTGGCCGACGTTCTGCACATTTTCTCATCGAGGAAACATTTCATCTCCATACAGTTTGTTAKCAAAATTAAAATCCCTTTAAAAAAAAATAAAAAAACAGGATGGACTGCTTTTTGTAGACTTTGCCAACGTTTCTAAAAATGGCGTTGTTTAGAAAGAGCGCAAAGGCGAATTGAGTTATTGCACACGCGCACTTAACAGAGTAGGCGTTCCTTAACGGAAATATGCAAATAAATGTATTTAGTTACAAAGGAATTATAGTCCCTTGCTTTGTAGAGTGCCATAATTAAGTATGATGGCACAGAAATAGTGTAAGACATCATTACACAAAAATGTAATTGGTCTACAGGCCTAATTAAAACAGCCTATACTGGTCTATGAAATGCATAACACACCTGCTAATTTTCTTATAATTTCACGGGAGTTATCAAAATGCATTTGGCAATAAATTGGTGTAGTTCTTTTCCATTATCGCATGGTGGAGCTGGTTCTGCATCACGCATTTGAGCAAGGCATGCAAGGCACATGAAGGCAACAACATGGTGCAGGAAAAAGCTCCATATCCAGTGAATTACATATACACACTAGAATACAAATTGAATGCGCTGTGTTGAAGCCACCGTACCTCCATCTTGGTACTCCCCCACCAGTGTAAAAACATTTTTTTTTGGAAGCTATATAATTGCATTTATTGCCCACATTCGTTTGCAACATGTATTTTATTACAGACACCTTCATGTAAGATACACATTCAAAATAAAAAAATATGTAAAAAAAAAATCCTTTAAGTCAAATTGTTGGGACATTACTAATGTTACTGTCCCCAATACAACAACAAAAATACTTACATACATTTAATTTTTCCCTTGAAACATTTAAATGAAATGCTGTAAAATTCCATTCATTGCTACCGAGGACTGCACGTACTGGGGAATGCCAATATGGCCGGCCCGTGGCTTCAAAGCCTCTAAATGACCAATAGGCATACATAGCATCAGCAATCAATGGTTGCTATAGGTCATTGCACATATTGCGCGAGCCCTCTCCCCAAAGTACAATTTAAATTGAGTTCAACAGCTTTTAAATTGAAAAAGAGCAGAACAGTGTTAAGTATATCAATTGTCTATTTTATTTGAGACCACCAATGGTTTGTAGAAAAATGTAAAGTGTGTCAATCAAAAAGCCTCAATTGCTCTAGTCCATGCACCGCTGCCCGCCAGTGCTTGTTTACAGCAGTTTGTTTGTCCGTTTACTACCTGTTCCACGTCCGTTTGCCAGTTCAACAGCTCAGTAAACCCCGAGCCTAACACTGACATGAGGTTGGAGATGTTCGGTGTGTCCAGTTGTTCGGAATTACAACAAGAAACGTCATCAGACCTAATGCGTTTGCATGACATGGGCACAAAGTCTGACAGATAATCGGAATCAGAAGCATCACTTGAATCAATTTTTCGTTTCTTATGAGAACTTTGCGGGCCCTGACCATGTTGTTTTAATGACATGCAGTAGTCTGGGGGGAGATATCCATTCTCGACAGTAGTCACCACATGTGTGTCCAAGTCCAATACAGTCTTTTGGTTGTGTGTGTTTGAGACAGGAATGTCCCGGTTGGCTGTGTAAGGTTCCGCATAACAGTCCCAGCAGACCCCCGAGTACTTGAGGTTAGAGTCACATTGATAGACAGGAGCCATGAAACAGGCAGGTGCCGTTTGGATGTGCGCTTCGGGCACCATTGCTGGGTGGCAAGCCGATTGTGGCGCTGCGCAGTGGTAAGTGTCCAACACATCCCCTGTGTAGTTGCAGCAAAACTCACCAGCTAGATCCTCACAGTTCCCGGTCATTTCAAAAGAGTCCTGCTTTTCATCACAGACCGTCCTCATCTCCCCGTTCTGCTGTAGGTAGCTATACATTTCTGCAAACTCCATGCTCATGTAAAAATCTCTAGCGTTTTTCAGCACATATGTGACCAGCAAGTTCTTGTGGAGCTTGATACCTCCTCTCTGCGTTCTGGAGTTATGTATTTTCCGCAAAGAAATAGAGATCAAATTCTGTGCGTCAACTGCACACGCCATGATAATAAATGTACACTTCTATGTGTCACCTAATCTAGTGAATAAAATAGACTGTCTTCTGGACGTAAAAATATAAGTAATTTGCCTATTATAGAAGTAAATTCGTGGAGAAAATCTGAACATGCTTTCTCATGCTTTCTGGGTATGGGCATGGATTTACGCCCATTTTTCCTGTGAACAATTTAAAGACATCTCACATAGGTTCCTCCCCATCACGGGTTCCACCAACGAAACCCCGGCGTTGTCAAAGACTGACTTTTTTGCCTCGGCTTATAGTTTGTACTGGCCAATGAGGGAGAGGCGGTTCTTCGCTACTATTCAAATATATGTGTGCCAAAAGCGTACCAGGATGCACAATTGCGCATTACGCATAAGTAGGCCTTCATTTCTCCCCAATGATAAAACGTGGAAACTGGTTGTACTTCTGGTATTGCTATTTATTTAGTACATCTTCAAACATTTAAATTCATTAAATGACTTACCATTTCAACTCATCACACACACACACACACACACACACACACACACACACACACACACACACACACACACCCACACACAACACACACACAACAGGTTAGGATGAATCAGTCTGCACCTGGAGGTGATGTCATAAAGTCCCAGTGATTCACGGAAACCTCTCTGTCACTAAGCATTTATGTCTGGTTGGGAAAGCTCCCTGTTGATAGACTAATCAGCCAACTGAACTGCACATCTGCTGGTAGTAGACAGATGGCTGACATCATACAGCACACCTGCACACTGCGTTCATGTTCTGCCAAATAGGTTACAGTAATAGAGGTAGGCCTAACCACTCAGGTAAAAATAATAAATAAAGAATCATCTTTAAGGCTATTGTGGCCTGATAATACTGTTTGTAAACTTGGTAGCCATGTGTGATGGTATGTATGTCAGTGTAGCACTGTTGTCAGTGTTTGGGTGTGTATTTTTCAATGGGTCCAGAATGAGGGACTCAAATGAGTGTGACTCATTATTGCTTTCTTTGAAGTTTGACACAAGGGATTTCCCCAACCCACAAGTTGCTGACTCAAATATCTTTAAAATATAACACACTGGCAAAGAAGGAGGCATCGTGAGAACCATACAGCATACTGCCATTATACTTTGTCAGTGTTGTTTGAGTTTTTAAATGTAGTAAAAGATAGGAATGAAAGAAAATACCCAATAAGAAAACTTGAATGCACATGTGCAATGACTGAAAGCGCTCAATCTCATCCACGGCCATTTATTTCCTTTTTTTGACACTGACATTGCAAATCTCAAGTCAGGGCACATAAACTATGACAGCCGCACACAGTTAACATCACTGTCAGAGTGGGGCATATAACAGGATGAAGGTCAAATGTTTAGCACCATGTCACCATCTCTGGCAGACAGAGAGACATCTACAGTGGTGCTAATGCGCATATGTGGCCTGCAGCGATACGCCCGTCTTGTGTGCCATCCTTGACTAACTCTAAAATAAATTAAATATTGTCATTTAAAGGATGCATAAGCACTCAGATTGTATTTTAAACTTAAGAAGCAGTATAAAAATGCCCATATTATAACATGTTAATTACTTTACTTGCCCTTAGCACAATTGATAATAACTCCATTACTTGTTCAAACAACTCGATGGTCAAACCAAGGAGAAACAATGCAAGGAAGTAGACAAGTAGCCTCAATTTACTCAGTGAGAAAGAATGGGCTTCAGAAATTAGTGATCAGCAAGACGGAGAAACGGCAGCTAGTGACAATGCAGTGCTTCTGTCTGTTTTAACAGAGAAAATAGTCTCAGAGTGTACTAGTTTGGGGTTTTGGTGACACCTTGTGTATCACAAGTGATATCGATTCATAAGCGTGACAAAATACGTTTTTTGTCTCGACACTATTCTCTTCAAGGCTGTTAAAAGAGAATGGGAACGATAAAGGTATACTAATTAATGTTGGATCTTTGAATTTCATAAATTATATCATTCAACAAAATACATTTCCCCAAGCAGATGCTCATTGCTCTAATGTAACTCTATAAACTTGTAAAATGCAAGCAGACCATTTCTATTCCCTGCAATGCAGTCTGCAAACTGCTTTCTGTGTATTAGGGAAGAGGGAAGGTACTGAAAGGGGGAAAAAGGGAATGAGGCTGTAGACCAGTAAAGATGCATACAATTGTCTCCACCAAGCAAGCGTGGTAAATTTACATATGGAAACGCAAGGTTACAATAAGAAAAAGAAAAAGTCAGGTATAGAATACTTCTTGCAAATTGAATAGCCAGTTTTAAACCTGATATTGTATATTGCCAGAATTCCACTTTGTTAATGCTACACTCCCATTTCAAAACTCTAACGAAGACAGCAAATGTTACCCTGTCAGTAACCCATAAGAGATTGCTAGCCATCTTAATATAAAATAGGAATAAYATGTATTGCTGTTGGCTCATTATGGAGCCAACACCTCCTTGAACCATAATACATACCTAYGTTTTACCATCAGTCACTGCTAAATATACAGTATGCAAGGTGTGTTGAAAGTGGCATAGGTTCTATACGACGCTGCATCCATTAAAAATAAAAAGGAAAACTTAATGGACAGGTTGGATTTAGCTTTATTTACCACGTAACYTGGAGATACAGTATGATACAATTGTACTATAGAATGTTCTTTGATGTTACATGTGGGAAACAGATGTATGTAATTCAATTCATTCACACATGAAAACATYTGTTAAATTTAACACACGTGCTATGAAAAGGGGGAGAAATCAGTAAAAAGTCTGGAAATTGAGCTTTTTTTCCACAGAGCTTAAGCTTTAGCCAAAATATTTCTGTGTGTTCTGTATGTGCACGGCCCACAGCGAGAACAAGAAAGAAAACACTCCATTCCAAACCACATGCAATGGATTTTTCTGAGGCTACATAAATCAACCTTGTGTTTCAGATCTTTCTCACTATACCCTTTATGTTATTCCCAAGATATCCTGTTACTAGTTTCCTCCACAGTTTTCCATTTCCTGTGCATAGGATCACCTGTACAGAATGCTCTGGTTCCCTGCCCCATGCTCAGACTGGAAAACAGGAAAAAGGGTTCAAGGGTGTCCAACAAGTAGAATACTACTCCCACACACACAGCAGGGAAAACACAGCATGGCAGTACTCCCAATTCTTAGACCAGTACATTGTGTTTTAAGAACATTGAGCTTCCTTGCCTGAACACTGCCAGAAACAACACGAACTGAGGTGATTCCATTGCTAAATGAGGTACATTTATATTTTTCATATTTTCCACACTGCCTGGACACGCTGTTTTATTTCTCACATATACAGTCACCTTGGCTTAGTCAAGCCAATCAGCATAGCCATCACAATGGTTCARTGTTCTAAGGGGCTTCATTCTACGTATTTTGACATTACACTGTGATCAATACCATGGTGCTCTGTAGGGTGTCCTCTTGACCATGTGCATCTCTGACAGTCAGTCACTTCACTGTTCAAGTGGGGCTCTCTAGCTCGCCTGTGGAAGCATGCAGATTTATTCCTGAGCGATGCTAGCTAGCTCCTGCATATTTGATTTAAGCCTTGTTTGCGTAACCTCTCTTTCGCTCCATCTCCCTCTTCCACTTTCTCCCTCTCCCTCTTTGTATTTTTCTGAGGCATCACTTTAATATGTATGCAAATAGTTGTGCTGCTCCATGCGTTAATTGGTGTGGCCTCCTGCAGTCGATCAGTCAGGCAGGCAGGTGGGCGGTCGGTCGGTGTGGGAAATGTGTTTGTATTTATGAGGCTGCATCAGTCCCTGCCAGCCTAATGTGAGGGAGCGTGACTGGCAGAGAGAGCCTCTGCAGTGCAGCCAGAGTGCAACCTTGCTGCCGCTCTGTGGAAGCCATTCTAGTCACAAACAATAAGTAGAGGTGACAATGTGTATGCCAATGCAGTCCTACTATTCTTTCCACTTCAATACCTGCCTTAATGAAAATATTACTCCCTGTCATGGTACAAGAACATACAATATATACTGTACCTATAGATTAATTTGGGGGAATGATTTTTAGATCTATCAAAATTAAAGAAGAAGCTTTCATTGACAAGAAAATATTAAAATGATGCATTGAAAAAAAAGTGACGTAATTGCTGCAAAAAGTTTGTTGCCCAAGAAATTGGTGGCCTGTTGGCAAATCTTATAGGAAGGATCAGAGTAGAATATAACTCAATTGTGAGCAGAAGACAAGACATGTCAGTAAGTTGTTTGACTGCTTCAATCATCCTGTCTAAACTGAGCCCAGACGTGTCTGTCTGGCAGTCAGTGGGTTATTCTCCTGGATTGCCCTTCAAGTTGACAATTTAAGACCTCAGTCTTTGACAGTGATGTGGTTTATCAACTCCCTTCATGTCAGAAACATGCAGATATGAACACATTCATAATTGGACATACAGTGCCTTCAGAAAGAATTCATGCCCGTTGACTTATTCCACATGTTGTTCTGTTACAGCCTGAATTAAATATATTTTTTTCTCTCACCCATCTACACAAAATAGCTGACAATGATAAAGTGAAAACATGTTTTTAGAAATGTTAGCAAATTTAATGGAAATTAAATAAATAAATATCTAATTTACATAAGTATTAACAACCCCGAGTCAATACTTTGTAGAAACACCTTTGGCAGCGATTACAGCTGTGAGTCTTTCTGGGTAAGTCTCACTCGGGCTTCCGAGTGGCGCAGCGGTCTAAGGCACTGCATCTCAGTGCTTGAGGCATCACTATAGACCCTGGTTCGATTCCCGGCTGTATCAAAACCGGCCATGATTGGGAGTCCCATAGGGCGGCACACAATTGGCCCAGTGTTGTTAGAGTTTGGCCTGGGTAGGCCGTCATTGTAAATAAGAATTTGTTCTTAACTGACTTGTCTAGTTAAATAAAAAATGAGTTTTCCACACCAGGATTGTGCCACATTCGGCCATTATTCTTCAAGCTCTATCAAATTTTTTGTTGATCACAACCATTTGGAAGTCTTACCCTATATTTTCACGTACTGTATATTTAAGTGAAAAATGTAATTCGGCCACTCAGGACTTTTCACTGTCTTCTTGGTAAGCAACTCCAGTGTAAATTTGGCAGGTTATTGTCCTGCTGAAAGGTTAATTCATTTCCCAGTGTCTGGTGGAAAGGAGACTGAACCAGGTTTTCCTCTAGGATTTTGCCTGTGCTTAGCTCCATTCCATTTCATTTTTATCTTGAAAAACTCCCCAGTCCTTAACGATTACAAGCGTACCCATATCATGATGTAGCCACTACTATGTTTGCCTCAAACATAACACTTTGTATTGCAGTATTACTTCAGTGCCTTGTCGCAAACAGGATGCATGTTTTGGAATATTTCTACTCTGTAATGGCTTCCTTCTTTTCACTCTGTCAACTAGATTAATATTGTGGAGTATTTACAATGTTGTTGATCCATCCTCAGTTTTCTCCTATAACAGCCATTAAACTCTGTAACTGTTTTAAAGTCACCATTGGCGACCTTCATGATGAAATCCCTGAGTGGGGTCCTTCCTCTCCGGCAACTGAGTTAGGAAGGATGCCTGTATCTTTGTAGTGACTGGGTTATTGATACACCATCCAACGTGTAATTAATAACTTCACCATGCTCAAAGGGATATTCAATGTCTGCTTTTTTACCCATCTACCAATAAGTGCCTGTCTTTGCCAGGCATTGGAAAGCCTCCCTGCTCTTTGTGGYTGAATCTGTGTTTAAAATTCACTGCTCGACTAAAGGGACCTTAGAGATAATTGTATGTGTCGGACACAGAGATGAGGTAGTCATTCAAAAATCATTTTAAACAGTATTATTGCACACAGAGTGAGTCCATGGAACTTATTATGTGTGCACATTTTAACTCCTGAACTTATTTAGGCTTGCTATAACAAAGGGGTTGAATACTTATTGACTCAAAACATTTCAGCTATTCATTTTTTATTAATTTGTAAACATTAAAAAAAATATCATTCCACTTTGACATTATGGGGTATTGTGTGTAGGCCATTTTAAATTCAGGCTGTAACACAACAAAAAGTGGAAAGTCAAGGGGTGTAAATACTTTCTAAAGGCACTGTACATACTGTGTGTAGTATCTTAATTTGAGCCAGTTTGCTACAGCAGGAAAATAATCCTACAGCAACAGGAAATGTGAATTATTATGTGGATTATAATTAATGGACCTTTTTTTAGGGGTTGATACAGTGGGTTGCAAAAGTATTCACCCCCTTGGCATTTTTCTTATTTTGTTGCCTTACAACCTGGAATTAAAATAGATTTTTGGGGGGGTTGTATCATTTGATTTACATAACATGCCTACCACTATGAAGATGCAAAATAGTTTTTATTGTGAAACAAACAAGAAATAATACAAAAAAACTGAAAGTTTGAGTGTGCATAACTATTCACCCACCCAAAGTCAATACTTTGTAGAGCCACCTTTTGCAGCAATTACAGCTGCAAGTTTCTTGGGGTATGTCTCTATAAGCTTGGCACATCTAGCCACTGGGATTTTTGGCCATTCTTCAAGGCAAAACTTCTCCAGCTCCTTCAAGTTGGATGAGTTCCGCTGGTGCACAGCAATCATACCACAGATTCTCAATTTGATTGGATCTGGGCTTGACTAGGCCATTCCAAGACATTTAAATGTTTCCCCTTAAACCACTCAAGTGTTTCTTTAGCAGTATGCTTAGGGTCATTGTACTGCTGGAAGGTGAACCTCCGTCCCAGTCTCAAATCTCTGGAAGACTGAAACAGGTTTCCCTCAAGAATTTCACTGTTTTTAGCGCCATCCATCGMTCCTTCGATTCTGACCAGTTTCCCAGTCCCTGCCGATGAATAACATCCCCACAGCATGATGCTGCCACCACCATGCTTCACTGTGGGGATGGTGTTCTCGGGGTGATGAGAGGTGTTGGGTTTGCGCCAGACATAGCATTTTCCTTGATGGCCAAAAAGCTACATTTTAGTCTCATCTGACCAGAGTACCTTCCATATTTTTGGGGAGTTTCCCACATGCCTTTTGGTGAACACCAAACATGTTTGCTTATTTTTTGCTGGCCACTCTTCCCTAAAGCCCAGCTCTGTGGAGTGTACGGCTTAAAGTGGTCCTATGTACAGATACTCCAATCTCCGCTGTGAAGCTTCACAGCTCCTTCAGGGTTATCTTTGGTCTCTTTGTTGCCTCTCTGATTAATGCCCTCCTTGCCTGGTCCGTGAGCTTTGGTGGGTAGCCCTCTCTTGGCAGGTTTGTTGTGGTGCCATATTCTTTCCATTTTTTAATAATGGATTTAATGGTGCTCCGTGGGATGTTCAAAGTTTCAGATATTTTTTTATAACCCAACCCTGATCTGTACTTCTCCACAACTTTGTCCCTGACCTGTTTGGAGAGCTCCTTCATAGTGCCGCTTGCTTGGTGGTGCCCCTTGCTTAGTGGTGTTGCAGACTCTGGGGCCTATTAGAACAGGTATATATACTGAGATCATGTGACAGATCATGTGACACTTAGATTGCACACAGGTGGACTTTATTTAACTAATTATGTGACTTCTGAAGGTAATTGGTTGCACCAGATCTTATTTAGGGCTTCATAGCAAAGGGGGTGAATACATATGCACGCACCACTTTTCCATCAATTTTTTTTTGTTTTTGTTTTTTGAAACAAGTAATTAAAAGAAATTCACTTCACCAATTTGGACTATGTCCATTACATGAAATCCAAATAAAAATCCATTTGAATTGCAGGTTGTAATGCAAAAAAATAGGAAAAACGCCAAGGGGTTGAATTAATAATTTTGCAAGGCACTGTACATTTTTCGTAAGGGAAAATCAAGTTGAAATTTCAGAGTGGAAATTACAAACACCAGAAGCATTTTAAAACCTCAAATACAGTAATATAAATTAAAAGTTATACTGCAACAGGGTGATCAAATTAAGATCCTACATCTGTAGTTAATCTCAAAGATGTCAAGTGTATTAAAACATCATGCTCTCATATAAGCATAGAAAATGAATCGTATCATGTATTGTCATTTCAGCCATCTGTTTGTTAATCATCACAAGCGGTCTAAATCTAACACAGCCAGATAGATCCTGTGTGCATGGTATTGGAAAACTCTGTACAGGCTCATATTTCTATACTGGCAGACTTTATAGAATAGATATTTGATTGTGAAGATATTTTAGCACAGAGTTTGTTGAGAACAAAAAGTCCAGAAAACTCCTAGATGAATTAACTAAACCAAGGAGGGGGGAAATGGTTCTGGTCCACCATATTATGTTCCTGTTCCCCTAACCTCAGCTTTTGGCAAGGCTGTGGTTCTTCATTGATTGGTGTGGGTTAAAAGCAGAGATTATTGATCTGCTGCCTGGGACCACATGGGATAAGGATCACTGTCTGCAGGAGGTGGACGAGACAAGGTCAGGTCATCCGGAAAAGACGTACCCTTAAACCATCTCATCAGATGCCCACTTTACTAGAAGGTAACAATCAATGTCTTGGTAGCACTGGATGAAGGCGAATGTGCTTACTCAACAAGGCATTTGGAATTGTTATTTAGTAAGAGCTTCTTCTCATCCTTGATATTTGTTAGATCAAACAAATGTTAGAAAGCAAACTGAAAAGCATAGACTGATATTACAATAAATATAGCACTGAAACACGGAATCATATATGCTTCTATTCCATACTGCCTTCATAGTGTTCTTGAATTGGGTAGTAGGTGAGGCCGATACTGCTGGGAGGACTCTTTACGGATCTTGATCGTATTTGTTGTTGTATCACATCTGCGTGGCAGGCATTGCCATTGCAACATTTCCACGGCTCTTACAGCTTCCATCTTTCACTGACAGCAGTGGGATGAGAGAGAGGAGAAGAACAAGGGAATGGAGAGAGAGTGAAGTGTAGAATAGAGAAGCAATGCTTTAAGCAGAGAAATCACAATGATCCAAATAACATTAAAGCCAAACCACACACACACTTCTCATAAATAAAGCATACAGTGTCTCATTTTTACATTTACATTTTTAGTCATTTAGCAGACGCTCTTATCCAGAGCGACTTACAGTAGAGTGCATACATTTTATTACATTTTTTACATACTGAGACAAGGATATCCCTATCGGCCAAACCCTCCCTACCGGCCAAACCCTCCCTAACCCGGACGACGCTATGCCAATTGTGCGTCGCCCCACGAATCTCCCGGTTGCGGCCGGCTGCAACAGAGCCTGGGCGCGAACCCAGCCCAGCCTGGGCGTGAACCCAGAGACTCTGGTGGCGCAGCTAGCACTGCGATGCAGTGCCCTAGACCACTGCGCCACCCGGGAGATACGTCTCGTTAGGCTTTCCATGAGTCAGACACTACCACCACATCTCTCTCCCCTGTTTGGCGTTGCAGAAGTGAAAATATTAATTAGAGTGATGGCCGGCTCCTGTCAGCAGAGCTTGTGGGGGTCTTTGGACATCCTTCCACCTGCCTCCAGAGCACTCAGGGAAGAGCATCTATCTTACTACAGCCATCTCTGTAGAACCTAGGCKTCTCATCCATATTCATCCCCAGTCACAGCCACCACCTTCATCCTCACCACCGCTATGGTGTCTATCACCAGGTCCGTCTCCTGTAATGGCTGCCTGGACACCCCCGCTACAGCTTAAAGAGACAGAACACCACCCGAACATCCTGATGAAGCTTTTTACATGCATATGACCAGCATATGATTGTTCCTTACCCAACAAGCTGTTAAGCAGGAGAACATATCTAAATGAAGGAATCATTTACAGTCAGAGACATATGAGAGACATATGAGACATATGAGATACAGTCAGAGACATATGAGTCACACACACATTTACATTGGGTTCCAGTACAGATATAATCATGGTCTCCTCTGTTCGAAATAACAGGTAAATGTTATATCATCAATCAAAATGTTCACAATAGGCCTACACACATACAAGCACACACCATTTATCTGTCTCACACACAGTTTGGCCGGTAATGTTTAGTTGAGGTGGAGGTGCTTGCTGGGGTTTGGATGGAGGTTGTTATGAGCAGCCTTTCCCCTCGGGTTAGAGCAGGGCAGTCTGGGTCTGTTGAAGTGGCTATAACTTTCTGTCATGGCATCCCAGATCCCTGTTAATGAAGRCACACTCCCCACAGTCAAATATGGCCACAGAGGTGTTGGATACACCATCCAAGGATAGTGCTGTGGTTGTTATGGCAAACAGTGACACAGAATGTGCTCTGTTGTACTATTTTAATAAAACCATTTACAGTGCATTCTTGAAAGTATTCAGACCCCTTGACTTTTTCCACATTTTGTTAAGTTACAGCCTTATTGTCACGCCCTGACCTTAGAGATCCTTTAAATTCTCTATTTGGTAGGTCAGGGTGTGACTAGGGTGGGAAATCTATGTTTATATTTCTTTGTTGGCCAAGTCTGGTTCCCAATCAGATGCAGCTGTCTATTGTTGTCTCTGATTGGGGATCATACTTAGGCAGCCCTTTTTCCCACCTTCTGTTGTGGGATCTTGTCTTTTTGTGTTGCAGGTGTTGCACTCCTAGCTTTACGTTCGCTGAGTTGTTTATTGTTTTTGGTGGAACATTTAAAAATTAAAGAAAATGTACGCCTACCACGCTGCACCTTGGTCTTCATTTAACGGCGGACGTAACACTTATTCTGAAAATGATTAAATAGTTTTTTCCCCCTCAACAATCTACATGCAATACCTCATAATGACAAAGCAAATACAGTTTTGAAATGTTTGCTAATTTGTAAAAAAAATTAAAACTGAAATATCACATTTACAGTGGGGAGAACAAGTATTTGATACACAGCTTGGTGAGAAGGCAACAACTGTTGGCGCACTTAGAAAGCATGTGGAGGTCTGTCATTTTTTATCATAGGTACACTTCAACTGTGAGAGACGGAATCTAAAACAAAAATACAGAAAATCACATTGTATGATTTTAAAGTAATTCATTTGCATTTTATTGCATGACATAAGTATTTGATCACCTACCAACCAGTAAGAATTCCGGCTCTCCAAGACCTGTTCGTTTTTCTTTAAGAAGCCCTTGTCACGTTCTGACCATAGTTCTTTTGTGTTCTCTTTGTTTTAGTGTTGGTCAGGACGTGAGCTGAGTGGGCATTCTATGTTGTGTGTCTAGTTTTCACGTTTCTATGTTTGGACTGATATGGTTCTCAATCAGAGGCAGGTGTTAGTCATTGTCTCTGATTGGGAACCATATTTAGGTAGCCTGTTTTGTGTTGGGGTTTGTGGGTGGTTGTCTTCTGTCTTAGTGTTCTATGCACCAGATAGGACTGTTTTCGGTTTGCCACATTTGTTATTTTGTATTTTTGTAGTGTTCACGGTTTTGTCGTTATTAAACATGATGAACACTAACTACGCTGCGTCTTGGTCCYATCCCTGCTACACCTCCTCTTCAGACGAAGAGGAGGAAATCTGCCGTTACAGAACCACCCACCAAAACCGGACCAAGCAGCGTGGTAAGGAACAGCAGCAGCAGCGGCCAATTACACAGGACTCCTGGACATGGGAGGAAATTCTGGACGGTAAGGGACCCTGGGTTCAAGCTGGAGAATATCGCCGCCCTCGTGAAGAGCTGGAGGCAGCTAAAGCCGAGAGGCGGTGGTATGAGGAGGCAGCACGGAAGCGTGGCTGGAAGCCAGAGAGGCAGCCCCAAAAATGTATTGGTGAGGGGGCACACGGGGAGTGTGGCGAAGTCAGGTAGGAGACCTGCGCCAACTTCCCGTGCTTACCGTGGAGAGCGAGAGTACGGGCAGACACCGTGTTATGCGGAAGAGCGCACGGTGTCTCCTGTACATGTGCATAGCCCGGTGCGGTACATCCCAGCTCCTTGTGTCGGCCAGGCTAGAGTGGGCATCGAGCCAGGTGCCATGAAGCCGGCTCAACGTAGCTGGCCTCCAGTACGTCTCCTCGGGCCGGTGTACATGGCACCAGCCTTATGCATGGTGTCCCCCATTCGCCAGCACAGCCCAGTGCGGGTTATTCCACCTCGCCGCACTGGCCGGGCTAAGGGGAGTATTCAACCAGGTAAGGTTGGGCAGGCTCGGTGCTCAAGAGCTCCAGTACGCCTTCACGGTCCGGTATATCCGGTGCCACCTCCTCGCACCAGCCCAGTACCACCAGTGCCAACACCACGCACCAGGCTTCCTGTGCGTCTCCAGAGCCCTGTATGCCCTGTTGCTGCTCCCCGCACTAGCCTTGAGGTGCGTGTCTTTAGCCCGGTACCACCAGTTCCGGCACCACGCACCAGGCCTACTGTGTGCCTCAGCAGGTCAGAGTCTGCCCGTCTGCCCAGCGCCATCTGAGCTGCCCGTCTGCCCAGCGCCATCTGAGCCGCCCGTCTGTCCAGCGCCATCTGAGCCGCCCGTCTGTCCTGAGCCGCTAGAGCCGCCCGCCTGTAACGACTCCTAAAACACGCTGCGTCTTGGTCCAATCCCTGCTACACCTCCTCTTCAGACGAAGAGGAGGAAATCTGCCGTTACAGCCCTCCTGTTTTCCACTCATTACCTGTATTAACTGCACCTGTTTGAACTCGTTACCTGTATAAAGACACCTGTCCACACACTCAATCAAACAGACTCCAACCTCTCCACAATGGCCAAGACCAGAGAGCTGTGTATGGACATCAGGGATAAAAGTAGACCTGCACAAGGCTGGGATGGGCTACAGGACAATAGGCAAGCAGCTTGGTGAGAAGGCAACAACTGTTGGCGCAATTATTAGAAAATGGGGAGAAGTTCAAGATGACGGTCAATCACCCTCGGTCTGGGGCTCCATGCAAGATCTCACCTTGTGGGGCATCAATGATCATGAGGAAGGTGAGGGATCAGCGCTAGAACTACACAGCAGGACCTGGTCAATGACCTAAGAGAGCTGGACCACAGTCTCAAAAGAAACCATTAGTAACACATTACGCCGTCATCGATTCAAATCCTGCAGCGCACGCAAGGTCCCCCTGCTCAACCAGCGCATGGCAGGCCCCTGCTGAAGTTTGCCAATGACCATCTGGATTATCCAGAGGAGGAATGGGAGAAGGTCATGTGGTCTGAGAGACAAAAATAGAGCTTTTTGGTCTAAACTCCACTCGCCGTGTTTGGAGGAAGAAGAAGGATGAGTACAATCCCAAGAACACCATCCCAACCTGAAGCATGGAGGTGGAAACATCATTCTTTGGGGATGCTTTTCTGCAAAGGGACAGGACGACTGCACCGTTTGAGGGAGGATGGATGGGGCCATGTATCGCGAGATCTTGGCCAACAACCTCCTTTCCTCAGTAAGAGCATTGAAGATGGGTCGTGGCTGGGTCTTCCAGCATGACAACGACCCGAAACACACAGCCAGGGCAACTAAGGAGTGGCTCCGTAAGAAGCATCTCAAGGGCCTGGAGTGGCCTAGCCAGTCTCCAGACATGAACCCAATAGAAAATCTTTGGAGGGAGCTGAAAGTCCGTATTGCCCAGCGACAGCCCCAAACCTGAAGGATCTGGAGAAGGTCTGTATGGAGGAGTGGGCCAAAATCCCTGCTGCAGTGTGTGCAAACCTGGTCAAGAACTACAGGAAACGTATGATCTCTGTAATTGCAAACAAGTTTCTGTACG